>NC_083110.1:28909233-29216550 GCF_949774975.1 Lagenorhynchus albirostris
ATCATTTGAACACCTGGATCCAGCTGTGCCTGAAATCCACACCAGACCTTTTTAGTTACAGGAGAAAATAAATTCCCCTTTGTAGCTAAAAATGTGCTTGAGGATCAAGGCTGACTTCATCAGATAACTGAGCCCCACATGGGGTCCTAAACTGTACACTTCTGCGTGCACTGTGCCCTCTGCCTAGAATACTCTTCTCCCACGGAGGGTCATGGCTTACTCCCTCACCTCTCTCAAATCTTTGCTCAAATATCACCTTTTCAATACTTCTTCTCTGGCTACCCTTTTAAAATTCCAACTGTCTTCTGACAGCACTGCCTTTCTGCTTTGTTTTTCTCCAAAGCACTTAAAATTTCTAACACACTCCATAATTCTCTTACTTATTTCATTTACAGTCTGCCTCTCCCAACTGCTGAATCCTGAGTGCCTAAAAGAGAGCCTAGTATATGGTTGGCTCAATAAATATGAAAGAAGGAATAAAAAGGGTTATGAATATCAGCCCCTCACTCACTATAGAGCCTGGGCTTAGGGGTTGCCAAATAGAATACAGGAAACCCAGCAAAATTTGAATCTCAACTAAGCAACAAATAATTTTTCAGTATAAGTATGTCCCAAATATTGCATGGGACATACTTATACTAAAAACACATTCATTGTCTAAAATTTAAATGTAACTGGGCCCCCTATTCAAATAACCACTGAGATTATTTTTGCAGACACAGATGTTTAAAAAGATGCCAGCAAAATTACGTTCATCATTTAAAATGCTAGAATTAACAAAACAAACTGACCCTGGGGATCATTGTGAATTGGAGTGAGGAGGAAAATCCAAAGGCAGAGGTGAAAATCTTGATCTGCAGTGAGTGGGGGTGGGCCAGAATGAGGAAAGGAGAGCTGGGAGGCACTAAGTGAGTCATCCTCCGGGGACTTGTAGGCAGGCAGGAAGCTGCTCCTGATGCCTGGTTCTCCCCCGCCAGCCACCCCGACCCAGGGACGCTGGGCAAACGGAACATCAGTAACACCAGGCGCTCACGTTTAATTTCCAAGTGTATTGGCCCCTCCGGCGCTGGAATAGTCCAAAAGGAGGCCTGGGGCAGGGGCACAGGGGGGGCGTATTTGGGGGCCGCCTGCTGACATCTGTGGAGCCAGCTGCCCAAGCCACCTAAGGCCAGTCCCAATGACCTGTTAGGGCCCAAAGTCTCAGCCACGTGGAGACTGAAAAGGTGGGTGTCCTGGAAGAGACAGAGACGGTGATGCGTGGCACCCTTTAGTAACTGAAGGTGTAGATGCAGGTCTCCTGCCCGTCCCTGGTAAGATGGGGACCGTACTGCCTGCCCCACAGGTGTTGGCCGGATTAGATAGTGTCCAACAGCACACAGTACGCGTTTCATGAATTAGTCTCACCACCTCCCTCTTTCTCCTGGAAGCGCAGACACTCTAGCGGTGGTTTTCAAACTTCAGCAGCGTCAGAACCACCTGGAGGACTTGTGAAAACACAGAGGGCTGGGCCCCACTTGCAAACCCCCGTTTCTGTCAAGTTCCCAGGTAACGCTGCTGCTGCTGCTCTGGGAAGCCCAGTTCGAGCACCACTGCCTGTAATCGTTCTGACCTGGCTTGATCATCACCGCCCCGATGTGAAATGGAACATGAATTGTAACCCTCAGCTTGATCCTGGCCTCTCCCTTCGCCCAGATGGGGAAGAGATCAGGGCAAAGAGAAGATCCTCAAATCAGAGGCTCTTATGGCTCCTTTTGAGCAGTGCCTCCCAGAGACATTTCTGAGCTGGTCCAGGGCCACAGCCTGGGGGCCTGAAGGACCAGCTAGCTCTCAGCTCCTCAATCCCGGCTGACCCTGGAGGAGGGAATGGCAGGCAAAGGGCAGGGAGTCCTCTCCAGTCACAGTGGTTTCCATGCGTCAGTAATTCAGAGCACAAGAGGTATATGGCAGATAAGCTCTCTTGCCAGCCCTCTTACCTACTGTTTTACAAGTCATTCATTATTTTAATTACTTTACAATAGGCAAGGAAAAACACGGACTAAAGGGAGATAATGCTCTCGTTATTATTTGCTTACACAAGATGTTGTGAGCATAATTAGTTACTTGTGGAGGCAGGACTCGAGGTGGGGAGCTGGGGGAGCAGGGAGGCGAGCACATTGCAGAGCCTGACGCCAGGCCACCATGTCAGCGCTCCTCGGCCTGGAGGGAAAGCCCCTCTGCACCACTGACCTCGCTCGGGCCAAGCATCCCTCATCGGGAGCAGGTGTAACTCCTGCTCCAGAGAAAGGGGGCGGAGGCCCGGAGAGGTTAAGTGGTCTTGCTAGGGACACACGGGGTGGGTTTGGGGGGAGGAGTGGTAAGGAACAGAGCCCATTACAATAGCGATTGACCACCATTTACCAAGCCAAAACTGGGGGCCAGCAAGTAAAAATTAAGTGCCTCCTCTGCATTACCTTGCTTAGACCTTGTAATAAATACGACAGGCAGGTGGAATTATCCCCATTTTACAGACAGGCCAACTGAGAGCAGGTATTTCTCAGGGGAAGGCACACAGAGCCTGAGAACTCGGGCTGGAAGCAGCAAGCCCATCTGGCCTTAGGTCTGCTCTGCCACTTACAAGCTGGCCACCTGGGACATGTTAGCTCACAAGCTCAGCCTCCTGCATGTGAAATGGGGACAGGCATGCAGACCCCAGGAAGGTGGTGGTGAAGCTTATGTGAGATAAGCAATGCACTAGTGCTCAGCACAGGGCTTGGGGCGTGACAGTTACAGCTGCTGTGGGACGGGTTGGCTCCAAGGATATTCAGTCAAAACCGCGCCGTCAACTGGGGGCTCTGTGAGGGACACCGTAATAAGTAATTACAGAACAGAGGATAAATGAGCGTCGATTCTAACAGCTATGAGGCTTCAACTAGGTAACAGGCCACCAGGAGGTAAGATGCCCAACTTCTGGACAGGTTCCAGCAGGAGCTGTGTGGCACTCCCCCAGGACAGTGGGGGCAGGGATTCCTGCGGAGAGTCATCCCTGGACCAAGTGACCTCTTAGATCCCTCTGACTCTAAGCTCCGTTAGACCAACTTCCCATTGTGATGAGGCGACTGAGGACCAGAGGGGGGCTGCCCCCCAGGTCCCAGTACACTGCTTTCTCTCCTGTGCCCCGCCAAGTGGGCGTCCATCCATCCCCACACCTTCCACTTCCCACTGTAGAGAAAGACCCCGCCACCCTGCCGGGAGGACTCCTGAGTTGGGCCAGACAGGCTCCCCCTGGTGTCAGGAGTGAACTGGCCCTGATTCCGGCTCATCCTCTGGGAAAAAAGAGACAGAGAGAAAAAGAGAGCGTGTGTGTGTAAGAGAGAACCCCACCAGTTACAGGCTCCAGCTACCCTAGCCTCAGACAGACCATCAGAGATTTTCTGAAACGGAGAAAAGGAGGCCTTTGAGGGAAGAGAGGAATAAGGAGGAGGGAGGAGTAGGGAACAGATGAGACTGGGCGGGGCCTGGGGATGTCCTGGAAAGCGGAGGTCCAGTCGCGGCCACCCTCCTGAGGCTCCGTCTTGCCCTGTCTCCCACCAGAGTCTTGTGCAAAAGAAGCCACAGCTGCCTCCTGAGGACACACTTGACAGTCTCTAATCTCAGTGCCGGACTGGGGGATGGGGAGGGCTGTAGGGTGCGCTGCAAGCACAGGAGGCTGCGTGGACACGGGAGCAGGCTGGCCGGCAGCCCCCTGCCATCGCAGGCCCACACGGGCAGCCTCTCATGGGCCGGGCTTGGGCACGTGGCCTCACCCCTTCTTGCCTTCTCGCCGTCCCCCTCACTGACTTCTGACATGGCCACGGAGGGCCTCGCCCTACTATATCCCCTGCGGCCAAAGGCCTGACTGGACCACAGTCACCTGCCAGGCGCTCACTGTCCACAGCACGTACCTGTTGGATGTTTGGGCATTTCCCCCGAAGCACCAGGTCGAAGACCAAAGCCTGAGAAGGAACCTCAGCCATGCCTTCAGATGCCAACCCCGAATACGGAGGGCCTGGAGGGAAGTCACAGCCCAGTGCCACCCTGCCTACCTGGGAACCACCAAGCCAAGACACAAACCCCCAGTTGGCTCCATTTCTCTTCCCTCTTTTTGCCTCCCCAAGAGGATGATTCCACCAAACCTAGCCCAAGGGAACCCATCACTCCCAAGCAGATCCCTGCCTCGCCAGCCTGCAATCTGGAGCCCAAGTGTTCCCAGGGCCAGCGGAAACCTCCACCTGGCCTGGTATGGGGGGTTGGGTGTGGGAGCCCCACAGGGCAACACGTCTCATCTTCAAACGTCCCAGCTTTCCCCAGCAGTGGGAGCTGCCCTGGCCCAGCGTGGGAGAGCAGGCCTGTGCTAACCCCAGGACCCCACCGCTTCTGGTCCTCAGATCCAGGCTGTCTCGCTGTCTCTGTCTCTCACCCTTCCTTCACTGGACCCAGTATACTGCGAGCCTCAAGTCTGTGGTGTGGTAGGAAGAGCTCTGAGGATCAAAAGATACCCAAGTCCAGATTCTCTAGACGGCCTTAGACAAGTCATTTCATTTCTCAAAGCCTCTTCCGTAAATAGGGATACATCCCGCCATATAATCTGGGGTAAGGCGGAGCACAGCACTTTCTGAAAGTACCAACTTCTTTATGAAGGGTGGGCAAAGATGGCATCATGGCTCAACTCTCAGATCCCCACCTGCCTGCACCTTGCTGGGCAGGGCCTGGTTATCTCCCTGGGCACGAACAGAATGTTGGCATTGCCAAGTCCTTCCAGGTGGCCCGCTGTGTTGGCCACACCCTCCCTATGACCCTCTGCCACTCCTGCCCAGCTGGGCTCACTCACCCCCAGGTGCCAAGGCCACCCTGGGCACCACACCTGTAGGGATGGAGGAGGATTCCAGAGTCACCTTGATCATCCCTGCTGAGGCCACCCACTCCCTGCAAAGCTCCAAGTCTGCCTCGGGTCTAGTTACATGTCAGTTAGAAAGGGAAGTTGTTTAATCAGTGATTGCCTGGGAGGAGAACCACGCTTCAAAATGTAAGTCAGATCATGTCGCTGCCATGCCGACCCCCTCCTAGGGTTTCTCATCCCAGTCGAAGGACAAGCCGTAGACTTCACACAGTGCAACCCCTTAATGTGCCCGCTCCTGCCGTCATCCTACAAGCCTCCCACTCACTCCCTTGCTCGCTCCAGCTGCACTGGCCTCCTTGTGCTGCCAGAATGTTCCAGGCCCTCTCCAAGCTGGAGCTGACTGCACTGGCTGCTCCCCCTGCCCCAGACAGCCACGGCTGCCCCCTCACCTCACACTGTTCAAAGCCTGACCGTATGGGTGAGCGCTCCCCTGCCCACCTTCCCTGCCCACCCCCAGCCCTCCCCGATCCCATCACTCCTCATCTATGCTCCACGCTCCTCCAGAGCATTTATCCCACCACCTGGCAGCCTGAAGACTTTAATCATCACTGACTGACTGTAAGCTCCACGAGGGCAAGCATTTTCGTCTCTTTTGTTCACCGCTGTATCCTCAACAATGAAACATTACGAGCTCAGACTAAGCAAGGACTTGATACATCTTGGTGAAAGGTAGGAAAGAAGGGGGAAAGGGGGAAGGAGGGAAGGAGAGGAGGAAGGAGGGAGGGAGGGAGGGAGGGATGGTAGAAGTATAAAAAGAAGGGAGGGAGGGAAGGAGAGCTGTAGCAGATGGGAAGTCAACTGCTGGCAAGCACGATAACTAGAGTAGGTAACATTACTAATAAGTAATGATGGTAACGAAAACCAGCCACTGTTTCCGAGCATCATCACAGTGACTCTACGAGGTGGGTCTGAATGCGCTCATTGGCAGATGAGGGGTTAAGCAGCTGGCCCAGGAAGACCCAGTCGGAATTTAAACCCCGCTGTCTGACACCAAGAAGAGACACGCACCTGAGCTGACTTCCTCCCGGGGATAACGCGCGCAGAAGGATTCCGGGCTGTCACAAAGTGCCCAGGAGAGGCTTATTACCATCAGGAACTCTTAATTCTGCTGCGTGTACTGCAGAGACCCTTCTTCGAGGTCCCTGTGCCTTAAGAGGGTGGTTAAAACAAGGACAGAGGAACACGGTTCTTTTTCTCTACCAAGAACCGGCTTGGAACCAAAAACCACCCTTCGTGGAGCAGAGCAGCAGATGGGAAATGAACGTGGTCTCTTGCTCAGCACTGAGGTTCTCTACACAGATGCTGCTGAAGGACGAGATGGCTTCCCGGCTTCCCTCATGCCATCTGCATCCTTAACAGGGAATCCTGGCCCAAGACTGCAGGGCCCGGGGCACCCGAGGGGTGGGGCACTCACGGCGACCAGAGCATCTCCCGTCCTTGGAAGCCCCAGGCCTGCACCTCTCTCTGCCCAGGGCCTTGGTGCCATGGGGCATTTCCTGGGTGCTCAACTTCCAGAGGGCTGTGGGGAAAGGAAGGACCCGGAAACCTCCACCTGTCTTCCCCTTGTGTCTCACAGTCCCACTTGGTCCTCAAATCTCCCTGGTCGACATCAAAAAGCTATTTCTCCTGAGCCTGCATTGATGGATCCTGCTTCAGTCTGCCTGAGACCCCCAACCTCACCCCATCCCCAGCAGCAGCCCCCCGCCTCTCCCTGTCCCCTCTCACCCAGCAAAACCGACCCAGCAGCCTGGCGCGCAGCTGCCCTCAGCTGACCACAAAGCAGGAGTCCGTAAGTCCTCGTCTCCTATTAGAGGGATAGTAGCAGGGCCAGGAGCTCTGGGCTGCAAGTTAGGAGGCCTGCATTCTAGCCCCGGCTTTGCCAGGCACACGCTTTGTGGCCCTGGCCAGTCGCTTAACCTCTCTGAGTGAGCAGAGTCCCCATCTGGAAAATGAGGGGAAACAGTGGGTTAAACCCATAGTTTTCTGTCCCTTAGAGGCCAGCACTGTGTTCTGTCAGGTGCCTTAGTGGATTAGCAAGGGACGGCAGAGGCGGCAAGGCCCCTGGCCCCCATGAAAATCAAAGCACCACTACGTTGAGCCGTTTTCGCCTATTAAGGTTCTGTACTAGACCGCACCTGAGTAAAGGGGTCTTCTGAGGAAGAAACGTTTGAAATCCACTGAGTAAAAACCCATAGGCCTGTTTCAGCTTTTAGAAGAGGCTCTATTTCATGGCAATGATGATGGCATCCTGTGCCCTAAGACCCAGAAACGCCTGAGCATCAACACCTATAAACCCATGGGGCTTCCAGGACCTCCGTGCAGGCCACCATCCTGTCCCTCAGCGTCAGGTCTTCACCAGGCCTAAAGGCTGGGAAACGGTCCTCCAGCCGCCCCCCCCTCCCCCGACTCCTTCCAAATCGGCCAAGAGGAAAACGCCCTCCCCTGCCCCCAACGGCTTCTTTCATATGCTGGAAAGGTGGCCCAGCCCTGGGATTCCCCCAGGTACCGATAACCCTGCATATGAGGGATTAGGCCGATTACCTCAAGCAGCTCAAGCAAATGAAGCAGCATGTGGGCACCGCCAGCTGGGATTTTCACAGTGAGAGCTCTGCAAAGGGGGAGGAGGGACGAGATGGGTACTCTGGCATTCAGGGACAGGGAAACGAGGCACCAGAAGCCTCGGGCCCCGACAGGAACCACCGTCAGCGGGGGGTGGAATCGGTTCTGCCCTTGGGAAGTGGCGATGATCCGACCTCTGCCTGTCAGGACGGAGCCTCCCCTGCACCTTGAGGCCTCCTCATCCAGCCCCCGGGACCCCACGTGCACCTGGGCACCGCGTTTGTGCCAGAGGAACCCATCCAGCAGCTACTGCATCTGCTAACTACAGGCTACACGTCCAGGGAAGGGGCAGGGTGACTACAGATTCGGGCTGCAGGAGCTGAAAAAGAAGCTCGGACAAAGCCAATTGCTCTGGGATGTCAGAAAACCATCGTGTTGCCTGGTAAGACACCTCGTCATCACGCGCATTCTTAGCTATGGCTTTCCAGGGGCAGTGTCCATATTCTCACTTCTAGGGGTCCCCCGTGCTGTGTGTGAAGACACAGGTCACTGCGGAAGGAGAAAGGTAACAGCAGGAAAAGGCCAGGTGCCCTCTGACGAGCCGATGGCCATCTTGTGCCTCAGGCTTCCTTGCTTCAAACTCAAAGGGGCTGTGTAAACGCTCTGACACCGCCGGACCTCGACATCTGGACTGTGAGGCCTGCACTTGCCCCACCCCAGCGGTGTCAGATGCTGGGAGAGGATGGGGGTCCTTTCTGGCCCTTCTCAGGGCCATTCTAAGCTGCTCCCCGGTGCCCTGGGGACCAAGGGGAGGCAGCTGGCTCTCAGGAAATCCTTGACTCCTCGTCTGTACAAGCCATGTTCTCTCCTTGGCAGTTTTACACCATCTTATTTAATCCTCAGAACAAGCCTGCAAGGTAGGAATGTTACGAGGCTCAGAGAGGTTGGGTGATTTCCAAGATCACTCATCTTGTAAGCGGCAGAGCTGAAATTTAAATCCAGTCTCTTCTAAGACCGAAGGCCATGTCTTTTTATCTGTTCCTTGCTGCCTCAGGATAGGCAAAACGTACAAAGAAGAGATGGAATCTCCTTATAAAATGCTGTTTATTACTAGCACTGAAACAATCATCGTATACCCTATGGCTTCTAAATGACAAAATTTTGTAGTACAGACATCTGGTTATAATCAACCCTGTATGGAGAGGGAGTTGGAGAAATGGCCTAGGGGAAGGGGTGCCAATTTGGGAATAAACTGACCCATTAGACACCATATCCCGTGGTGAGACGCGTTCTCAAATGGCCACATCTGCTGCTTGAAATTAGTAAGTCAACCCATCAGTTCAAACTTCAGGACTGATGCATCCAGCTCAGCCAATACACCACGTCTGCAAAATAAACATCTTCTCAATCAATTAGCTTAATAAAATGGGAACATGTAAGTGACAGTCCAGAACTCACTATCTGGACCTCAGAGACTTGGAACTGGATCAGCCAAGACCTCAACTCTGATCGCTCAGCCAGTGACTGGGCCGGTTCCAAGCAGGCCTGCTCACCTGCAAAGACATGGCGGTTGAGCTGCCATTCTGCAGGGCAGCCTGCCCTGGGAGAATGGCTCAAGAACCACAGGCGCAAGAAAACCATCCCAGGGGCCCCAGTCAGAAGACGAAAATCACATTTGTTTTCCAGTTGAGGAAGCACTTGTAACCACAGCAGGCAAGTCTGAGGCAGGACCGTAAATTCAGAAAGAGTGATAATGGATGTAACTTTCTGAATGCCTTGTGTTCTCTTGGTTAATCCTGTTAACAAGGTTGCAAGTCAGGCACTATTATGCCCATTTTAAAGATGGGCAACTGAGGCACTAAGGCTCTCTGAAGGTCTACGGTTAGCAGAGCAGCCTTATAAATCCCACTCAGGCCCATACGCTCAATACAAATCCCTTTTCCTCGTAGGAAGAATCTGGCATTGTATGGGAAAGCAATCCAGTGTGAGTTCTTGTTTCAAGGAGAGCACTCAAACCCCTTCAAAAAATGTGTTGTTTTTTGGTTTGTTTTTTTAATGAGATGCATCTCAGAGTCATAGATCTGTAGAGGTCAGAGCTGTGAGGGACCTGAGAACTTATGCAGGCTGATTCCCTTCCTTCAATAAGAAGCCTACGGTCACAGAAAGGTTGGGGGCCTCTTCAAGGAAACACAGCTTGTTCATTTAAGAGACTGGGTAGGCCCACACATGGCTGAGAGACGGTGCAAGAATGCTGGGAGGCACAGGTGTTGTCCCCAGAGTCCGCCTTCTGGCTTCCCCTCGTACCCCCGCTATGCAACCCGGCACAAGTCACTCCACCCCATCCAGCCTCAGGGTCCTCAACCAAACGACGGGCTTGCAAATACCTTCCTCAGAGAGTCTCTGTGAGGAGCAACCATGATGATGAAGGCAAAGCAGGTGGGGAGAGCTCAGTAAACAGTATTATCCACTAAGTGCCGGAGTCTACACTTCTGTGACCTTGGACAATGACCTGCCCAAGATCCCACAGCTAGTAAAGAGCTCGTCAGGATGGGAATTCAGATTTGCCAGACAGCAAACCCCATCTCTCTGCTCTTCACCAAAGTGGTGGCCAGCTTTGTTTCTAATCAAGACAGACTGGATATGCATAACTAAGACACAAAGGAAATCCAAGACCCTCATTTTCATTAAAAAAAAAAAAAAAAGGCAGAACTCTCCAAGTCACAGCCAAGTTAACTTGTATGACTCAAGTTAGCGGGGAAAAGGCCGATGGAATCACAACAAGGGTGTGAACATGACTGGGGAACAACTGAATCCTACCCAAAGACGCAGAGTGTCAATGTCTGAGGGACCAGTTCATCTGGTCAGGGAGGTCACGGGCTCCTCCTCTCTCCCACCTCCTGGAAAGCAGCCCAGGACAGTTTGGAGAGTTCCCCACTTCTGGGGAGGAGTTACTGAGAGAGAGACAGTGGAAGGGTCAAGAGGGGAGAAGCAGAAGAAGGAAGGGAGCCCCATCGCCACCTGAGGACCAAGAAGAGGATCTGGCTCCCCACAGCAAAGCATCCTGGGAGGCTGGCTCTCAGGCCCTCTGGTCCCGTGGTCCCCACAGCAGTGCAGGACAGAGTGTGGAAATGGAAAACAGCAGCACAGTATAATGTGTGTGTGTCAGCGAAAGACAGCCAACGCTCCTCCCCAGGGAAGAACTGTCCTTTTCCTTGACATTATGTCATCACTGCTTGGCTGGATATTAACATGCCCTTTGAATGAAATGACAACGATGGTAGAGCTGGCATTTGACAGTTTCTTTCTTGCCTGTCAAAACAAACAACTGGCAACCCTGTGATATTCTCTATGATTTTTAAAGTTTAAGTGAGTGCCCATGGAGAGTCTAGGGACCACTCACCTAGTCCTCATGCTACAGGGGAAATTAAGGCCTAGAGAGGCCATGCTCATAGTAGCCAGGCCCCCCTACATGGAGCCCAGGGTGTGTCTGTCAGGTCAAACGGGGACAGCCTTGGGGCCAGGAAAGGTAGGACCCAGGGGACGGAGATGAAGTCCGTCGGGGCTCCAACAGCTCAGCTAGCGCAGGCCCAGAGAGCAGGGGAGAACGGAATGCATCAGTTTTCACAGCTCAGGGTCATACCACAGGGTCCTGCGTTCCCAGCCTCACTGAGAGTTCTGAAGCCCTCACTCCGTCTGTAGCAGGAAATGCACAGCACCTAAACAATCTCCCCAGAAACAGTGCCACTGTTACCACGGCCCCAAACCATCCCCTTAGCTTGCTGCGCTCTTCCTCATAACCATTACCACTGCCTAAACATTATACCCGGGGGTGCTTATTCCCCACCAATCTCCACTAGAGGGTAAGCTCCAGGAGGGCAGGGCCTTGGCCGGGTTTGCTCATTCCATATCCTCAGAGCCTGGAACAGTGGCCAGCACATAGTGGAGATTTAAGGGCATGTTAAAAAAGTGCTTTGTTTTCACTCTGTTCACATTTTCTGGAATCTCAAAATTCTCCCCAGTCCCCACTGCCCACGGCATACAACTCAGACTCTCACGGCCTGGTCTTCAGGCCTGCCTGCTCCTCCCCAAGCCCCCTCACCCACCAGGCTCCTCTCAGAGGACTTGGCCCTCCACAGCTTTCGGCCAGCGGTTCCCACCCCAGGGATGCCCTCTGCATTTCTCTCCAGCCATCCTCATCCTGCTACATCAAATCCCAGGGGCCCAGTGAAGCCGTCTTCCTGGTGACAGACCCCCGCTGCTCCCCCTGTCCCGACTCCAGTGCCCACAATACACTCCTCTCTCGCAACGCTGCACAGGCCCCGGCTGGCAGCCTTAGCTGTCTTTTCATCCATGCGTGTCAGATTGCCCCAAGGAGCCTGAAAGCTCCTCGAAGTCAAGGTCCATTGTTTTAAGTATCCAGAGTGCGTGGCATACAGCAAGTGACTACTGAGTAAATTAAAAGTCTGCCCGGGAGGCACTGGAAAAGCAAGCCCTTTCCCGGGCACCACGGATGTCCTGGCTCCACCAGGCCAGTTTCCATGACTTGAAGCTTGAACAGGGGTGCTGGCTCCCACATCGCTGCCCCTCAGAGCAGCTACATTTTGAAATACAAACACTAAATCCCAAGCAAGAATAGATGTCATTGGGCTTCTGAGAAGCACATGCCTCACCAGGCACATCAGTCAAAAACAGATGAATGTTCTTGTGTACAAAAGGATTTGTCCCGTTCCAGGAAGATTTCTACCACGATTTAGGACCTAATCCAATATGTGCCTATAGACCTCACCAACTGAATATTTTTCTACCTCTTCCCGTTTGCTGAACTTGGATGTGGTTTCGGCTTCAGGTCAAAAGAGCTATTGCAATGAGGTCGTCCCCCACGGCCTTTCCCAATGGGGAACATGACCCTCATTCAGGAAACCAAGGCCTAGCAGGTCAGACAGACCTGGGGAGGCAGGAAGATGGCCAGGTGACCAGGCATACAGATTTACTCAGGACCCGGCAATGCTACCAGCCGCCCAGCGTGAGGCCCAGGCTCAGACCACCGGGTCTGCAGAGGGGCCTGTCTCCCTGCGCTCTGAGCTTGTACCCGCCTCGGAGGCCTGGCTGGGCTCTGAAACCCCAGTCTCCCCTGCTTCTGGGTTCCCACAACCCTAGCCTGGATCTGGGTTTCCAACACAGCAGCCAAATACAATAGAGTCTGGCCTGGCTGTTAATGTGAAATAATGACAATAATTCAACAGCCGGGGGAGAGGGGAGGGGACTTCTCTTTCTATCCAGTTCCGACAATTGCTTCTCCTTCTCCTTCAACTGGGAGTTAGGAATGGCGAGCACCCCAGCACTGCAAAGTCTCAGCTTTCCCTTGGCACCCCTGGACCCATCAATCTCCTCCCTGTGGCCTGGGACCCCCTCCAACCCTGAACACTGGGGAGAGGCTCAGCAGCTGTGAGAAACTTCTTTCTCAAAGAAGGTTTTTCCAAAATTATATCAGGTTTCCTTCTACCCCAGCTTGTCAGCGGGGGACTCTTTTGCCTAACATGGTTGAAGAATGTCTTAGAAACTGGTGTGATCCAGTCTGGCTTCAGATGAGGTTTTCCACCCAGACAGAGGACACCAAGTGTCTGGACGTGGCGGCTTGCGACCCCCCGGGGCACCCACACCCTTTCCCTGTCTCCGGACCTCTGTCAGGAGGGCACACTTGACAAAGTAGCAGGTCCAGCCCAAAGATGAAGTCAGAAATAGTCAACAGGAAAAAGCCAAAGCAAAGTGTGTGCAACCCACATACTTGGGGACACAGGGGCCTCCCTCCCCACAGCAGCCCTCCCTATGCCCCCAGTTTTCTGAATTTGCAAATCTAATTGCGATGCACTCAGTATAAATATTGAAGAGCTACTGGGGAAAGTGATTCAAGAACTGAAATCTCAAAAGGCACACACCTTTCTCCTGGAAGACAGGGCAAAGCCTTTCAGCCTTCTCTTCCGATGGAAATTGTTTTTCCCCTCGTGCCTATTCAGATGGGCCTCCTTCCACAGATCCAAACTCTAATCAGAGAGGTGCCCAAGGCCACTGTTAGAAAAAGCAGTTGGCAAACAATGTCGGAAGGCTGCAAGTCAAGTCTGTTAGTGAATTATTACTGAACTCTTAGTTCTGCTATATTCTCACCTGAGGACCCACAATCTCCCCTGGACCAAAAGCAGCATTCTCTCCCTCCGTTAGTGCTCCAGCTACCATGCTGAGGTGTGGCTGCACCAGGTGGGCACCGGGAGAAAGGTAACACGAGAGAGGAAGCGTCTTTTAAATCTCAGAACTCTCTTACTATAAGGATCTAACAACTGCAAGGAGAGAAGAGCCCTACAGGATGGGAGCTCCTGCCTGAGTGCTGTGGCCATCACCTGAGCTGGCATCCTGCAGCCCACGTTTCCATAACAACTGTCAGCCGGGCCCCTAGAACTCATGGAGACGGGACCTCCTTTGTGCGGGCAGCTCTGAAAGAAAGGTCAGATGGTTGCCTGAATCCCAAGGCTCTGTTTTTCTTCTTCTGCAGCTGATTTCCTGACCAGAAGCTAGACAGAGAGCTGTTACCAGGATTTCTTAGCACTGATGCATCAAAGGTGAGAAGCCAGACAAGGAGAAGGGACCCATGGAGAAGATTCAGGGGACACTGGCATAGTCTATTTCTTGACCCAGCTGGTTACATGAATTTTCTCATGATTATTCACTTTTATTACTTTCATGTTTTACACACCTTTCTGTATATTGGTTGTATTTCACAATTTTTGAGAAGTCTTTTAAAAATAAATCAGCCAAACTGTCCTTAAGGGACCTGTCATCACCACCCACATTTATTAGGTATGTGCTGGTACGCGACAGAAGACTCAGACTGCAAATAACCCTGTGCCACAGCCCTGAACAACAGGACCAAGAACCAGAGAGAGTTCCCTGAAAGTCCTTGTCAGCCGCACCATTTGAGAAAACATCTGCAAACGATGTGACTGATAAGTGATCGATTTCCAAAATATACAAACAGCTCATACATCTCAATATCAAAACAAGCAAAAAAGGAGAAGCCTAAATAGACATTTCTCCAAAGAAGACATACAGATGGCCAAAAGGCACATGAAAAGATGCTCAACATCACTAATAACTAGAAAAAGGCAAACCAAAACCACAGTGAGGTACCACCTCACACCAGTCAGAATGGCCAGACTCATCAAAAAGTCTACAAGTAACAAATGCTAGAGACGGTGTGGAGAAAAGGGAACCCTCCTACACTGTTAGTGGGAACGTAAGTTGGTGCAGCCACTATGGAGAACAGTGTGGAGGTTCCTTTAAAAACTAAGAAGAGAGTTACCATATGGTCCAGCAATTCCAATCCTGGGCATATATCTGGAAAAGATGAAAACTCTAATTCAAAAATATACATGCACCCCAATGTTCACTGCAGCACTATTTACAATAGCTAAGACATGGAAGCCACCTAAATGTCCATTGACAGAGGAATGGATAAAGAAGATGTGGTACATATATACAATGGAATATTACTCAGCCATAAAAAAAGAATGAAATAATGCCATTTGCAGCAACATGGATGGACCTAGAGATTATCATACTAAGTAAATTGGACAGAGAAAGATAAATATCATATGATATCACTTATATGTGGAATCTAAAAAAAGATACAAATGAACATACTTACAAAACAGAAATCAGAAACAGACTCAGACATAGAAAAACTTATGGTTACCAAAGGGGAAAGAAGGGGGGTTAAACTAGGAGTTTGAGATTAATAGACACACACTATATATAAAATAGATAAGCAACAAAGACCTGTATGACACAGGGAACTACGTTCAATCTCTTGTAATAAACTATAATGAAAAGAATCTGAAAAATAATATATATATATAACTAAATCACTTTGTTGTACACCTGAAATTAACACAACATTGTAAATCAACTATACTTCAATAAAAAGTTGTTTGTTTTGAGAAAAGAAAGGAGGAAGGGAGGAAGGGAGGGAGGGAGAAAGAGACAGAGAGAGAGACAGAGAGAAAGAGAGGAAGGAAGGAGGGAGGGAAGGAGGGAAGGAGGGAGGGAGGGAGGGAGGACGAGAAAGTCCTTGGTCTTGAGGCACAGCCGGGGCAGGCACCCCCCAGAAGAAAGTCGAAGCAGAGATGAAACACGGTCAGACCAGCCACAGGATGAATGGGCTAGGAACCCCCACCCCCTAGAGGACTTACTGATACAAGAGTTTGCTCTGTTGACTCGAGGCAAGGGGCTGAGCCTGTAAACAAGGTCGTGGGGAGGGGGTGTGTTTTTATCCTTTATACCTGCCTTGGGAGGTCATGAAATGAGGTACGCAAGGCCCCTGGTCATCAGAGAAAGACAGAGCCTTCCCTTGCCCTGCCGATTCACTCCTGAGAGCTGCTCACGGTCTCAGCACAGCCTCGATTAAGGTGGCAAGAACATTAAAGTAATCAGGAGTCTGGGTCAAGTTCCAAGCCAGATCAGGAGCCTCAGGACCACCTCTTCACCCTCCATAAGCCTCCACTCATCACTCATTCCAGCCACACTGCTCCCCGAGCCCTTCCCCGTACACACCTCACACTGTCACAGTCCACTGTTTTGCTCCAGTTGGATTAACTACATCTCCCCACCTTTCCAAATCCTGCGCATTCTTCAAGACTCTTCTAAAGCCACTTCCACCACGAAGCCTCTCCAGATCGCTTCTTCAGAATTAACACCTCCCAGCGATGCTCGGTCGACCCTTACTCTCTGTCCCCTCAGAGTATGACTTGTTCCTCTGGTTATCAGCCCTCATCATGTTCAAGTATCCATCCTTCCTCCCAACTAAGAATCTTGAGGTCAGATACCTGGTCATGTCAATTTTCACATCTACAGAATATATATATATTCTACAGAATACACTCAATGGACTACATATATTATTAATTCTTATGTCTATAGAACATAAATATATAATCTAGATAAATATCTACATCTACATAATATCAATATATATAACAAGAATATATGTATTCTAATTCCTACACCTAGAGAATATGAATTTATATTCTACATAAATATATCTCTACAACTAGCACTGTTGACTCATGGACATACAGTAGGTGCGCAGCAAGCAATCAATGCTTATTAATAAATCAGGTCCAAGAGGATGCGGGCCAGCACGTAGGAAAGCGGGTTCTTCAGGCCATCACGGAGCACGCAGGGCCCAGCAGGAGGGGAGTGAGCCTCACAGAAAGCGTCTGCATCTCCAAACCACACACTTCTCTCCACCTTCACCTTCTCTCTCCTGATCGACTGCTAAGCTTCATAATTATTTATAAGGTGTCCACTCTTGCTCCAGGGCCCCATTCATCCTCCACGCTAAGCCAGAGAGACCTCGCAAAGTCTCCATCACTCATGTCATTCCTGTGCTTAAACTCTTCTACGACGCCCCACTGCTCTCAGGGTAAAGTTCAAAATCCTCAGCATGGCCTTCAAGGGCGCTCTTGGATGTTCGGCTCCTGCCTGGTATCTGATCACGTATGAAACCACTCTCGGCCTCACCTTCCTTATTCTCCAGCCATACTGGACTTTCTTCCGTTCCTTCCATGAGTGGTTCTCTTTTATGACTCATGGATTTGCATGTACTCTTTCCTTTAACAACCTCCTCCACCCAGTCATATTCCAGACTTCCCACTCATCCTTAAGATCTCTCTCCAGAAAGCCTTCCCTAAGGGCCCCTCCAGCTCCACCATCAGTGAGGAAAGCTCTTCGGTCATGTGATCCCCGTACTCCTCTCCTCCAGCACACTCAAGGCACCCGCAAATACTTGTCCACAGCCTCTTTGCTTCAGGAGACCAGGAGTCAGCAAACTGTTTCTGTCAAGGGTCAGAGAGTGAATACCTTAGACTCTACCAGAGCCTAAAATCTCTTTGGCAAACGTCCAACTCTGTCACCATAGAACAAAAGTGGTCAGAGATAAAATGTAAACAAACGAGTGGTTGTGTTCCAATAACATTTATGGACACTGAAATTTGAATTTCATATAATTCTCACATTTCGTAAAATATCCTTCATTAAAAATTTTTTTTCATATCTTCAAAAAATGTGAAAACCCTTCTTAGCTAGCAGGCCATAAGAAAAACAGATGGCCAGGCGGACTTGGCCTGCAGCCTCCAGTTTGCCAGCCCTGGCACAAGTTCTCAGTTCCAGGGAGAGGGAAACCATGTCTTCACTGGTATATTCCCCCACCACAGGCCCTGGTTCTTAGAAGGTGATTCTTAAAAAGTCTGTTGAATGCCTTCATATGCAGATGAGAGCAGTGTTTCCCAGTGTGTACTCTACAGAACACCAGTCCAATGGGATGCTCTGCACAAAAAGGACAGTTCTTTTATCAATGAAATTTGGAAATGCTACTGTTTCCCTTCCTGGAAATTTTCAATGTTTGGACCATAAAGCATATCAAAAGCTCAGAACCAGTCAAGGAGCTTGTTTGACTTCGACCAATACAAACTCATTTGACCAAAGAACTGTCTACTTTAACCAAAACATCTACCAGCATCCACACGCAACCCCATCAGAAAGCACTGCAGTGAGGACAAAAGGTAAGAATTTAGAAGAATAGTTCTTCAACTGTAGCATCAGAACCACCTAGAAGACTTGTTACAACAGAGGTGGCTGGGCTTCACCCCAGAGTTTCCACTTTAATAGGTCTGGGGTGGGGCCTAAGAATGTGGCATTTCTCACAAGTTCTCAACTGACGCTACTAGTCTCGGGACCCCACTTAGGGAAACACAGATCTGAGAAAAAGGACCTTCAAGGCTTAAGTCCTCCACCTGAGGTTTCCTCCTCCTTCCAGGGACTCCTGATCGTAAGGAGAACCCCAACTTCTTCATCTCCTCACACTGGCAGAAGAAACCCTGACCCATCTTTCCAGCAGTCAGGCAAAGCACGTGTAGTGGGTGGCACTGTGTCCCCGCAAGATTTGTCTAAGCCCTAAACCCCATAGCTGTGAATATGACTGTATTTGGAAATAAGGTCTTCGGAGATGCAATCAAGCAAGCCCTTAATTCAGTATCACTTGTGTCCTCATGAAAGAAGGAGAGGAAAACAGGAAGGAGGACACCACGTGAAGACAGAGACCCAGGAAGAAGGCCATGTGATGACAGAGACAGAGACTGGTGTGATGCGGCAGCAAGCCAAGGAGCGCCGAGGACGCACGGCCACCCCGGAAGCTAGACAGAGGCAAGGAGGGATTCTCCCCTCACCGAGGATGCACAGCCACCCCGGAAGCTAGACAGAGGCAAGGAGGGATTCTCCTCTCGCCGAGGACGCACGGCCACCCTGGAAGCTAGACAGAGGCAAGGAGGGATTCTCTCCTCACCGAGGATGCACGGCCACCCCGGAAGCTAGACAGAGGCAAGGAGGGATTCTCCCCTCGCCGAGGACGCACAGCCACCCCGGAAGCTAGACAGAGGCAAGGAGGGATTCTCCCCTCACCGAGGATGCATGGCCACCCCAGAAGCTAGACAGAGGCAAGGAGGGATTCTCCCCTCACCGAGGATGCACGGCCACCAGGAAGCCAGACAGAGGCAGGAGGGCTTCTCCCCTCACCGAGGATGCACGGCCACCAGGAAGCCAGACAGAGGCAAGGAGGGATTCTCCCCCACAGGTTTCAGAGGGAGCACAGTCCTGCGAATCCTTGATTCTGGACTTCTGGCCTCTAAAACTATGAAAGAATGAATTTATGTTTATTCCAGCCACCCAGTTTGTAGCACCCTTTCCCCTAAATACAGTGTTTCTCACTATCACAGATACGAGACACACACACACATGCACAGAACCCAGATGGAGCTCTGGCCGAGCCCTAACCTCGGTCGCTGTCCATGTGAACTTCAAGGGAACAATGGGCCTCTGTTCTCTGATCCTTTTGTCATCTCTGCATCACTGCTAGCTGAGGGGAGTTTGACTTAGGGTCTCTCTTTGGAAATTAGATTATCTCATTAGTATGATGTTTTGCTGGATTCCTGCCCCAGGGCTGGTTTTGGCCAAAAGCATGTGATTATTTTCTAGTCTAAAAAAAGAGTCAATGAATAAATTAAGGAGACTTGGCTTTCCCCCATCCTGGCTCCACTGGTCCCATTTCTCACCAGGAGACACTCATAAAGGGCTTCTCGCTGACAAATGAAGAGTTTTTTCTCCTCTGGGTCTGAGCTAGAAATGCCTTCTCTAATCGACATGGAAAGGTCCAAGCAGTAGATATTTTCAGTCTGAGCACCTTGGTTTTAGTCACAAATTACACCCCTCTCCTTTTGGAAAAATAAGGGGTATAATCTTTATTCTCAAAAGAGGCAAACACAGTTATGTGCCCAATACCTTAGGAAGGTACCAGGAAGGGAATGTGAACACAGATTGTCACTGCTGATGGAGAGAAAGGGGACACCAGGGGATGGGGACTCTGTATTCTCAAGCTTAGAGGTGACAGCAATTAAAAAAAAAAAAAAGAGAGAGAAACAACCGAACACCTTCTTTGCCTCTCCAATCTATGCCAACCCAGGGCTGGCTGCTCAGAGTTGGTGTGAAATTGGAAACCTTCAGATATTTCACAGGTGGGTCACGGCCGTATTTTCTGCTGCATCAGATCATGAGATTTTCAGAATGCTGTTCCCCCTCTATATCTGCCATATCCCCATAAGGGGTCTCTGGGGTTAGAAATGAAGGCCTATATTTATTTATTCATTCAACAATTTACCTTTGCACTGCTCACAGAAGGAATGCTCACAGGAGGTTCTCAGACAATAAAATATAGCCTCTTCTTCCAGGGTGTAAGAATTAATAAGAATATATTAACATGTATTTATTAATAAGAATACATATTAATCAATAAGAATATATATTCTTATATGTGTATATATTTTATATTATGTAGATATAAATTTATATTTATCTAGAATATATATTCTATAGATATAAATACATATGTACATCTAGCACTGTGCCTAACGAATATGCAGTAGGTGTGGAACAAGCAATCAAAGCTCATTAACAAGTCAGGGACCAAGAGGATGCAGGCCTAGCACGCTGGTGGGTCAGGGAGGCTGCCCTCTGGCTTTGTCCAGGTGGCAGGACTTCTGCTGAGAACAGAGCCGAGATCCTGGGTTCCCTGGAGCTGAGTCAGATGACTAAGCACCCTAATGATTCCAACTGTTCTCGAGGACCTTCCTCCAAAGGCAGGAGAGTGTTTAAAAATGCATGGGTCTCTGCTGGGCCACACTTCCTGTCTGGAATTCTCTTCACTACAGCACTTCAAAGAGGGGCCTGAGTCTGTCACGGGCTCCCAGCCCAGGCGGGGCCTTGCTTCTGAGACAGAGAGGATGAGCCAGGCACGGGGCAGAGCAGGCTGCTGACATATCTCAGACCGCAGCACAGCCCGACAAAGCCGTGTGGGAGGCGCAGCAGCTGCAAGAGCCGTCGGGAAGCCAGGTCTCCTAGTGGCTGTGTGCGTCACCCCTCAGGGTGGGCCTGGGCACTCCACAGAGCCAGTGTGCTTCAAAGCCCTCCCTCTGCCCACTGGTACCCTTTCTCAAGGCCAGGAAAGTACCCTTTCTCAAGGCCAGGAAAGGACCAAAGCAGCCACATCTTCGAAGGAAGCAGTGGTGGCAGGCCAAGGACAGAATGTGTCCTCTGGGTCAAGAGCACAGGCTTCAGAGCCAGACCAACCTGGGTCTGGGCCCTGGCTTGGCCCCTCATTAAACACTCCACATCCCCATCTGTAAAATGGGCATAACGAGTCCCACTTCCCTGGATTGTAGGACATACATGGAAGACTCTGCACAGTGTCTAGAATATATTAATGACAAGAAAACAGTGGTTATGGATGATCACAATGGGAAGAAGAATATTAAAAAGTAACCGTCAAGGCCTTCTCAAAGTCTTGCCTTTGTAAAGCTTTCTGTTAGGCACTCAAATAAAGCTCGTATGCTCATTTTTATATAACATACATACGTATATATATATACACACATATACATACATATATATACACACACATACATACATATATATATACACACATATACATACATATATATACACACATATACCTATATATATATATATATATATATATATGCGCCAGGCATTGTCTGAGCATTCTGTGAATACTAACTCAATCTTCATAACAACTTATGCAGTGTGTACCGTTCTTATGCCCACTTTACAGATGAGAAAACTGAGGCACAGAGAGGTTAGGTGATCTACCCAAGGCCATGGAGTTGTAACGAGCTGGGATTTAAACCCAGGCAGGCTGTCCTGGGGTTCATGCTCTTAACCACAGCTACGTTGCACTGCTCCATTATTATTCTTGTAGATGTTGCCTGTTACATCCTCTTGTCTTCCTGGGTAGAGCTGCTCCCTCTGACTGGAAGGGAAGAACTCAAGGGCTAGCAGGGGCCTCCTCTCTGACATCTCTGAAGCCCCCAAAGCACCAGTAGAGCCCAGCTCAGAGTGGGCCCTCAGCTAACCCTTGCTGACCAACCTGCCAAGACCTGCTGTACCCTTTTTCCCCTTCAACCCATCCCCCCCCCAGCAGAGATTCAAAGAGCAAACACAGCACGCCTGTCTGCGGAGTGTTCGCTGCATGCCCAACTCCCCTCCAGGGCGGTGCTTTCAAATTTGTAACCTTCACCCGAAGTAAGAAATTTGTTTTACACTGTGACCCATACACATCTAGTACATAAGTAGCAGCAACAAAGGACTCGTGAAAAAACATCTAACCTATTACATAGGACATACTTCCAATATCTTTTTTTTTTTTTTGCATTGATTGTGACCCGATAAATTGATTTTATGATCCACTTACGGGTTGTGGCCATGGCCTGAAAAATTCTTCTTAGGGTAGTTCAGTTCTAACATGTGCACATGCAATTTCTGAGCACACAGCAATCCTTCCCAAAACTGGAAAGCCCTGTCTACTTCGTGTGAGCACCACGGTGCTCACAGCCTAGGCAGGCAGTCAGACCCTCCCCAGAGCCCCGAGCCTGGAGCACTGAGGCCGCAGAGACCGGGTACCACCTGGGAGCTAAGGACCTGGATTCAAATCAGCCCTCATGGGAGGCATAGAATTAAGAGCATGGCTTTAGAGTCTGTGGAAATGGGTTCAAAGTCTAGTTGCAACTTGGTGGGTTCTTAACCTCCCATGAGCATCAGTTTCCTCACCCAGAAGTGGAGGTTGTTAATGTCTACTGCAGAGGGTGGCTGACAGGGTGACTGGGAGGGTAGATGGGTGGGTGGATGGGAGGGTAGGTGACTGGGAGGGTGGCTGAGTGAGTGACTGGGAAGGGGTCTGCGTGGGTTAGCTGAGACACAGAAAGCACTCAGCAAAGTGCCAGGACCCGTAACGCTGAATCGTGCTGACTGCAGTGGTGGGAGACCTTTGCTGCCCCGTCTGACACCTGACCCAAAACATTACAAAGGCCTTCAGTCCCCCTCTCTGTGTCTCCATAGCTGCACACTCTGCAACCTTCAGAAGAAAGAGCGGTACTTCCCTAGCACATGGTTAACACTCAATAAATGTCTGAATCAATTACGCAAGAGCCTTGGACTGACTCGCCCAACAAGTCACCCGTCACTGTTTTTTTGGAAACGGTGTTTCATACAACCCACTCCAGGGCCAGTGGCCAGTGAAGCTTGTTGCATAAATTCCACTCATTTGATCTCATTTGACATCTCTGGACACAGGAGAACGCTTCCCCCTATAGGATGGAAAAGACAGAGATAACAGATTCCAACATGGTTTCCCCAAGGCCTTCCTAAGTTGCTGTTGGTGACAGACCTGGCCTCGCTAAGTCCGATCCTTGCCTACACTGCCTTCCCAGGGAAAAACAAGCTTCTTCGTAAATGGCTCTTACCCCTAAAGATAATGACGCCCCCTGTGCTGAGAATAAGCACAGGACTGACGGGCTGGGAAGCGGGAAGGAAGTGTATTTCCACCTTGGGTTGGACTGTTCATGTGGCCCAACGGTGGCAGAGAATCCTCAAAGAACATGTACCTCTGAAGCCCAGAAAAGGAAGGGATGCTACACAAAGAGTCTACCTTGAGCCATGGCAGGCTGATTTCCCTGAAGCTGTACATAGGAGAATTCATTTCTGTGAGAGGCTAATTAGTCATAACATTGCCGTGCTTCAGATAAAACTGCACTGGCCCCATTTGGGTCTCTGTGGGTCAGCCTGTGATGGAATTCCCTTTACCTATTGTGTTTTGGTTACTGGAGGAAAATGTGTGTTTAGAGAAGGGGGTGTGGTCAAGAAGAAGCATGAAAAGAGGGAATATCTTGAGTATCTCTAAAACCCATCTGTGATTTTAAAACTTCATAAACACAATGAATCTCTGTGAGCTGAAGATTCTTCTTGGAATCTCAGCTCTGTCTGCGGGAATGGCTCCTGGCAGGCAGTGTGGGCTTTGAAATCCAAGTCTCTCAGGCAACAGGGCAAAGTGAGCTCCCCCAGCTTGGCCACTGAGAGTGGAAACAAAACCCAGGAAAGGGAGACTTTGTGTTCTGCTCACCTGGTCACCAGCCCTTGAGCTGCCAGAAATGCGGACCACGGTTACTGAAATACATGGATATATGGGTATATGGCTCATGAACGAGGTGTGCAAGTATCGACACGGATGCAGAAGAACAACCTCATCTCTCCTGCCTTCCAGAGAGCAATGGCATTCAAGAGCCAGACATTCCTCTGGGTAAACAGGTGTACCAAGTCAGGGAGTGTCACCAAATGACGCACTCCCCCAAGTGTTAGAGCTAGGAAGGGGATGGCTGCTTTAGGGACCACCTTGTCCAGGGTTTCTCAACCTCGACACTAATGACATTTTGGCGGGATAAACCCTTGTTGTGGGCATCTGTCCTGTGTGTTTTAGAATGTTTGGTAGCATCTCTGGCCTCCATCTACTGGATGCTAGTAGCAGTCTTCCTCCCTCCCTAGTTGTGACAATTAAAATGTTTCCAAACATTGCCAGAAGTCGCCTAGGAGACAAAATCACCATGGACTGAGAAGCACTTATCTAGACCAGCAGTTCCCAAAGTAGATTCCAAGTAATATTAGTTCAGTAAGCTCCTCTATAACCCAAGTATGCCATGGTCAACTGAGTTTAGGAATCGCTGCATACCGTACCCCACTGCAGTGATTTCCCTATTAGTATATTAAGGGCTCTGAAAAGTTCCACAGTAAGAAAAAACTGTTTAATAACTTTAACCTAGTATTTTGCAAACTTTCTCAAACAAAATGCTTTTATTATCTATTTACATCTTTCAGGGCCTAAAGAATACACTGTGAGATTTTTACATATGTGTGTGTACAGGCACAATACACCAGGCAACCCTCCTCCCATTGACTAGATGAAGTGAAGCAATAAGCCAATACCCTTCCTAAGTCCCATTAACGGATGCGTGGCAGAGCCACGTCTAGAAGCCCGGAGGCTGACTCCCAGTCTACCTCCTCCAGCGTCAATGACTTGGATGTTATCCACAATAAGACAACAGTCCATCTTCTCACAACCATAGCACAATTGGGTTCCACCAACACCACTGAGAACATCCACCTGGAAAGCTCAAGCTAGTGAAGCATCAGCACGATACTCCCCAGGAGAACAAACAAAACAGGTGCTTTCTGGAGGCAGAGTCGAGGAGGACCTCACAACGGGGATCACCTTGACCATGGAGGATGCAGGGAGGAGCCATCCACTCAACATCACATCCACGCGTGCCCCACCAGCCTCTCTCAGCGCAATTCCCACCAGAGTCACTCAACCTAACGCATCTTTGTCTCACTACAGTGCACCTTCTTATCAGGGCTGGCACAGAGTGGGCTTCAATTAAGTTTGGTGAAGGGAGTATGTTAACCAACAAAGGTCAAGGCCTTGACCGTCAACATGCCTTGATTACCGCTCACGGATCACCAAGAATCACGATAACGCCTCCCCACTCCTCTCTGCCCTCTTCACGCTTTTTCTTGGGTCACATTCCACCCTGGCCTTCCAGGCTGCAGAGAACTCCTCTTTTTAGGGGTAGCAGCTGCCCCCTCCTCTGAACTGTCCACTGTCCATCCGCCCACTTGCACCAGTTCCAGGAGGTAAGAGATCAATTTCCAGCTCAGATCAGCTGTCCCGGTGGCCCTCCTAGAGGCAGTGTATCAAGGCACCAGCTTCCTGCCCCTCTGGGCCCAACCAAATGCGGCTGATAGTCACTCTCCTGGTGGTCTCGGCTGCCCAGGCGGAGCACTGGAGGGACCATAGATGGCTCTCATTCTCGGACTTGCAAGACAATCAAAATAGTATGGAGAGGGAAACGGCTGGCGTTGTGACATTCTGCAATTCTGCACGAGGACTGAAATACAATTCTCTCTCTAGGCCTCTGGCGACCCAGGAATACTCTTTCAGCCCTGGGAAGCAGAAGAGGACCTCAGGGATCGCTCCCGGCTCTTTGTAACTTTCCAAGCAGAGGGGCTGTAAGGACAGGGAATGGGGAGGGTTCCAAGCTGGAGGGCAGGCCTGGGACCCCTCTGCTGGTTTAGCCCGGCTCCAGCCAGTCTGAAGACTCCAGCGGTGACCGCAGACCACTAAGCGGAGGCTGAGGGCTCAGCCCCAGGGCAGCTGCAGCCGACGGGTGTCTCAACAGCTGCAACATGAATGCAGCAGCAACTGCAGGCTATCTGCAGCTTCCCCCCAAAGTCTGTGCTGTTAGGCGACAGACAGACAAGGACTGGGAGGCCGGGACCCTGGAGTGCAAGAGCACACAGCCAGCGCCTCCCACGTGTAGGATTCCATACTCGAGCCACATCTTCACTACTGCTTTCTCTTTCCTCTTCCCAAGCCGGCACCTTCGAGTCACTAGGGTGAGGTCATGCTTAAGGAGAAGCCAAAAGGACTTTGCCTCCTTTGGGCTCGTTTACCTTTTTTGCACAAAACTCACACAATCACCTCGCGTTCTTTCACTCCATCAGCCTATTTTTATTGGCACTGTTATAGGCCCAGCGCTGGGCCTATGGTGGTGAACAAGACAAAGACGGCCCTGCTCACTTGTTGAGCTATATTATGATACCTTCCTCATGAAATTCATCCACAACCAGCGGTCGTCCTGATTTTACTTCCTCATTTCACACCTGTGGAACTCAAGCCCAACCATCCAGGGTCAGACTCACAGAACTTTAAAATGGGAAGAGGCCCTGGAGATTAGCTTTGGCATCCCCTGTCGCTTCCGGAAATAAAGAGACTCATTCATCTGGCCCAAATCCCTTTGATGGCCAATGAGAAAACGGAGCCCCATGAACATGAGAGGCCCCAGGTACTAAGCATGGCAAGGTGGTGGCCCTGCCAGGCCCAGAAGACAGGGAACTCAAAGGCCCCCACTTTCAATCCAGCCTTTTCCCCACACTGTCATCTCAAAGCTGGGACATTCTAGTACAACTTAAAAAATAAAGTGTTAAACTCTCAACGTTCTTTTTATTATTAAGCAAGATGCAAAACAGACTTTGTTTTCCTATGCGTGGGTGAGAGAGACTATTTATAGAGGGGCCAGGGGTGGGATGGGGAAGAGGGATAGTGCGAAGAATGGTGTAAGGCAAGGGATTGGGTGAGGGTCATGGAGGGGTCAAGGTCACGGACAGAGTAGGGTCAGGGGTGAGGAAAGATCAGCGAAGTCTCTTCATAATAAGAAAGAAACAATGACTTCATATTTCAAAACTGAGGAAGGTCAGGGACTCGAGAATCAGGCAACGATCATAATGCCTGCTTTAATCTTTCAAAGAAAGTGATTTTATTTTTTGACAGATCATTCTGGCATCACCAACCTACACAGTGACATCAAGCCTGAGTATAGCACAATGTTCTACTTGTCCCAAGCCTGGATCCCAGGCCACAAAGGTTAACTGCCATGCAATCAGAGGCACAGCCAGCCAGAGAATGCCTCCCCCTTGGGAAGCGCCACTAAACGTCTTCTGGCACCAATGTGCCATCGCCTCAAAGGAACCCCTCCCTCACCCAACACAGAACTTGTATGCCCACATCACCAGCTAGTGTGAGCTTCCTTCTGCTTCCCAACCACACAACCACAGTACTTGGCCTCGTTGAAGTAATACAGCAGGGCGAGCCTTGGAGCCGTGTGGAGCACTGAGGAGGGCGGGGGCTCAAGCACATCCTCTGACATCTGCAGCACACACGTCTCTCACCTTCTGGACCACTTCCCCCACGCAAGACGCGACTGCTAAGAAATCAGCCTCCGCCAGAACACGTAACCCTCCTGCCGCTTTGACCAGCTCCTGGGCCAGGATCCTGGTCCCGGACAGTGTGGAACAGAGCTGGAGGCAACCAGAACCAAGTGATATCATGTTCCGGAGAAGCAGCCGTTACTGAGAACCCCGTCCCCACACACATCTCGCCAACATCGAGATGCCAGGTCAACCCTCCCCTTGCGGAGAGGCCAACCTGTTTGTGTGAGGCGTGTTTTGGGTCATTACGAATGGAGCAGGAACTCTTTCATAGGAAGATGGTCCACATTCAACACAGCATCTCAAGTGTTCTCGAGCCCTGCGAGCCAGAGGCCTGCTGGCTCTCACTCCTGGACCCGCAGGACCAGCACAAGCCCCTCAATATGTGTGTTAAATAGCTGAATAACAATAGGTCATGGTACCTGTGAGGAGCACGGGATGACAAGGATGAAAAACGTAGTGCCTCCACCTTCAAGGAACCTTCAAGGAGGGTGCCATGACCCTCCACCTCAATGGTGAGGTCAGAAATGGAGTCAAGGTCAGCAGTTTCGGGGCTAATCCAGGAGAAGGACTCAGTCAGTGCCTCCTAAATTATTCACACCTACCCATCACAACCTCTGCCCTACCCACATGCCACCTGCACCATTAACTTCTTAAGCCTTTTCTTTAAGCGGACTCCTTTTTAATTAGATATATTTTAATAAAACCTTATAACACTGCCATATGTGAAAAACTGATGCTACTTATGAAAAAATAGAAGATAACTTTCAAAATAACCACAATGCAAAACAAAACCAGGTCAGGAAATTCCAGCTAGATGCCATTGCCGGCAAAGGCTCACGGCCTGAGGTTGGCCATGCCTTTGTTCAAAGGAGACATGGCAAAAAATAAAAAAAATAAAAAAAATAAAAGCAGTATGGCAGTGCGTTGAGAGGTATTCAAAACACCAAAATGAGACACTCTCCCTGAGAAGAAAAGTGAAAAGGGACTCTCTTCTGCCTGGTGATCCAAGGTCTTGTCCACGTATTACTGGAAGGTACTCACACCACCCATCACGTGCTTCCCACACTTGGAGAAACCCTGAAGCCTGAACTAACGTTTCGGTCAATGTCCAGAATCTGTTAACACCACAAGTTTATGACTCAATGTCAAAGATATCAGGCACAAGAATGTCAGACGATGCTCAAACAACACTGGGTTGCTAGCTGATTTAGGTTTCCAAATTTTCCAGCTCCCCAAGGTTAAATATATCCTACAGGCTTCAGGTTACAAACAAACCAGGACAAAAAAGACCAGAGAGGGGAGAGAAAGAGCCCAGCTCGGCCAGCAGGCAGTGACAGAGGGAAGAATCCTCAGTCTTCGATCGTTCGGGACCCAGAATCCTGAAGAAGGAGAGGGCTTTTTAAATGATTGTATTCCCAATCTTAGATCATGACTGGAATTCCACCAAAGGACCCCCAAGAAATGGAGGCAGTGAATCAGTCTTGGCAGGTGAAGAGCGTGTCTGAACCGGGAAGGGAAGCCAGAACTGGATCCCCAGAAGCCCCTAAATGTTGCTGATGGAGGCTTGTACAACCGCCCAGTCCAAAGTCCATTCCTAAGAAAATCAGGAAGACCCCAGCAAAGCTGACCTTCACAAGCCGCATACTTCTCAATCAAGACCCAACTGGGGAAGAGTTCCCAGAACCTCAGGTAGAACTGGGGAAAAACAAAAAACAAACAAAAAAAAACAACGTAACAGATTAAACTAGAGGCTTACCGAAGTTAAAAACCTAAATTGGAGTTGACTATTTACATTTCAAGAAGATTCTTCCCTCTCCAAAAGCAGTCCTTTGTAGTCTGAGCTTCCCTGGAACACTTAAGTGTTTGTTAACAGATTATTAACTCCTTGGCAGGTTCTCAAGCTCTAGAGAAAACTTGCAGGGAAAGGAAGGGGGAGGGAGCTGGAATCCCTGCTCTGTTTGTTCGCCTGGCTTTCTGCTTAGTGCTTTACATACTGTATCTTCTTTAAGTAACCCGCCCAGCAGGGTTAGGAATGATCAGCTCCACTTTATGGAAAAGAAAACTGAGCACAGAGAAGTAAAGTAACTCACACAAGGTCACACAGCTACTACAGCACCAAATCCATGGGCTGTTCCTAGCAGCACACAGCATGGCCTTCCCAGGGAAGGGCCATTTGCATTTTATTATGACCGTGTACTGAAATATGCCTTCAGGCATACAATTCAATGACTCTTTGAAATGAACATACATACATGCTAAGAATGCCATAGTAAAGATGACTGTATCAAGTGTACAACTTATTATGGGTCAGAAGCATCAAAAGAAAATTACCTCAATATACCAGGCTAGAAAGGGAGGGGGTTCCTGGTGCCTGAAAGTCTACCATTCCAGTCCTATACAACACACACACACACACACACACACACACACACACACACACACACACACACACACACACACACACACACACACACACACACACACACACACACACACACACACACACACAATCCCTCAGCCAAAATGTTACGCTTGAGATGGAAAAGCAAGGGCTAGAGAGGTGTTTCCAGCTCACCCGAGGCCTAGCTTCTCCTCCTCTGCCTCGGAGGCTATGGAAGTTATCTGGTCAGCCAGACGGCAGAACAGAGAGCTCCGTTACCAAGGGTGGGCCTGGGATGCTTTCTGAGCAGGATCGGGGACTGTATCCTCCTTCAGGAGATAAACTCTGAATGTAGGATGGAAGCATTGTGTTACCCAGAGGTTATCAGGTGGGGAAGGATGGAAGGAAAGGGAATGAAAAAGAGGGAGGGGAGGGAAGGAGGGTGAAAGGCAGGAAGTTGACTTAAAAGTATATATTGTCAGAGGCACAGGAAGAATAGTTTTTTCAGTGACTGAAAGCATTTTTTTTTAAATGAAAGACAGGGACAGCTGCTACGCTATGCTGGTGGGGTTATGGTTGGTTTTTTAACTGTCTTTTAAAGTTCCTATTAAATAGGTTTTTCAACAGGTAAAATTTTGGAGTGAAAAGGTCTAGGAACATTTGTGGATAGAAAATTCAGAGCAACTCACCAAGGGGAACTTGGTTCGTGATAATTTCATAAAACAGTTGTACATACAGTACCTAATGCAACTGTTTGGGCCCCTGAGAGCCAAACCAACGGCCACTGGAGCAGGCTTGTAGGATTTCATAAAGATTGAATGGGGGCGGGCGGTGGGGAGGCTTCCCTGGTGGCGCAGTGGTTAAGAATCCACCTGCCAATGCAGGGGACACAGGTTCGAGCTCTGGTCCGGGAAGATCCCACATGCAGCTAAGCCCGTGCGCCACAACTACTGAGCCTGCGCTCTAGAGCCCGTGAGCCACAACTACTGAAGCCCGCGCGCCTAGAGCCCGTGCTCCACAAGAGAAGCCAACGCAATAAGCAGCCCACGCGCTGCAACAAAGAGTAGCCCCTGCTCGCCGCAACTAGAAAAGCCTGCACGCAGCAACAAAGACCCATTGCAGCCAAAAATAAATTAATAAAAATAAATTTTAAAAAAAGATTGAATGGGGCTTCTGATGGCAGGGCCTAGAAACCCACTGAGGGAGGGGCTACAAGATACAGAGGCAAGAGACCTGCACTGGGATCCAGGACCGTGCTCTGTGGACAAAACGGGTGACCTTAGGCATGTCCCTTAACCTGGCTGGCCACTGGCCACTTCCTAAAAGTAAGAGGTTGCGTGACACCAGGGGTGACAAACTCAAATGCTTTCAAGGGTTAGGCTGGAGACACAGGACTGAAAGGGTCAGCAGGGACGATGGTGACCTAGAGAGCACATGCCCAGGCCCAGGAGGCAGCTGCCACTCAGGTCCAGATCACTGTCAGGTCCCATGTGGCCAGATGGGTTGATTTTTTTCAAGAGAAGCTAGAAATCTATACCTTCATATGGACATTCAATTTTCCTGTTGGCATCTAATTTTTAAAATGCAGACACCCTGAAGATGGCACAAACCCTGGAAGTGTTCCCTGGATTAGATGTTCCAAAACTCCCTATAAGTGTAGAGTGTCAAGTCCGCCGGCTAGACGTTCCCTGCTTTATTACTGCACAGTGCAAGGACCACTGGCCCCGCGGCTCCTCCAAGACACCACTTCTGTCAGAGCAGACTGACAAGAGAAAGAGTAACAGAACACTGCCGGGTGGCCCCATCTGAGGTTCCTGGACCCCAGGGAAAGGTGACAAAATGCCTGGCTGGACCATCTGACTCTGCCTCCTGACTCAGGCTGCAAGACTGAGCATCTGAGCATCCTGCCGGAGCCTGGCCACGCCCTTCCCGTCCTGCAGTGCAACAGTGTGGTCCAGCTCAGAGCTTCCCTAACGAGCACAAGCATTCTGCGTTTCTAACAACCTCATAGGTGATGCAGCTACTTCTGGTCCTCGGAACCACACTTTCAGGAGCGAGGCAGCACATCTATAACCTTCCTTCCCCTCCTGTCCTTTTTCTCTCTGCCTGTGGCCCACAAGCAAGTCTCCTCTGTCCCCCAAATTCCTGTTCCTCTCAAGCGCTCACCCCAGCTCCCTCTCCCATTTCTAACAAGCCTTCTGCAAGAGACGTCACTACTTATTGCCTTAACTTCTCCACCGCCTTCCTCTCTGTTGAAACCCCTTCTCTGGCTTCTCCTCCCCACCCCACCAAGCTCCTAGAATTATTCTTTCGGGTTACTAATAACCCTCTAATTGCCTAATCCAAAGTCCTCTTCGAAGAGCCCATCCAAAAAAGCTGTCTAATCGATAATAAGAACGCCTGACATTTATTGGTTGGATATTAAGTGCAGCAGTCACTGTCCTAAGTCTTTGCCTAAAAAGTACTTCAAATGCGCTATCTTACCACCCTAAAATATGTTCTTTGATTAGCCTCAATTTTTCCAAATGAGGAAACAGGCTCAGAGAGGTTAACTAACTTGCCCAAGGCCGCAGAGCAGGGACTGGCTACTTGGAACAGTCAGCTACAAAGTCCTCACTCCTTCTCCCCACAATGTGTTATTATAAAAAAAATTTCAAGCACACAAGGTTGAAAGAATTTTACAGAGAACACCTGAATACTCACCACCTAGATTCTATCATGAATCTCATTATATTTTACTGTATTGCTTTATCACAAATCTATCTGAAAGTTAGCACCTTTGGCTCCATTTGAAAAGCAGCTTGGAAAACACTTTCAAGGCTTAGCTCAGATGTTGCCATTTCTGAACCCCCTCACCTCATTCCCTCCTGGGCTAGGGGTGGGGCTGGGGGAACAGGAAGGGGAATATCGATCTTGGAACACTTGTGCACCTCATCACACCACATGTTGTTCCAGCCAGCCTCTGATCTCTCCCCTGGCACAAAGCAGGGAGGGAAGGTGTTTGGGAATAGCTCACCACCTTGAAATGCCTCCCCAAGCCCTGAGGGGTCTTTCAGAAAGCGGCCAGGGGACAGAAGGATGGGCAGTATATAGGAAAGGGCAGCCATGCCTACCTTCAGAGGATTTAACCTGTTCAAGTGGGATGAATGGCACCCCTAGGCTCTGATGCTTTTGCGTCTTCCAGCTGCAGGAGGCCTCAGGCTTCATCACCATGCCCAGGAGTATGATGACAGGGTTGTCGGAAATTTCCCATCCCAGGACCTCTTTGTACACCTCAAGGGGAGGCCATTCCCATAGAGTACGATGTGAAGGATTCCCCCTGGAGTCCTGCAGGGCACTGGTATCCCTGCCAACCCCAGTCCATCTGCTCCAGGGGAAGGGTGTTCAAGCATAAAATAACAGCTTTTTCTCAGTGCCCCTTGTAAAGTAAAGGCCCTTAATGGGGCAGCATATGCAGAGAAAGGTCTTGGGGCCCTGGAAGCACTGGAATCTCAGTCCTGCCACCTTAGGCTCTCCACCACCTTCCTGCTGTGTGACCTTAAGAAACCCTCCTACCCTCTCTGGGCTGGAGCTTTCTCATCTGTATAAATGACAAGACACCGAATAAAATAAATAAGCAAATCTGGCCTGTCCACTATGTCCATGGCAGTGGGCTGGGGCTGCGTGGAGGAGAAGTAGGCACACAAAAGATCTCAGCAGACACTACCATGCCCTGTTCTAAGCTCTTTTTTCCTTTTTGAATCCTTACAAACTCTTTGAGGTAGGTGTGATTTTTATCCACATTCTATAGGTGGGGAAACTGAGGCATAGAGAAGTTAAAACTTTCCTAAGGTCCTATGGTTAGTAAGATGCAGAGTGAGGATGAAACACAGGAGGCTGTGGCATCTGTGCGGGGAGACTGCCACACCCGGCTGCCTGCTGGAGAAGCCTACAACCCTCTCTTCACCCTCCAACAAGACTCAGTCCAGTTGAGGTGGCAGGACAAATATGAAGATTTAAATGCTGATGAAATATTTAAATAACTCTTTGAGATAATAGTGGGGAAGATACTGCCAGGCAGGACATGATTCATTGCCAAATGAAAGTGTTTAGACAGAATTGCTCTAAAGGTCCAGAAAAAAAAAAGTGAGATCATTCCAGGACTGGAGGAATCCCAGGAGATTGAATGTGAACCGGCTTTTGCAGGGTGAGCAGAATCGGAACAGGCAAAGAGGACGTGAAAGAGAATTCCGGCAGAAGTCAAAACTCAGAGAGGCAGCCCCCGTAACTAGAGATGTGGGGGGCCCTGAATGTCTGAAGGTGGCTTAGGAGAGCAGGGTTATGAAGCTGGAAAAGTGGGCTGAGGCCAGATCTCAGACGCCAAGCCAAGAGTCTGAATTTTACCCTGTAGGTAATAGGGAACCATGGAGGAGTTGGAGTGAGGGTAGAGAAGTATCATAACCAGAATGTCTTCAGGTGATGATACACTGGGGGTACCAAGGGGGGAACCTGATGAATGATCACAGGCTTTGGCCAAGGAGCCCCTGGGTCCTGACAAAGGAAAGTAAGACCCAACCAGGGAGGGGAACACCGTAAGTCTTCTGCTGGGCTTCTCCCTAGGGCCGTTTAGAACTGAGCACACTGTGTCAGCTGGGAAGCAAGCAAATATGATACAAAGAGCCCCCCAGGGTCACATCCAGTGAACAGAATTTTTTTCTAAGTGCTATTTTTAATCCTTCTGTTGACCAAAAACACAATGGGAAGAAATGAAGCATGAACATCAACAAGAGGCTTTCCAAACTCTCCTCTCTCCACCTATTAGCCACGTGGCGGCCCTGCAGACTCACCACACAGCCCACCAGCCAGGTGGCCCCTTCTGATGATGAAGGACAGGTTGATCCGCTTAATTATTTGGTGGCTATAAATGGAAGGGTTGGACAATAGGTTGAGACTTTTTCTGTCTCGCATACAAAGATAGGGTCCCCAGTTGGCAGAGTGAGGATCGCGGGGGCCCCGTCACTCCATCAATGCCACAACAGCATAAGACAGCTTCAGAACAGCTGGGGGTTCTGCTGGGGAGCCCCCTCTCCTCGAGGAGCCAGCAGTGGAGATGGCTTGGCCACTCACAGCTCTTAAAGGGGGCTGTCGTGTCAGGAAAGAGATTCCCCGGGAGACTGGAAAGGTCCATTTGCTCTGAGCTGCCTCCTTGCCCATGGGGTCAAGACGTGGCGCCAGCCACCCAAGGCCATTCCTCTTTGCCACCTGCTGTGCCCACATTCAACCTGCACTCTGGCCCCACCCACTCCCAGGCTACAGCAGCCGCCCCAAGGACTGAATTCCCCAGACCCAGAACCAGGAGGTAAGCCAAGCGAACATTCAAGGGCGGGAACACCTGGCCTGGGTTCCCGGTCCCAGGGCACCCCCGTTCCCCTCACCACCTGGACCTGTGCCCCCTCCCCACCTCCATCGCTGGCTGTCACTGCTGCCCCACTGGTCCTTTCACCCTCCCCGCCGGGCTGTCTGTACTCCACACGTTAGCCCTCTCTTGTCCCAGCTCCTAAGTGGTCCTTCCAGCCCCGACCACCCAGGGGGACCCAGGGTTAAAGTCAGATGAGCCTGGCCTGGCCTTCTGGATCTGCCACTTTACTAGCCATGAGACCCTGGGCAAGTGGCTTAATGGCTCGGCACGTCCGTTTCCTCAACTGTACAATGGGCACTGGCCTCCCAGGGCTACTCATGAGGACCAGCAAGAGAGAGCACGTAAAGGTTTCTCCTGGAGCCTGGCACATGGCAATGCTCCCTAAGGAGTGTCACTGGAAGTTTTTATCTTCATCCACCACCACCACCACCACCACCACCACCCGCCCACACATGCACTGACTCAGCGCTGAGTGGCTGGTTCCCTCCCCCGTCCCCTCCCTCTCCCCAAGCCAGAGGCAGGGCAGGTGGCAACGGGAAGCAGCACATTCGACCTCTGTACCTGGCGCTCCAGATCCCGTCCAGTGTGAATCTGAACCCATTTCCCTAAGTGTCTGACACCTGCATTTTACCCCGTCTTTGTCCCCTCCTCCCGTCCTGGCTGGGCCGGGGGGCTCACTCTGCACAGGTGGCCAAGGTGTAGGGAGGACACTCCTTCCTAACCTGTTTGGTTTTCAGCAGATGTGTTTGCCCAGCGACACGGATGCCATGGTGACAGCCCAGGGTCTCCCAGGATCCAGGAGTGGATGGATACACACAGAGAGAAGGGCAACCAGGCAAGAGAAAAAGCCCTGGGGGCCACCAGTCCCCCACTGAGGGGCCAGACTGCCTTCATAACCATGTTTCCCCAAGGGAAAGGTCTTCTCAGTGGTCCCAGCAGGCTCCTGGGATGCTCCTGCTGGCAGGGGCGCTGTTCCTCTTGGTCTTGAAGCCCCTGCATCCACAGAATCCACCAAAGACACTTACTTCCTTCAGACCCATCACTAAACAACCCCCTGGTGGGCACTTTCAGAGCCACTTATGAGTGGTGGCTGTGGCTTGGAAAATTCTTTGTAGGGGAGTTCATCTAGGCGGGGCTTCCTGGGAGCCAGAGGACGGGGTAAGAGACCTGCCCATCAGAGAGCATGACAGCCCTCGGGAAACACGGAGACCTCAGCTCACAAGGAATCAGGTCTGCCTGGCCCTGCACTGGCTCCAAGGTGGAACTGAAGGGATCGGGGTTTGGAACGAGAGACCAGAGTCACATCTTAGCTGTGCCACTTCCTGGCTGGGTGCACGCTGGTGATCCATTTAACCTCTCTGAGCCTCAATTTCCTCAGCTGAGAAATGGGACCAGCACAGTTGGCTGTTTTGAGAATACAAGGATATACTTTAGAAAGGTGACAAGCACCTAGTAGCAGCTTGCTTAACAGGGCTGAGACTTTCCCACCTGAGGGACTGCTGTGGTGTCTCCTCCTGCTCTGGGCAAAGACTCAGTCCTGAGAATCACCCAATGTTTCACCGAAGTAAATTCTCCAGGGATGAGCTGCAGGGAAGAGAGAGACCTTTCCCTTCTCTTTAAAAGCTTCAGGCAGCCAGATGAAGGGGTCAAGCCACTCTACCCTTACAGAGTAACCAACGCCTCTGATTGGAATTACTAATGAAACGGCCCCTGTTAGCTGACTTGCAGCCACCTTAATCTGACACCCGGCAGTTATATTCACTACCCTTTATACCCTTTATATCGTGAGATATAAAATGCCACGTGATATGCTTGGTCGTCTCCACGCTACGAGGGGGGAGGCTGTCCCTTAGGGTGGTTATCAGCCCGTGTTCCCAACCACCCCAGAGGTTATCCTGCAGGCTTCCCAGGAAGCCCCAAAGGCACAAGGGCTCCCTGCCCCCGTGAGCGCTGCTGGGCCTGATGGAGCAGCTGGGCACCTTGTCCGAAGGTGAAGACTGCCTCTGAGCGAGGGGAAAAACATCCCCCAAGAGCTCCTGACTCCCCACAGGGGTCACCACGCTCGGCGCCTTGAAAAGCCTTGCTGGTTGGCGCAGGGAATTCCCAACTCAGGCCAGGAGCAAAGAGGTCACCATCACCGTTATTCCCAGGTCAGGGGCAGCACATGGAGGACTAAAAAGGCTCCATGCCAAGTCATGAGATTGGGTTTCTACAGCAACACAACTGCAGCTGCAGGAGCACCTATGAGATGCCCAAGGCTTGCCTTAAACAGGCCCAGAATGCAGAATCCTAAAATCAAAAACCACCCAGCAGTATTTAGACACAGAAAACAAGCTTTGCTGAGGTTCAGAACAAAACCACAGGAAAAAAAAAATGTGGCGAGTATCTCAGAGTTCTATCAAGACAAGCTCCAAGAATATCTTGTGTGCTGAGCTGACGCAGGCCCTATGGGTTAGCTGAGCTGTGCTGGGAGTTTAAGGGGAAACACCCGTTCAGGCTCTTCCACAGAAAAATTCTCTCTCTCTCTCTCTCTCTCTCTCTCTCTCTCTCTCTCTCTCTCACACACACACACACACACACACACACGATGCAAGTACATATGGAAAATTTTAAATATATCAAGATCCCTACAGTTCATTTGTAGATCAGAAAAACAAAATCAATGTTTTTGTTGACCAATTTCAACAAGATCCTTCAATGAAAATTTCTAATTAACTTTACCTTCAGACACTTCTATCACTACACTTGTAGAGTAGTTATTTTAGCTATGCAACATTTCCTACGAGAACTGAGCATTTAGTGGAGGGAGTGAGGGAGGGGCTGAAACCCAAACACCGTACAGGTACAAGCTGCCACACCCAGCAGCCAGCGGTCTGGCTTCCTGACGGCCGATATGGAATAACTCAGGAAACTCAATCCCACAGGGCTGCACTGGGGACCTGCTTGCTGTCCACACATGTCACTGCAGTCATCAATCAAGGAGGAGGGAAGTTAACCACAAATGGGCCACCAGGCCACTCCATCTCTCCTCCTTTGTCAAATCCCAAAATACCACGACGGCACCCAAGCCAGGGCCTCTGAGGACACTCGAGAGGAAATCCAACTTCATGCAACAAGGACTCAAGGCGTGGACCTCATTGGCCAATTGGCAGCACGGGCTAGAGAGCCAGGGGAAGGCGGGAGGCTGGGAGAGGAACAGTGAAAGAAGAGGATGCTGTGCAGGAAGGCAGGTGCCGGGAAGGAGCTTGCTGGGCCTGGGGAAGCTGTCTCAAGGGATGATGCTTCTGTCCCCGGGCTCTTTCCTTACAGCCCCTAATGCCTCAAGAGCCTGGCTAAGGAAATCCCCAGACCACCAGTGAAGCTGAACAGAGTCACCACCTACCAAAGTACCCTCAGCTCCAGAGCTGTCTCAGGAATCAAAACCACCAGGCCATCAGGCCAAAGACCAGTCTTTCTTCATCTGCGGGGGTTATGAGATGCCCAGCAAATACGATGGCCTGGCTGGCGGCTTCTCCTAGATGCCGGTCAGAGGGCGAGGGCAGCCCCTCCACACTTGGAAGGTGGGGTGCTCTATCGGGATCCCCCACACCCACCTCAGAAGAGCGGTGAACCAAAATCAGCTGTCAGGTCAAGGAGATGCTCAAGGCCCTGGTCCACTGCCCCAGAAGTCAACCTCCACCTCCATCCAGTCTGAGCCCTGAAAATCCAGGCTCTGCGCGGGAAGGAGCAGGTAATCTCCCCAGTCGCCCAAGTGAACGGGCTGGAGGACACAGAGCAAAGGCCATCCCGGGGCACTTGAAAAGACACATCCCATAAAGGTGATGGGAATAACAGGCTTCCAAGGCTCACTAGAGAGCAAACGACTGGGAAGGTCACACACAAGATGTGGCCTCTTGGGCCATTTCTCAATGATGACAGGTCTCTACCTAGATGGCCAGCCTGCAATGATTTCATACTGACTCTGGCTCGAGACGTGCTGTTTTCCTACCTCCACGCCTTTGCCCACACCATTCTGCCTCCCCAGAAGCTCTCCCTGTTCCTTCATGATAGCCAAAGCCCAAGGTGTCCTTCAGGGTACAGGTGGAGCTCCAGCTCCGTCCTCAGCTGTGCCTGCCTCCGAGATGCCCTGGCCCCATACCCCGCCAAGGAGGGACGCATTGCCCGGCTCCAGGGAGGGGGGTCAGCAGACAGCCTCCAGCTGTCGGCTCCGTCAGGGTCAGCCTCAGCTGCAGGGAGCAGCTTCACCCAAGATCACACCCTTCCTGGGACCATCAGCATCTCGTGAGGTGGGGGGATAGAGAACCAAGCCCTTCTGGCCCAAAGGGACCAACTCCATTGGGCAATATTCACCCTGAGAACCCTGCTGGGCTGGCCGAGGCTTGCTGGAGCCTGTGTCAGCTCTCTTCTCGTCCCTGTGGCCACTCCTGCCTCTGCCCCTCCCTTCACAAGGGTTGATTCCTATTAAACATCCCGTGCCCAAACTCCGGTCCATCTCCAGAGAACCCATCACCAGTGCCCACTCTCTCTTAGTATTCAGTGGTTGGCCATTAATAGTACAACCTTGGTTTCTCCCACAGAAGATGTTCAATAAATGTCTAACAAACAGATGGAATAATTTCATGTTCCCAACTGTTGACAGAGCTCTCACAGAGCCCACACACCCCTCTTCCAGGCCCACTCAGAGTAGTTGTTGATCAGGTCGACAAAACGTTGCTGAGGCCAATGAAACGGAAACACCGTTACAAGAAAATGCCTTCCTCTGGCTCCCCCAGAATCACACAGGACCCTCGCTCCTTCATCTCACAAGTGCAGCCTAAGGACCACATGGGATGTTTGGGGTCCTGGGATCCAGGACAGTGGTCTATTGGGTCCTCAGCCTTCTAAGTAGTGGCTCAACCTTCTTTTCCTGGAAGGTCAGCTTTAGTGGCACCTTCTCATCCGCACTGCCGCCACTGGGTGAAACTGCCTTGTGCACCATGACACTTGAATCAGGATGGCGCGGCAGCGTGGTAAATGTTAAAAAGGTTATAATTAGAGATGCTGTTAAAACAACCCAAGGCTTAGTGTTACTAAAGATATGTGCAGAGTTTAGTACCATATAAATAGCAGGGTTTATGGTGTTACGCCTACAATTTTGAGCAAGCTGACATTTCAAGGGGACACTCAGTGAGTGCCCATCTAAGCTGGGACTTCTCTTGCCTGACTCTTCTCTTCCTAATGTCAGATTTCTCAGGAATAGTAATCCAGGGTGTCCATCCTAATAATGGGGTGATGATTTCCTGCTACTCAAAGGGCCTGGAGGACCACACTAGGACACAAACCAAAGCTCAGTGGAACAGCTGCAGCTCCCCAAGCTGCTGGAAACACTGTCTCCTACTTGGGGAGCTCACAGCATTGTGATTCCATCAGCTCAGATTTAAAAGCTCTCTTGCAGAGAAGGGCCAGCACTCATCAGAACGAGCGGACTGCTTTTCAGCACAATTTCAGACTGAGTCTGTGTATTATACATCACACAGAAACTAGCAATCAGTCATTCAACAAAGACAATAATGATAAGAGTGGCTACCCCTGGCTAGTGGCGACCTCTGCACACACACCCATTTCCTCCTCACACTATCTGACAAGGCGATTGTTGGCACACCCATTTTACAGATGAGGAAACCACAGCCCAGAGAGTGCATAATTAATCCACCATCACACAGCTAACGAGCAGCACCGTTCAAATTCAGGTCTGTCCAATTCCCAGCTTGGCTCTATCAGGGCCTATTTCTGAGTAGATATGGGAGGTTGAGGAGGGAGGGGTGCCTTTTACTTTTCACTGCAAATACTTCTGTGTTGTTTGAATTTTTTTTATAAACAGCAGGTCTTTAGGTCTTACTTTTTTAATCTTCAAAACATCAAAAAGAATTTATGGGTGAGAAAAATGGTCTTATTTCTATAGAAAATATGTATCATAATTTGACAGTATCTATCAACAGCCACAGAAGTTTCTGTCCTTTGCTATAATAATTCCATTTCTGGAGATCCGTCCTAAAAAAATAAGCTGGGGGGAAAGCAAAATTATATGCAAATACGTTTTTATTGTAAAACGTTACTTTTAATAACATAAACTGGAAAGAAACTAAATGTCCCACAGAGAATAGAGATGGGACATCTTGATGATGGACTGTGGTGGTGTCATTTAAAATATTTTTGAAATATCAATAGCAACAGGAGGAAATGTTCATTATGTATTTCTAGGTTTAAAAAGTAACAAATAAGCCTTAACTACTGGGGATTATAAAAGCTAGTATATGCATTTCTTTTTCCACATCCCCTCTCCCCACACCATGGAAGGATACAAAATAATCTTTGAAGAGTAGATACCTCTGGAGAGAAATTTCAGAGATTAAGGTAGAAGGGTGGGCAGAAAACTTTTACTTTTCATTTTATATCTTCATGAGTCATTTGAATGTTTACCATATATGTTACTTATATTTAAAATAATATATTTTAAAGCTTTACATATAGTATGATCCGATGTTTTCAGAACACTTCATTATAATAAAATAGACCCAAATATGATCACTGCATTGCAGAATTACACAAGATTGCTTTCGCTTTAAAATTTCTGTATTTTCTGAGTTTTATATCATAAACATGTAATTTATTATAAAAAGCCTCTCTTTTTTCTTTCCAACTTTAAGATATCCTATTAGTAAGAGGATGTACTGCCTCTAATAGATCTTAGAAATTTCAGAGATTCACCAGTCATGTCCTACCTCAGATCCACACAAAGGGTCACACTGTCCTGAGTCCGGGGGAAGGAAGGAAGGAGGCACATGAGACCCATGACAAAAAGCCAGCTAACACAACAGACCCAAACCCTCATTGGCTTAGCCCAAATCCCAGCTGACGCCACTCCACAACAGCCCTGGGCCCCTGAAATACAAGGGCCGCCTGACCCAGAGGCACCCCAGAATCAAACAGGGAAGAATCATCCTCTTATTTTTCACCCTGGGCAATACACTGGCTGGACATTAGGCAGATGAAAAAAAAAAAAAAGGAACCACTGGACCCTGAAGGCACTCTGTCCCACCAGCGAGAGGTGGCATCTGCTACGTGCACAGCCCTGAAGGGGTCACAAAGATGACCTAGTCCTGGGCCTGGCCCTCAAAGGAGGGTGCAGGGCTTCCCCGGTGGCGCAGTGCTTGAGAGTCCGCCTGCCGATGCAGGGGACACGGGTTCGTGCCCCGGCCCGGGAGGATCCCACATGCCGCGGAGCGGCTGGGCCCGAGAGCCATGGCCGCTGAGCCTGCGCGTCCGGAGCCTGTGCTCCGCAACGGGAGAGGCCACAACAGTGAGAGGCCGGCGTACCGCAAAAAAAAAAAAAAAGGAGGGTGCAGACCAGATAAGGGGTAAGAAGGTATGTAACTCAAACCCAGGCAGAAAGTGACCACAGCCCTAACAGCAGAGATATGGGTGAAGGACGACTGCGGTCCAGAGGAAAGAAGTTCACTTCCAGCCTGGGGCACACAGACGGCTTCCAGGAGACATGGCGAATGAACTGGGTTATACTCTGGGCGTATTCAAACAGAGGCCAGGCACTCACCTGCCCAGGTGTGGGCAGTCTCTGCAGCATGTGGACCAGATATTTTAGTGACTGCCCCTCCTGCTTATGGGCAAGGCTGCCAGCCATCGCCATGTCGGGGCACCTGTATTTCCAGAGACCTGTGTGCTTTTTTCTTCCCAGGGCATATAGCTCAATGACAAACCTGCGGCCAACAAAAGTTTGTGTACTTTCACAAAATGTTTTGTTTGTTTTTTTTTTTGAAATTCACAAATCTTTTCACCACAGGCAACTAGGCCTAACACGTATTTTCGGTGGAACACCCGTGACTCTGACAAAACACCCCACTTAATGTATGTCTCCTTCCCACCAAAACTTTGCTAATAGTAGTGAAAATAAAAGCACAGATCCTATATTTGCTTGGTGCTCTGGACATGAGCTGGCACTGCAAGAGAGCAAAGTGCTCTTTTAACAAAATTCAGCAAGACTCTACCCTCCCCTACCACTCCCTACCTGGCCGCTGGAAGGAGGAAATTACCAGACTCTGATTGTCTCCCTGCCTGCCCCCACCTGGTTCAGTCTGGGTCCCCCACACAATGAGGTAAGGCTGCTCATGCCTCATGCGGTCACCCAGACCACACACGGGACCCCCTGATCAGGCGCCAGGATCACACGGTGGGAGTCACACTCAAAGGAGAGAGTGAGGCGGGCGCCTATGAGAGCAAAGCAGTTGACATCTAATCAGGGTTCTTCTCTAGATGGAGTCACGAGGGTAAACTTTTAGAAAAGTTTCTTAGAGAATAAAGTAAATGGGTTAATTTAATTGAGCATGAAAGATTTTTTTTATTAACTAATTAATTTATTTTTGGTTCCACTGGGTCTTCGTTGCTGCACACAGGCTTTCTCTAGTTGTGGCGAGCGGGGGCTACTCTTTGTTGCGGTGCACAGGCTCTGGGCATGCAGGCTTCAGTAGTTGTGGCGCATGGGCTCTAGAACGCAGGCTCAGCAGTTGTGGCACATGGGCTTAGTTGCTCCGCGGCATGTGCGATCTTCCCGGACCAGGGCTCGAACCCGTGTCCCCTGAATTGGCAGGCGGATTCTCAACAACTACGCCATCAGGGAAGTCCCGGAGCGTCAAAGACATTTTGACGGTAATGAGGAGGCGATGATTTATTTATAATCTACAAGGTTGTATCCATCTAGCTACTGGGATAATTATACACTTTAGAAATGCAAACTTATTATACGAAAAGTCCCTTCACACAATGAAGACTGGGGCCACCAAGAGGAAATCCTGCCAGGGAAGCTGGTGTGACACGACCATACCATGAGAGTGACACCGCCACAAAAGCTATTGGCCACCGGCCACTGCTAACCCTAGCTATAAGTTGGGGACTGAATAATCTCTAAGTTCCCTTCTAAAAATGAGGTCTTTTCCTGGAGTAAGTATTTAGTCACCATCTGCTTCTGGGGACGTTTTCTTATCTCAATGCAGGGACAAAGAAGGAGCCTTCATCTTGCATCTGATCTGTTGTTTTTATTCTGCTGATCTGGGTTGAAGTTCCAGCTCTTGGATCCTCCCTAATCAAGATGCTGATGAAGATGCTGGGCAATACAGCAACCCGTTTAAGGGCCAGCAGAACTGAGTTCAAACCTTAGACTTGGGAAATGCCCTTCATCACCCTGCTGTTTCCTCACCTGGAAAACAGGGATGCCGGCACCTGCCTGACAGGGTTGCTATAAAGACAAAACCTGGCACAAAGGAAATCCTGGTATGTAGTAAAAACTCATAGCCGTGACTTAAGGTGAAGGAAGCCCTACATGTTGACATTGGTTCCTTAATAACCGGCGGGTCCAGCTTGACCTGTGTGTATGGAGACCAGGCTGGCTCCTGTGACCACCACTTGCATCTCCAAGGGCTCACAAGCACTCAGCTTAACAATCCAATCAAACACTATTCCCAGTATTCCCATTATTCCCAGCTACAACATCATTAGAACAGAAATTCCAGAATCCACTTTCTAACACCCACTGAGAAATACTAGAAACAACAAGAAGTTCTGGAACACTAGAGGTTCTCCCCACAATTCAAAGACTCCCCAAAGGAAGCAGAAGGGAGTAGATTTACCCACTCTCCTGAAACAACTACAAAATCAGTCGTGACACTTGAAACAAGAGTTTGCAGACACTGGAGCCCAGATAGGGCAGGGCAGAGATCCCTGCGAAACAAACGAGATAGGCCCACAACTGCTGCAGCCTCCGGCCTGGGGAGTGTCTGGGCTACAGCACAGAGAAAGGGGCCCAGGCAGAGCCCAGGGGTCTTGTTGAGTTGAGAAGACAGAGCTGGGATTCAAGGGAGGCCCAGGCACCTAGAGTTCACAGGGCAGGGCACCAGAGAGGAGACAGCTGTCCAGACAACACTCCGGAGACCAGCACAGGGGCCCCCTTGAGTCTTTAGCTAAGTACTGACACTCAGTACCCAAGGTTGGGGAGAGAAACACCCTGAAGGAGCACAGAGAACATCTTCCAGAACTCGCGTGGGGTTAGGAATAGGTCACATCGCACCAGCCAGAGCAGAAAAGCTCAAAAATAAAAACACTGTTATGGGCTGAACTGGGTTCCCTCAAAACTCCTATGTTGAAGTCCTAACCCACCCACCGCCCCACCCACACTGAGCCTCTGGAACATGGCTGTATTTGGAGACAGAGTCTTTAATGGGATAATTTATTCAAAATGTGGTCATTAGGGTAGACCCTAATCCAATACGGCTGAAGTCCTTTTAAGAGGAGATTAGGATACAGATAACACAGAAAGAGGAATAACTACATGAGGACACAGCAAGAAGACAGCCATCTGTAAGCCAAGGAGAGATGCTTCAGGAGAAACAAACCTGCCAACACCTTGACCTGGGACTTCTAGTCTCTCCAAAACTGTAAGAAAATAAATTTCCTTTGTTAGGCCTCCCAATCTGTGATTTTTTTTTATAGCAGCCCTAGCAAACTAATACAGGTACTCAGACTAGTTATTGCCTCTGTAGTGGGGAAAAAAATTAGTCCTAGATTAAGGCATCTAATAAAGCTTAAAAGCAAAACCCAAATGGAGCAAACTGTTTCCACGTCACTTAACCACGTCCCAGAACAAAGTTCAAGAATATTTATAGGAGTACTAAGATATCCAGCACCGGGGCTTTCCTGGTGGCACAGTGGTTGAGAGCCCACCTGACGATGCAGGGGACACGGCTTCGTGTCCCGGTCCGGGAAGATCCCACATGCCGCGGAGCGGCTGGGCCCGTGAGCCATGGCCGCTGAGGCTGCGCGTCCGGAGTCTGTGCTCCACAGCGGGAGAAGCCACAACAGTGAGAGGCCCGCGTACCACAAAAAAAAAAAAAAAAAATCCAGCACCCACCAAGGTAAAATTTACTATGTCTGGCATCCAATCGAAAGTTACCAGGCAAGCAAAGGAGCTGGGAAATACAACCCATAATAAAAAGCAAGATCAATCAAAAGACTCCCCCCGCTTCCCCAGCAACTCTACCATCACATCCGCACTGTATTTCAAGACCCTGCCACAGAACCCACCTGGACCCAGAAGTGCATTTTAAAGTGATTCTCCAGTTCCCTGCAACAGACTTGCTTTTTTTCTTCTAAAGAGGGTCATTCTAGGTGACGACGAGAGAAAGCACAGAAATGCTCACTTTCCATTTTGTTTCTCTGCTAACACGGTCACCTTTCCCGAGTAGAGATACTATCCCATCTTCTTCATCGTCTAACCCTGGGCCTACTGCTGTACAAAGGTCTGTGGCTATCTTTAGCTGTTTTCACCAGTTTTAGTTCATTCTGTGTTAAAGCTGTGCTGAACCTCTTTCAATCAGCCCTAACTTAGACGATTCTTCATCCCTTGTTCATAAGGGTATGTTAAAATCCGAGCTTGCTGGTGATCACTGCATATGAACGTGTTCTCTCTGGATGCCTTCGTCCTTTCCTTCTTCACTTGGTGATTAATTATGTAATTACTTAATTCATGGGAACAGACTCAAAATGCCATGTCTGGAGCCTTCCATCACTCTTGGCTCTATTCTCTTTTATGGTCCTCCTCTGAACACTTTTCTAAAGCAGTCTAGAGGAGCAAGACATCCATGAACAGGACTAGCACCCCAGTTGTGCTTCATAGGTACCCATCCTATGTGAGCAAGGCAATCTGCAATTTGTCCCAAGACACATCATCTTGCAACGAGGGTGCCCGAAAGAGTTGGCCAAGCCCCTGGGATGGGGGATCTCCATGGGTACCTTGTAACCATCCACCTTAACTTCCTCTCTGTCACTATCATATTAACCCTGGTTCCATATAGTCATAAAGTTCTAGAATAATATACCAGCTTTGATCTCTTTTAATTTATTTTATTTATTTTTGGCTGCATTGGGTCTTCGTTGCTGCACGTGGGCTTTCTCTAGTTGCGGCGAGCAGGGCTACTCTTCTTTGCGGTGCACGGGCTTCTCATTGCAGTGGCTTCTCTTGTTGTGAAGCACGGGCTCTAGGCATGCGGGCTTCAGTAGTTGTGGCGCACGGGCTTAGCTGCTCCGCAGCATGTGGGATCTTCCCGGACCAGGGCTCGAACTCGTGTGCCCTGCATTGGCAGGCGGATTCTTAACCACTGTGCCACCAGGGAAGCCCCAGCTTTGATCTCTTGCAGTGATTTGTGCCTGCTTTCATTTAAGCAAACAGATAGTACCTACTATGAGCCTGGCAGCACTTTCAAGCCCTATATCCCTTTGGAGCCTCACATCAATCCTGAGGAGGACAGACAGGTATCCCATTTTAGTAGTGAGGAAGCCGAGGCCTCTCAAAGAGACCAAGTAACTTGCTCCAGGTCACGCAGCTAATGAAACATGCAGCCAACCCAGGACTCCTGGAACCCAGCCTCTTGTGGACACATCTTGCCCAGTCACTGCAATCACAGCCCTAACCGGTCACGGCGATGAGTCAGAATGCCCCCTGCCCCCCCCACTCCAGGCCTCCGCAGAATTCCCCGTTTTGATGCTTCTTTGCAGGCCAGAGGATTAATTTTTTTCCTCCCAATTCATTCACACTTTGTGGGTTCATAAAAAAAATTAAAGTGACCTTCACCTACATCTATACCTGCCCTCACTGCTAAGGGGATAGGGTAACATCAGGCAGGCCTAAAGGGACCAAGATGAACTCAGGCAGGGCATGAGGCCGTTGCATGCTGGGACCCTCCACCCCTCCTCATGCGCTCCCTTCAAGGACACTTCCAACAAGCCTGACTAGCACAGAAGGCCTGTCCCCCGTGAAAGGGCAGGCGGGAGAAGTGACCGGCCCCGTGGCCAACACAGAGAATGCCGAAATGCAATTCCCTCCCCCCATCACTGCTGTGCTGGGTGGAAACGGGGTCAGAGCCGCCCAGCCCATTCATTTAATCCAAACTCCCCCTCTCCATTCAGCTTTTAAGTCTTCAGAGCTTTCAGTCCAAGGAAGCATGATTTCCTCTGCAGAATAAACAAAATAAATTAAGCCCGTGCTCTTTGATCTCCGGGCTTTTGTGCAACTGATGGCCTCAACAGAAACAATCCTCCATCCTCCTGGCATCTCAACAAGAATGGAAAAATTCAGCCACTGTCTCAGGAGGCAGAACGCCAGCATTCAGCCACCTGCCAGACACCCTGCTGAGAATGCGGCTCGGCTAAGGAAGGGGTGCTTTGCCACCCATTCACCCATTAAAGCAAGAAGATTCTACATGAGGCAGGGCAGGGCCTGTCAGACAAGTCAAAAACTCTAAGGTAGGAGCTCTCATTTGGCCCATTTTTGTTGTTTTCCCTCATTCCCACCCCAGGGCCTTTGCACTGGCTCTTATCCCCATCAGACATGCTCTCTCTCCAGATTTTGGAAAACTGACTCCTTCTTATCCTTCACATCTCCTAGGAGAGGCCTCCCCCATCGAATTAGCTCCCGTACTCCACTCTCAATCCTCTATCCCATCACCCTTCTCTGTTATCTTCTTGGCCTTTATCGCGATCAGGAATTATCTTGAGTTTTTGTTCTGTTTACTTTGACTCTATGTCTACCTCCATAACAGCAGGGACGTCGTCTCTCCTGATCAGCACTGTCTCCCCATGAGTTAGTTAGCAAAATGCCTGGCACATGGTAGGTGTAAGGCACATGTTTATTGAAGGAGGGAGACTGCATGAAGGAGAACTGGGTTCTATTTCCAGTGCCAGCTCTGCCTGCCCCACACACTGTGTGGTGCACCTAGACCAGGATGCAGATCGATGCATGGCTGCCACGGGCTGCAGGAGCATGTCTGTGTGCTTGAGATGGGGAAGGCCGATGAGACACATAGCTGGTTCTGGAGGGGCAGAGAGCAGAGAGGGGACTTTCCCTAACAGGCTTGCTCAGCTGGGACAACTGAAGGACCACAGCCAGTTAGCAGAGTATATATAATAGATATAGATATCTAGATATATGTATACATATAGGTACCAAGAGAATAGGAACCTGTGGGTGTTTATCTGTGCCCTTGGATTTCCCAAGCGTAAGACAAGATGGTTGGATTACTGATTATGCTGAAGCTTTTGGTGGTTTCAGACCAACCTGAGAATCTGAAGAGAGATACTGACTCCAGCGAAATGCACAAGCATACAGAGGAAAATAGTGCCTACATTTCCTAGAGGTGCACAGACTTCGAAGCTCATCCACAGGCCCCAGGATGAGAACATCTTATCCTAAGGCTCTTCCTCAGGCCCCCGTGCTGGTCGTTTGCCTGCTTGCCCTCAGACCCAGTCCTGACCCTCCTCTATACTCCCCTGGCTCCCTTCTTCTGCCTTCTGGTAGGTCTGGCCAATAGGAATCCAGGTAGAAGACTATTACACCTGTAAGAAGAAGAAGAGAAACCAGGGTGCTTCTCCCACCTCTTGCTGCTTTGGGTGGTGTCTCCACAGTGGCTCTAACACCTCTGGGTCTCCTGCCCTCCCCAGGGAGCCCCTCCCTCTGTGGTCCTGTCCCAGCCAGCAGGCCTTCCAAAGGGCTCGCAACTCCAAGTGCTGCTGGATCCTGGGCTCCAGGAAACCAGCTCCCCACTGTCTCTCCAGCCCTAGGGATGCTCACAGCTTCCCGCTCTTGTGGTTTCCTGGTTGCCTCTCTGTTTCCTGTTTGACTTTGGATGCCCTCCAACACCCGTATACTCAGCTCCCCATATAAACTCCATCTACACTTACTGGCATGAGCAAAGGTTTCCTGAAAGTCCCTGAGGGATCGGCCTCCCTCCAGCATGGGCATTCTGGAAGGCTCTAAGCTTTGAGAAAGGTCAGTCTGAGTTGCAAGAACCAAGCCCTAGGAAGTTCAAGAAGACGGAGGGGGCTAGGAAAACCCACAATGCCAGCAAGCGCAATGCCCCTGTCCTGTCCAGTGCCATTTCAGGAAAAAGCTAAAACTTAAAAGCCTCACAACCACCACCTAGCTAAACTGTTCACAACTTGTTTTTGTGGACAAGGGAAACAAACGTGAGGCTCTCAGCAGCCATCCGTTCAGTCGTGGCCCTTCTCTGATCTAACAGCAGCCAGGGTGAGTTCTCCCAGCATTCCTGCTCAGGAGCTCACGCTAGCTGCTGAATGCCCCCTGCCAGAGACCCAAGTGCACAATGGCAGGTTCAGGCACTCCCATCCGGGAGGCCTGGGGCAGCCAGGGGCGCCAGTCCTGTAGCATCACAGACACATACCGTCTGGATTCCGTCATCCACGAGCAGGCATCCTTCCACCCAGAGAGAGTACAGCTGGGACCCTGCACCTTGGAGCAGTCCCACACAGGAGGGTACCTTACGTTCTCACTGTGCTCATTTCTTTTAATGAATAGCCCCTTCCATGAGCTCCCTTGTTCCTGCCAGCCATTCGGCAAGGCAGGCAGGGCAGACATGCAGGCAGGATTATCCTCACTGAGGCACGGGGAGGGTCAGTGGCTTTCCCAAGGCCACACAGCTACTTAGACGCAGAGCCGGAATTGGAACCCAAAGCAGGGAATGACTTCAACCGCCTTCCCATGGCTTCCACACAGGAACCAACATAAACCTCGACACCCCATGTGTGAGGCTGGGTTCCCCCAGACACAGACCCGAAGTGGGGACTTCAGTGCAAACTGCATCATGAAAGTACTGACATTCAACCATTTTTTCACCTAAAAACAGTGCACTTTCACATGGCTTGGAGGAATACAGTTGGTCCCTGACCTGACATGGTTCAACTTATGATTTTTCAAATTTACGATGGTACAAAAGCAATAGACACTTGGTAGAGACCATACTTCAGATTTTGAATTTTGATCTTTTCCTGGGCTAGCCATGTATGGAACGATACTCTCATGACGCTGGGCAGTGGCAGCAAACCATGGCTCCCAGTCAGCCCCCCAATCACAAGGGTAAACAACTGATACACTTACCACACTGAACAACTACTGTTTTTTTCTTTTTTACTTTCAGTACAATATTCAATAAATTATGAGATATTCAACACTTGATCATAAAACAGGCTTTGTATTAGATGACCTTGCCCAACAGTAGGCTACTGTGAGTGTTCTGAGCGCGTTTAAGGTAGGTTAAGCTAAGCTACGGCGTCTAGTTGGTTAGGTGTATTAAATGCCTTTTGGACTTATGATACTTTCAACTCACAATGACTTTATTCGGATGTAACCCCATCATAGAAGATCTATAGTTTATTTGGGTAGCAATTCCAGGGAAGAACCAGTTAGGGAGGGGGGAGGTGAGATTCAATGCAGAGTCTGATGACAGGATGCGGAGAAGGACATTCCCAGGGGCTCAGTCCTGCTGGGGACCTCTGGGAGGCACCGCGGAGTGGCCCTGCTCAACACGGCAGGCACCATGTTGGTGCCTGCTTACTAGCTACTTACATAAAAATTACTTAAAATTAAAAATTCAGTTCCTCAGTCTTATTAGCCACATTTCAAGAGCTCAATAGCCACATGGGCCAGTGGCTGCCATATTGGACAACACAGACATAGAACATCTCCATCATCACAGGAAGTTCTGTGGGCAGCGCTGGGGTAGAACATGCCACAGAGCTGTGCCACCGGAGGGCCAGAATCTGGGGTATTTATACTCCCATCCGAGTCTATGATTGGGGCTGCTCCTGGGGGCTTTGCCCCTGGGCACTTCCAGCCATCCTGGCTCACTCTAGCTCCAGGAAGCAAGGGCAGAGACATGGGAAGTGCTGACATTAGGAGCAGCTGGGCGGGATAGGAATAGAGAATGCTGGGGAACACAGGCAGGGCACTGACAGCATCTGCTACCATCACTGGTCCCTCCTGCACATTGACTCTCTGCTCTTGTGGAAGGCCCTCTGGATACAGTCCTGATAGGACTGTGGCCCTGGAATCCCCCGGCCTCACAAGAAGCCATTCTCCCCTGGACAACACACCAAGAAAGACACAACCCAGGCCTTCCAAGCATTTATGATCTATGACAGGCAAGTGAGACGCAGATCACAGCACATGGCAACTGTACAAACACTGACCAATAAACTAAATTAGGAAGTCTTATGGAGAAACCCTTGTGAGCAGTGCCCAGCCAACAGCAGGCAGGTGTTGCCTCCAAGAACTATCTAGAACTTGGCAGATATACGTTGGAGACTGATATCCCCACCAGGCTGGCTAGTCCCTGAATATTCAAGTTATGGCAATTTCCAAAGCAGAGCTCTGACATATCACTGCCCCGGTTCAAAGCCTGGCAAGGTCAAGGCAGTGCTCTGAAGACCAACACTCAACATCTTCTCAGCCTATTCTTCTTCTCCAGGGGCTGCTCTCAGCACAACACGGTGGCCAGAGCTCGGGCTCTCTGGAACCCAACAACCTGGGTTCACATCCCATCCACCTCCTAACTGTGTGGAGTTAAGGTACATTATTTGATATCTCTGAGTTCGAGTTTCCTCATCTGTAAAGTGGGTACAATAATACCTTCTCGAATTACAAGGATTAAATGAGTCCACATCTGTAAAGGATTTAGAATGGGGTGGCAGACTTCTTCTGTAAAGAGCCAGACAGTCAGTATTTAAGGCCTTGCCAGCCATGTGGTCTCTGTTGCAATTTCTCATCTCTCCCCTGGAGCCCAGTGCAAGCCATAGGCAATATGTAAATAAATGGGCATGGATGTTCCAATAAAACTTTATTTATAAAGTCAGGGGGTGCACCAGATTGCCAGCAGGCCGTTTCTTAGAAAATGCCAACCTCTATCTTAGAACAATGCCTGCTCTATAGTAAATGCTGTATTAATTTGGTTAAATGAATGAATAAAGTATGCTGTGCCCTCTTCCCTCTCAGATTCTCCTTGCATTGCTTCCTCTGCCTCCCCCTCCACTCATCTTTCAAGACCAAGCTCAAGAAGCCTTCCTAGACCTTCCCTCTTTTCTCAAAACCCAGAGCACTGTGCTTGCTCTTCTATCATAATACTCGCCCTAGACTGCCATTTGTGGAGTAACTTGTTCAGTTGCAGAATGTAATGGTTCCTGTGAGATGAGATGATTCAGCGTCTTCTTTTTATCAGTAGGGAAGGCCCAGAGAGGCCAAGCGGCTTTCTCAAGGTCACACAGTGAGGGTCAGGATCAGACATGGGGTGTCCTGAGTCTTAGGGTTAGCGAGGCTACAATACTGGATGGGACAGGGTGCAGGTTTCTCTACCGTCCACCTACTGTTCATTTCCAGCGTCGCACACAAAGTGAGCTCACAGACACACAAATTCAGACACATACACACAAGTACTTGCACACACACACTCGGGCATGTACTCACACCTGTAAACACACACATGCACACAGAGACACAGAAATGCAGACACAGGCACACATCAGCATAAACACACACAGGCTCAAATATTCACACAGACATGCACACATATATACACATACACACAGACACTGACACATAACACATGAGCACATAGGTACACAGACACCGACAGATACATGCACACACTGACACACAAGCACACAGACACACAAGAACATGCACACATACACACTAACATTTACACACATAAACACAAATATGCACACTTGAAAAGACACAAACATACACACATGTCCCTATACATGCCTACATCCTCACACAGACCCATACACACCTTTATGCATGGGCGCACGCACACACCCATACACACACACGCACGCACACCCTGCCTGATGCTTTTAGGTTCTACCTTTACAGACATACACAGCACGCTTTCCCAGAAAGGGACTGTGCCCTGTTCATTCCCCTCCCTTCTCCTCTCCAAGACTTCAACACTCTTAGCATCCTGCCTGGTGCTGTGAACACGGCTGGTGTCCGTGTTTAATTGGAAGAAGAACAGGTGACGTTGTCACATCCAGGGGTCTTGGGTCCAGGGGCAGAGCTTTGTTAAGAAGGCCCAGCTGCTGGCCGTGTCACCCCTGAGTTTCAAAGCAGTTCTCTGCCCCCAACCCAGAGAGTCCTCGCCGGCCCCACCAGCCTGGGCAGCAGTCTGCCTCTTGCCGGCGGACTGGCAGGGTGCTGCTCATTAACACCTCTGCCGGGGGTGGCAGAGACCTAATGAAACTCAAACCAAGTCATCTGGCCACTTGTCTGGAGCTGCAGTCAAAGGTCCCCTGGGGTGGGGAGGGTGTGGCAGAAACCACAGGCTTAAGTGGCCCTGGCTTCTAGGACTTATATTCACTACCAAACATAAAATAGCTAGCTAGTGGGAAGCAGCTGCATAGCACAGGGAGGTCAGCTCGGGGCTTTGTGACCACCTAGAGGGGTGGGATAGGGAGGGTGGGCGAGAGACGCAAGAGGGAGGAGATATGGGGACGTATGTAAATGTATAGCTGATTCACTTTGTTACAAAGAAGAAACTAACACACCACTGTAAAGCAATTACACTCCAATAAAGATGTTTAAAAAAAAAGTGGCCCTGGCGTCTGTCTCCCAGCGTGTGGATTTTCCAGCTGAACTTTATAAATAAAATCAGAGCCAGGCACGCACTCTACCTGAGGGGGACACAGGACACGGCCCCCACCTGACTTCCCTTCAGACCCCCTGCAAAACAGTGGCTCGGAAAGAGCCTGGCTCTGCTCCGCCTGGGAAGGTGCCCCTTTGCCATGACCTCTCCCCGGCGGGGAGGTAAAGGGCTCAGGAATCCTATTTCTTGGCACCATCACACAGCACAGCCCAAACCTGACCGACACCCGCTCTGGGCCTCAATGTTTACGCCACATCTACCAAATGGGATGGATAATCTCTCAATCCTAAATGATAAGGACGCAGCGCCCGAGGAAACAGGACTCTGACCTCTAGAGAGATGGGGGGGGGGGCAGCTCGCAAAAGCCCGAGGAAGAACATTCCTTGCTGGTACCTCGCCGGTACCTCTCCACTTAACGGAGGAGCCACTCTGCAAGTTAAGTAACTGATGGAGCACACTCTAAAAATACAAACTGGGTTAGCACTCCGGGTGGCAGATCGCTCCGAGAGGGAGTTAATTCGGGCGTCGGCTCTCCATGGACTGGGGACTGTGAGCCTAGAGCCGCAGGCTTGTGAGCCAGGGGGCCCCCCAGAAACCGACTGAGACGCGACCTGAGCAAGATGAAAGTGGAGAAAATGGCCCGGGAAGCACTGGGGTGACAGCACAGGCCTTCCCAGCACAAGGCAAAGAAAACTCGGGAAAGAGTTGAGGGTACAAAAACCAGTAAGGAGGTGGTGGAAGTTTTACACAGGAGAGCTCACTCCACTTGATCGGGCTGCAAAGAGCCCAGCCTCCTAGCTTTATGGAGTCCCTTGCTCCTCCAAGCCATGTCCACAGACCAGCAGCATCAGCATTGCCTGGGCCCTTGTCAGAAATACAGAATCTCAGGCCCCACCACAGACCTCCTGGATCCGCATTTTCACAAGATCCCCAGGAGATTCTTGAACGCATTAAAGTTTGAGAAGCACCAGATCGGGAGTCAAAACCCCTGATTCTGGCCCAGCTATTGCCATCAGATTGCTGTGTGATTTTCTGGGAATTGCTTGACCTCTCTGAGTTTCCTCATCTGGGCTATGGGGAGAGTGAGCTTTGTTTCTCTCTCATGGGTTCCAGGAGGTTTATGTCAGATCCTCCACCTGCAAGCCCTTGGAGACGTGGGAGGGCTTTTACAAGTAATGATCCCATTCCTACCAGGAATCCTACCCTTTCCCCTTCTGGATGTTAATTAGTGCACAGAGAGGGAGGTTAGGAGATGATACTTGAAGGACGCATGGAGGCCAGGAAGATAGCCTCCTCATTTCTTTTAAACCTTAATGGCTCTCAAAAAAAAAAACAAAAAGGAGGGGGGGCTAAAAAAAAAAAAGACATAGCCTCTTAATAATGGGAAAGCAACAAATCTGAGGCATGCTAAGTAAGCTAGAGCATTCCATCTAGAAATCCTAGGTCTGGCACTGTCCTTTGCCTTCACATAATTCAGGTATCACTACTGAATACCCATTTGAGAAATGAGGCTTCCCAGGCTCAGAAAGGTTAAGTGAGTGAGTCGAAGTCACACAGCCAGTGAGAGGCAGGGCCAAAAGAAGGAGCCGGGCTCCCTGTCCTCTAAGGCAAACTCTCTTCAGGACTTCAGGGTACCCATGTCCTTGGCAGCCAACCCAGATCAGTATGCGAACAGTAAGGGGAAAGCCATTCTAATACTGGTCTGAGTTGAACAGAATTGAAAAGATAAATCTGCCATGGGAGGAAATTACATCAGAGGGTTTAGATAGAAAGTCTATAAATTATTGCTTATCTGGTTTCATTAAATTCATTGCTTCCCTCCATTAACTCCAGGGGCTGAGCTGCCCAAGCACCTGTCTTCCATCAATACACAGGCCTGTGGTTGTGTGTAAACCCACAGGGGAAGGGAACAAAGGGATATGGCACAAATTCTAAACCAAAACCAGACGAGAGACATAAGTATAGCCCAGATGGAACACACACACACACACACACACACACACACACACACACACACGCACTAGCAACCCAGAGGTTAAACTCTGACAAGGCCAGGCCTGGATCCTTCTGGGCCCTCACCTGGAGCCCAAAAACGGTCTCTGGTGAGGCTGGAAGTAGCAGGGAGAACTCAGCAGAAACGGGGTTCTTTGCCCATAGCTGGTTTCCAAGAATGCTGGGAGCAAACTGCTTGGTCTTCCCGGGCTGCAGGAAGGGCTCTGAGGCTGGAGATGCAGCTAGGGGCAAAGCTGGCAGCCACTGGCCTAAAGGCACCAGGCAGTCTACAGCTACAAGCACATTTTAATGCAAACGGAAAGAAAGACATCCTGGCCAGGCCCTCCCTTCTGGCTTCAGGATAGCACCCCTGTTTCTGGAGCTGCCTGGCTTTTCTCATGTCTTAGGAGGCATCATGAGATCATGGAAATACTTGGGGGGGGGGTGGAGTTAGAGGAGCCTGAGTTTGAATCCGAACCCTGCTACTTAAGAGCTGTGCCCACCTTGGGTGAGTCACTTAAACACCCTGAGCCTCAGCTTTCTCATCTCTAAAATGGGGATAACAACAGTGCCGGCCTCAAAGGGCTGTAGGGAGGATTAAATACGATACCGTATACAAAGCCTCTTGTTGGCACCCAGCAAACAGCAGGCATCTACTGGGCACTGGTGCCCTCCTCCAATGTAAAACAAACACGTTTCAGGGATGGGCCTTTCCTGGGCCTATATTATATTAAGAGAGTGGCCAGCCCCTGCCAGATTTCCAGTTCCACCCCTCAGCAGGGGTGGTCTTGTGGTCTTAATGCACGGTGCCCCTCACCCAGGACTGGGCAGTCAACACCTACGGAGATATCCATGGGATGCTGGGAGGGAAAGGACAGACTGAAATCTGCCCTGGTAGGGAAGGAGGCCACTCCAGCAAGCGCTCTGGTGGGGGCTCAGCTGGCAGGAGGTGGGGAGTCCAGCAAAGGCACACCCTTGGCCAGAGCAGCAGGAACTGACCACAGCTGCCAAAGGGGGAGCCAACAACGGGCCATGTGGCTCGGGGCTGACCCGCTGCCCCGGCTCAGAGCTCCCTGCCTCTCTAAAGCCTGGCTGCCCGTGCCTCAGCCCTCACACTAATGAGAACAGGCTCCTCACATGACCCTTCTCCTCCTTCACCTGGTCTCCCCAACATGACAGGAAGCTCCCCACAGGCAGGGGAGGGACCAGTGTCCCTGTGGTCCCCTTGAATGGAACAAGCCCAGGCCTGGGTCACCTGCTGGCTAGTGGTGATGCTTTGGGCAAGCTCCAAGAGAAGACTGACAGACCCACCCACCTACCACCTAGGGTGGTTAGAAAACCCAGATGATCTCACTCACTCATTTAACGAACGTGCACTGAGAACCTAGCGTAAGCCACATACTGTGCGAAGCTCCAGCAGTGTAAGAGTGGGAAAGGCAGACAGGGTCCCTGTCCTCAAAGGGCTTACACTCCAGAGAGAGACAAAGACCAACCGAGCACACAAACATAAATATCATGTATGTGTTCAATTGTGACGACTTTCCAGAAAGGAGTCAGTATGCTTTATAATCAATCATTGACGGCATCAACAGTTATAGAACGAGTAGTGCATGAGACAGGGTAAATCTGGCTCCAGTAAGATAGGAAGGGGCCCCAGAGAGGTGAGAGAGGGGAGAATGTGAGCAAAAACCCATCTACGCGAGAGAGCTCCCTATGCTGTGATGCCCCTTCACAGCACAGAGGGCGTTCACGTTACGACACATGGAATGGTGATGCCCACCAGCGAGGTATCACCTCTGATTTGGAAGCCTGGAGAAAGTGAAGCCTAAATCACATCAACAGGATTCATTAGAAAAAAAAGGAAGGAGGAAGGAGAGGGGGATGGAGGAGAGGGGGATGGAGGAGAGAAAAAGGAAAAGGCAGAGGAGGGGAAAAGTAAATAAAAATAAAGGAAAAAAGAAAGAGACCTGCACAGGGAAAACCCAGCTGGAAGAATGCAGAGCCTCTCTCAAGATCTCAGGGTGACCCCTGGGCCAGACTGTGAAGGACACCATGTGATAAAGCTATTGCCACCTCTGCTTGACAGGCACACTCACCTCCCGTGGATCCTGGACTTATACATCCATCTGTTAAAACCAATCTGACATCGTAGAGGCTATTGCTACACTGTTGGTAGGACAGGCTCCACACCAAATAAATTTGCTTTAACCAAGCCCTCTTGACTGATTGTGTGTTTTCACTATGGAAGGTCTGTCTCCCTCACAGTCATCCACAATGGTGTTGGCAGAGAAGGGTTCAGTGGATGTCATGCCAGGCGACTAGAAGACCCAGGGGTTCTGAGTGCCATTGAGGATGACCCAATAGGGTTCCACACATTGCAATTCAGTTTTGCTTAATATGCAGCCATAGAATCGGATGACAGAGCTCTTAGTCACAGCATCAGAGTCGTGGGGATGTCTGGAGCTGCCGGAGCCCATAAAGGTCACCTTTTATTCCAAACACCTCCATTTGCAGACGGGGAAGGTAGGCTGGAGGCATTTGACCTTCCCAAGGTCACTCACTGCTGCTTCCTGGCAGAATTGAGACCAGAACCCCAGTTTCCAGACTTGGGACGGAGCAGAGCACAGCAGTTCGAGACCAGAGACTCGGGAGTCACAAAGTTTCAGAAAGGCTGCCCGAAGCAGGCAGGGAGGTGCAGAAGGCCATAGACAAGCTCTCCGTTCACAGGGGGCCTCGAATGTAGACCTCAAAGCTATCCCTGAGGACGTTATATACGCATGCAAGGAGATGCACTCATGGGTTGGGGAAAACGTACCACTGCCTATCAAGTTCAGACTTCATCCTGTTACCAGATCTCACCCCTGTAATACTCTAGGGATTAAGTTTACATATGAAGTAATTATCCTTTGAATATCAAGATCATATTGTGTTCGATTTCTTTTTCTTTTCAAAAGCACTCCTTTATTGAATTCAGGTAAACATTTAAAGTAGACCACAATTTGCATAACCCTGCTTTGGCATGTCTTCATTTTTTAATTTCTATATGGACGGAACTAGGGCTTTCTAGTGTCAGACTGTCTGAACTCCAGTCCTGTAGCTGTGTGACCTCAGGCAAGCTACTTAGCCTCTCTGTGCCTGTAATGGGCTGAACTGTGTCCCACTCTAAAAAAAATTCACATGGGAGTCCTAACCCCCATACCTCAGAATGTGACTGTATTTGGAAATAAGATCTTTAAAGAGGTGATTAAGCTAAAAAGAGGCCATTTGGGGGGACTCCAGTCCAATATAACTGATGTCCTTCTAAGAAGAAGAAATTTGTACACAGACATGTACACAGGGAAGACAATGTGAAGACCCAGGGAAATGAGGCCCATCTACAAGCCCAGGAGAGAGGCCTGGGATAGATCCCTGCCTCGCGGCCCTAAGAAGGAACCAATCCTGCTGGCACCTACAGCTCGGACGTGCAGCCCCCAGGACTGTAAGAAATTTAATTTGTTGTTTAAGCCACCCAGTCTGTTTGTTACAGCAGCCCTAGAAGACTCACCTTCCTCATCAGGCGAATGCTGGTACTCGGGCCTTCCTCACAGAGTTGTGCTGAGTACCCAGTTCCTGGCACTTAGTAGGTGCCCGATAAATGTTTCTCACACTTATTACTAACACGGAGCCTTAACCCAGCCTGGTCTTGGCAGACTGTTTTCTCTCACTCTTCTGTGTGAGCAGAAAGCAGAATGATAAATTCTGCAGGCAAGCCCAAGTCCTTCACAGTCCCCCTCTCTCCAAACGACCCCTTCACCCCAAGTCCCTCAAAGCAAAGCGGTTTGAACCCCCGGACCTGCACTCACAGGACTTTCCTTTTGCTCCCCACTCTCGGCTAGCTGTCGCTCCCCCTCAGCACTGTTTTAGGACCTGCCTGTCTGTCCCTACCGTCTCCCCACCCAATACCACGGAGGCCCCAGTAGGAAGCCTGATTCTCCTCCAGCTTATCAAAGTTAGACAACACAGGATGCAGCTCCAGAAAACAGAGTTGATGGGAAAACAGCTACACAACATCCAAATTCCCCAATTATGAGCATCAGAGGCCTGGCCTTCCAGTTTATTGGAGAGGGAGGGCTTCTCTACTTCGGGATGAGCTGGAGGGCTGACACAGCTCTGGACGGCTCTCCAGCCGCCCAAGCATAACCCAGCCTGTTGGTGGCGGTCTGAGAACTGTGTCTCGTTCTCAGTTTGTCTTGCAGAAGGCCCCCAAACCTAAGAGTCACCAGAAGGAACTCCTGAGGGCCTAGAATAAGTTAACTGGCAGTGATAGAAAACTCTTGGGGTGTGAACTTACCTAAAGCTGACTGAGAAATCACCTGGGACCGGCCAGTGAAGGAAGGGGCACAGTAAGGCTTCCAGAGATCACCCGTGAACCCGGAAGCTTGGCCCAACTCTAAAACCCCAGCTCTCTGCTGCCTCAGCAAAGTAGCAAGAGATTCGGTAACTGCTGAAGCTTCCAAACCTGTACGGCACTGGTGATGAAAATTAAGGTCATTTAGAAGCTAAAGCTGATCTGACTCTGAAGGGAATTTTAATTTGTTAATGGATTTTCCAGCTGATGGTTGGTGGGGGCGAGACAGCAATTCACCATGGGTTTAAGGCAAAAACAGGGCCCCATAAGCCAGCAAGTCACAGAGAGCTCTTTAGTCTTTCTTCAACTGCATCAGGAACAGGTTGTCCGAGGATGCAGATTTTTTCCCCCCATTTTCATCAGCTAATAGCAGATGAACACCTGATGATGCGGCCAAGATTCTTTTAATCCCATCTGTCAGGGGGAGCGAGGGTGCAAAGGGCAGGTGCCTACTTGTGCCTCTATTGGAGGGATGTAGGATTTGGTGCCTGGGGCAGAAACCCAGGGGCCAGTTTCTCCACTGGTCACAGACTGTTTGCAGGGAACCGGGAGAGAGAAGCAGGTGGAATTCTCTCATCCCTGTGCCCATTCTGCGAAGGATGTTAAGAAATGGAAATATGTTCACTTATCCCACAAATGATTATGGACAGCCTACACTATGTCATGACTACAGCAACGACTAAAATAGACCCAGTCCCTGAGCTCATTGACTCGATGGTCCGGCAATGAATCTGACAGCGTAAACCAAGGAGGAGATGCCACAGAACCGTATCATTAAAGGCCCTCATTAAACGTTGCAAAGGGAGGACTGGGGCCGGGGGGGGGGTACCCAGAAGGAGTCTCCACGTAGAGGAAGAGTGAGTCAAGAGAAGAGCTTCACCCAGAAATGTAAACCAAAGGCCACACACCTCATCCTGAGCACCCAGAGCTGTTGAGAGGCTCAGGTGCCACCCGAATCCTCTGGACCGGACTCTCACTGGGAACACCAGAGCTCACAGGGCTCTATGGTGAGGACAGACAAGAAAAACCTAATTCCTGAATCTTACTTTCAGCTGCAAGCCAAGCAGAAGAGTAAAAAGAAGCCATTTGACGAGAATCCCAACCATACAGAACGAGTCATTTAATCCTTTTTAAAAGATCCCCAGGATCTGCATCTTGCTGGCGTCTAACTTGGGAAACTCTCATCTTATTTCAAATGACAGGAGTTTCTCTAGAAGAGTCACCAAAAGCCATCTCCCTGAGAAGTGCAATTTCCAGCCATTTGTTTGTCCCAAAACTTGGACTCTTCTGTTGTGTTCCTTTAGGCAATGTGAGTAACTATGCCAGCTGAGGAGGTGAGAGGAGGAAGCTGGAGTGGGGAGTGGGCAAGGAGGCATTCCTGCTCACAGGGAACATTCCCGGGTTGTCCAAAGAATACACACATGCACACACACATACATGTAGTACATGTACATGCATGCATGCACTACATACACACGCACACGTGCACACAAACACACGCACACAGTTTTCTTGCCTTTAATAGAAAATAGAGCTTTAAAAAGAAACAGAGAAAGTGGTATTTGGACCATCAGCCCAATCCTATACTATGACAGCTTTTACAAAATATCCTCTGAAGTCTGATTTTCCCACATCTGAAAACTAATTTATTTCTTTTTGTTCCGTTGCTCTTAGGCACTCAAATATAAGTATCTGTGCACACAGAGGCAGCTTCCCAATCTTCCATCGGTGACATCTGTGGAGAACTTTGGAGCTGGTGTGTATTCACAAGGCATCATCGTGTTTCAGCCTTAAAACAACAGAGGAAGCGGGGAGAAGCTGGAGATCAGGGAAGTGATCAAGGTCTCAGGGAGGGTGGGTCAGCTGCGGAGCTGGGCCTCAAGTGCAAGTAATTCACTGTGTGATACAGCGGGTGCCCACTGTGATCCAGGGGACACAGTCTTGCACAAGACGCACCCTAGGCTGCCCCCATCAGGGGCACCACAAGTGTGGCTAAAGGGACTCCATCTTTCTCAGGGTGGGCAGAGTGCAATGTGCAAAGCAGAGCTGCCCAGGTGCTCATTTCTCAGAAGGACCACACATCAGGGTTCTCTGGCCAATCTGCTCAGTGCTATGGCCTGAGTGGGTCCCCACAGGGGCACAGTGCTGCCCCTCACCCGGGTCAGACTCCCTCTATCGAAATCCTCAGTCTCCATCTTTCTCCTCACCAAACCAATAACACGGGCGCCTGCTGAGTGATTTCTCTTTAGAAGTAGCCTGTTTTCCCCAAAATTCCTCAACAAAGGCCAGTTGACTACAAATGGCCAAGTTTCATCTGGACCCAGAATTGGAGCAGTCCCATGAGGCAGGCCCTGGGGAAGGTCCTGGACCCCAGAACTGAACATTTACATTCTTCAAAAAACCAAGGTGGAGGGCTTCCCTGGTGGTGCAGTGGTTAAGAATCCGCCTGCCAATGCAGGGGACACAGGTTCAAGCCCTGGTCCGGGAAGATCCCACATGCCGCGGAGCAACTAATCCCATGCACCACAATTGAGCCTGCGCTCTAGAGCCCGTGAGCCACAACTACTGAAGGCCGCGTGCCTACAGCCCGTGCTCCGCAACAAGAGAAGCCACCGCAATGAGAAGCCTGTGCACCACCATTAAAGAGTAGCCCCCGCTTGCCGCAACCAGAGAAAGCCCGTGCACAGCAACAAAGACCCAAAGCAGCCAAAAATTAATTAATTTTAATAAAATACAAGGTGGAGCTATATTCTAAGAGGAGCTGCTGAAGGATGAAGCGGAGCCCTCAGCCTCGAGCAGCGACGGCCAGCAGACCTTCAGCCGTGTCTCCAAGGCCTCTGAAGAGCTACCAAACAGGGGGACATATTCTCTCCATCCCCAGGGGTGGACGCAGACCAGCAGATGGAAGATTTAGAAGAGAAGCAAGTTCCTTCTCAGTTACCTAGGACAGGACGGCCATCTTGGATGGAATATGGGAGACATTTAAGAAGAGGTTGGATGGTCCCTCGGGGGGACACTTGGAGCAGTGATTCAAGCATCAGGTGGAAGGGTGCGTTGACAGGATCCTGTGAATTTCTTCCAACCTTTAGAGTGGGACAGAATAAACACAAAGTCCCTGGGAGACCTCCTGGTCACCTGCCTGCAGGGCTCTCCTCTGGGCCTAAAAATAAGACTCCCAGAGTCCTGATCCAATTAGATCCTTAATAATGTGTCACCGTGGCTATAAATATGTCTCTTTAAGAGCCAGTTAATATGATTATTTTTATCAGCTACGCTCCCTAGAAGGACTACCAGCTCCCTCATCGGCCCTGAAGTGCGTGTGTTCTGAGTAGACTGGATCCTCCTGTCCTCACCGAGCAGGTCCATGGAGCAGTCACCGTGGGGTACGTGGGGGATGGTCACGGGCAGCCCCTTCTGCTTCCCCTTTCCAGTGTCCCTGGGATGCTCGTTCCACTCTGGGGTCTCTCCTGATCATTCACCAAGACCCCCATAAAGACAGGGCTGCTGGACGCAAACGCCCAAAGGGTGTAAATCAGACACAAGGTCATATGGGAAGGATTGTTAGGGGCTGAATCGTCCCCCTCAAGTCCATATGTTGAAGTTCTAACCCCCAATACCTCAAAATATGACTGTATTTGGAGACAGGGTCTTTAAAGAGGTGAGTAGCTAAAACAAGGTCACTAGTGTGAGCCCTGAGCCAACCTGACTTGTGTCCTTATGAGGAGATGAGAACACAGACACACAAAAGGAAGACCCTGTGAAGACAGAGGAAGAAGACAGTCACCTACAAGCCAAGGAGAGAGGCCTCAGAAGAAACCAACTCTGCCAGGACCCTGATCTCAGACTTGTAGCCTCCAGAACTGTGAGAAAATAAATGTCTGACCTCTCGCCACCCAATCTGGGGTATTTGTTACCACACCTCTAGCTGATTAATACGGGAAGTGTGCTGCATGCCCTGTGTGGAGACTTTAAATTCTCTTTTTCCTTTCTCCTACAGATCAGCTAAACACAACAGTCTTGTACCTCACTTTCACCAGTGTATGACCCCTGATGGAATTTCAAGGAAAGGAAGGCAGTAGGGTATAGGAGAACGTGCAAGGGATTCAAGGGTTCTTGAATCAGGAGGGCTGGTCATCCCAGGCTATTTCAACAAGCTATGGGGTCATGGAGCCACTCAACCACTTTAGCCCCCATTCCAGCACCAGTTAACTGAAACGGATGAGCCAAACAACATCTAAGGGTCCCTCCAGTGCTAACACTCTCTCCTTGCAAGTTTAAGGCTTAAGGATGCTAACTAGCAAGGCCAGCTTTGGGGCACGAGCCCTGAGGGGACAAGCCTGGAGGGCAGGTTGCGACAACAGCAAGAGACGCACACAGAGGCTGGAGGGTGATGCGATCGGGCTGTTGGGCTGTTTCCTGGAGGTGGGAGCTTCCATTCCTAACCTGCCCCTGGCCTTGTTTCTCGGTTTACTGGTTGCATGGCCTTGGGTACCTTCCCCATATCCTACCCCCATCTGTAAATAAAGTAACAAGAGTGTATACGCTGGTACCGGTAAGACATCCTACCTCTCCAAGCATGCTCACCATTCCTAGTGGGCAAGAAGGAAGGGCGTACTCCTAGGGGTATCTCAGGACTAACATCCACGTCTGAGTCCCCACAAGGTGACTCCCTGGCAAGGCAGCGTGAGTCTTCGGTTAGAGTAGGACCTGGAGCGCCCATCTTCTCCCCACCACAATCCTGGGCACCAAACTGCTGTGAGGGCCTAAAGATGCTTTAGGAGAGCAGCCCTGTGAGGGATGAGGCAGTGAAGAAACCATAATGCACCTCTTCCAAAGGATGGGTGCAAGGCTGCAGTGACCATATGAAGAGCCCTCCTGCGTGCCTAGTGCTTTGCATTTTACACAGTTTATGGAAACTATCTTCTGAGTATTATCATTCCCATTTTACAGACGAAGAAACCAAGGCTAGGGGGAGGTTAAGCAAGACAATGAGGTAGGGTGGGAAAAAACACAAGGCTTAGGCTCTTATCTTGGCCTTGAACAAAGTTATTTAATATCTTATCAAACTGCATACAAATGAAGTCATGTGGCTGCCCCAGGCAGAGTCACTATGTGATCTGATGGCTCCAACTAAGAACTCATGATTTCCACGTTTCACAGATTCAAATCATCTCAGAACTGGCAAGGCCCTGGGCGATCACAGATCTGATTCCCTCAGTCTATAGGAGAGCAAACTGAGGTCCAAAGAGTTCACTGACCACAGTCCCACAGGCTCTGGGCCAGGCTAGGACCAGACCCCAGGGCTCTGTTCCTTAGACCACCCTGCCCTGTCCATTCGCCTTGAAAATATTCCTCTTTAAAAACAAACAGACCACAAAGAGAGGAGCTTCCAGGACACGTGTACTGGGTTCTGGGGAAAGGTTTCCATGCCTCCTCCCCAAATCTGGATCCTTCCTCCAGGCCGCATGCTGCTGGCCTCCTGCAGTGACTTTCGGCAGGACAGCAAATGTGTCAAGTGCTCCTCTCACAGGATAAGGCTGCTGGGAGCTGCTCAGAGGACTGGAATTAGAAATTCTAATTATTAGAACTCTCGGAATGCAATGAAGGACAATTTATAATTAGCACATGTCCAAAGACCATCCCCAAAAGGACACATTATAACTCTGAAAACAAAGATGGTCCAGAGAGGCATTGGGGAGCTAAGCTATTTGGCCCTCCTACCCTTCCCCTCCAGCCCTAAATCCAATCTACCTCCTGCCCCTCCACACCTCCTGATATTGGGCCTCTTTCCTGATGCCTCGCCCCAGCTCCAAGCACGGAGGTCCCTGTTCCCCCAGTCCTCCACCCTTTGAAGCAGAGGTGCTGCCACTCTTCTGCAAGTCCTGTGCAGAGATCCCTCTATTCGGGACCCAAGCAGATCTCACCCCAGGTCCTGAGCTGGTTAGAGGCTCGTGGCTCCTGCTGTCAAGGGCTGCAAATAAGGACTTGAGGACTAGCCTCTCTGTGGGGAAGAAAGCCTCCAGTGAACAGATAATGTCATCACTGGCTGCACAGATGCATGTGCCCGGGCGGCCTCCCAGCCAGAGCTGCTCGTGATTAAAGCTCAGGAATTCCACAGGAATTCCTCCCCCATGTCCAAGGTTTACCCTGCTCCAGTTTGTTTTTTTTTTTTTTTTGTGGTACGCGGGCCTCTCACTGCTGTGGCCTCTCCCGCCGCGGAGCACAGGCTCCGGACGCGCAGGCTCAGCGGCCATGGCTCACGGGCCCAGCCGCTCCGCGGCACGTGGGATCTTCCCGGACCGGGGCACAAACCTGTGACCCCTGCATCGGCACGCAGACTCTCAACCACTGCGCCACCAGGGAAGCCCCCCTGCTCCAGTTTTAAAGGGGACCTCTCTCTTGGCATGTTAGCATTTGGTGAAGAGTCTTCCTTCCTAGGTTGCTCTGCTCACGATTTTATAAAACTCTACTATGTCTGTGCTAATTCCAAACAGAGCTGGGCTGCAGTCAAGCCCTGAACTACTTATGCAGAAGGAGAGCTGAGCAAATGAACGCTGTGATCACGGCCAAGCAGGGCGGAGGACAGGCTATGTCCAGGCCCATCAGCAGCATCTGTGCACCAGGAACGCTCCAAACACAGCCTCAGTGAGATATCGGGAAAGAGGGCCCCTTGGGTGAGCTTACGTTTCCAGTTAGAACCACAGACGGCTGGAGGCAGGAAGGAGCTTCAAACCCATCTAGTGACTACAGACATGGAAACTGAGGCCCACAACAATTAACCTGCCCATGGTCCTATGACAAGCCAGGGATAGTGACTACAGATAATAGCACCACAAAATTGCATGTTCTTAAGTAGTGCATCTACGTGCCTCTTTACTATTTCGGATGGTTTCCTCCTAAGTCCTTCCGTAGCATTCCCAATGTCCAACTCTGTCTAAAAGCCCTTCTCTCATGGCTAAAAAGCACACTGTCTTGCACACTACAGATACTCAAAGTTTTTTAAATAAATGAATAAATGAAGTAATGTATATAATTCTGTAAAGATATCCAGTGTAATTCTATGATAACAAAAGAAAAATGAAAGGAGAAATATGAAGAAAAGGGGTGAGTATCCAAATCATGGCATACAAGCCATTTAAAGATATGTTTATAGAGTCTCAGTAACACCTGGAAATACTAATATGATGTTAAGGATAAAAGCAGAACACTAAATTGCACGTAGTCTATGATCTCGGCACTATGAAGAAAAATGCGTGATAACATTGTTAGGAGAAAATGAAGCAAAATGTGAAGAGTGGTAGATGTTTCTGGTGTGATTATGAGCGATTAAATTTCTGCCTCTTTGCACTCTTCTGTTCTCTGCAAATATTTTGCCCTGTGCCCATAAGACTTCTGAAGGCAGTAGGAGGGGACTAGGAATTAGAAAAGAATGTCCTCAGATACTATGCATCCTCGTTGGGATCTGGAAAGACACAGAATTTCTCTCTTCTCACATTAAGCAGCTAATGAAACGAAGAGACACAGATGCTGAGCACACAGGCAGGCTCCCCGCTACCTCCCACCCCACCCCCTGCCGCATGGCCAGCCGGTCACTCCTGCTCTGGACTGAGCAGGTGCTGCCTTAGGACACCTGAATTGCTGCCCACACATCTCATCTGTGAGGCCAGTACGAGTTGCTGTTGAACCTTTCCTGTGTGTCTCTCTCTCGCTTCCCTCAATTAACTGGAGTGGAGGCTCCTTGAGTAGAGGAGGCCATACCGGCCTGATAGTTCCTGTGCCCCTACAGAGCCAGGCCAGGAGACTTTTTTCCAGTACTTGACACCGTGAGTCTCAGGAAATACTTGCTCATCGATGGGCGGATTGAACAGGCTCACCAGGAGAACAGTCCATGGGACACGCTGGCTTTCAACCAAGACAAAAGCCGAATGCACCTCCCTCAGGACCCGCTGGCCTCGCCAACCAGGACACCAAGGGGTATCAACTGTGACGCTGGCATTTGCCCCCAGCGGGACAGAGCCACCAACGAAGGAATCGCAGGGCACTCAGACATCAGGATGTGTCCCTTCCTTCCCACCAGACCTGGGCTGGTACAGGCCAGTGAAAGGGAAGGGCTGGCCCTGCTGCCTCCCATCTGGCCACGGGATCCAATTCCAGTTTCTGACATGCAGGTGGGTATGGCACAGTGACCCAGGGCTCCAGCAGGCAAATCCCAGTCGTAAAACTCTGGTCTGATCCCATCCCACCTACCAGGCTCCCTCCTAAATTGCAGCAGAGGGGCTCTTCCAGCTGAGCCAAAGGCACTCAGGCACAGGTGTGTTTACTTTTCCTATACTATTAAACACCCCAGGCAAATAAGGAACTGGTCCCCCTCTCCAGGGGCAGGACATTCAGCAAACGCAGGCCTGGGGCAGAAGACTGTATCTGCAATTGTATCTTTTAAGCCTAAGCCTGCCTCAAAGTGGCTGCACAGTAGGCTGTGACTCCCCTCTCTAAATCCTTCTGAAACCACAGGGGCTGCTACAGGCTTCTCCTAAGTGCTGGCCTCATGCCTTGCCCTACGCAGGTTTCCCCTCCCGGTAAAGCCTTCCTAATAACCCCACCTCTAGTAACCCCAACCGTTAGGAACCTTTTCTCTTCCTGCATGATGAATGTGTTAAAACACACACACGTACATATGGAAATAGTGTAAACGTGTTATTTACCCCAATGAAAGCATATTTTTCTTAAGAGCAGGGGTCCAATTGTTAAAGAATGGACCCCACAGCCTTGAATTAATGAATAAATGAACAAAAAGTGGGCATGCTAATGCACCGATCAATCGATAACTCCAAGGAACCGCAGGCAGCAGCCCACAAAGCAGGCCTCCGAAATCACGCCTTTCCAAACCCAAGGAGATACTCAACCACGGTACTGTAGAAATAAAGTGGTAATCATAGTGAAAATTTCTTAGAACCTACTAGGTGAGGCATTTGATATATATCACATAATCATCTTTTTTTTTTTTTTTTTTTTGCGGTACACGGTCCTCTCACTGTTGTGGCCTCTACCGTTGCGGAGCACAGGCTCCGACGCGCAGCCTCAGCGGCCATGGCTCACGGGCCCAGCCGCTTCGCGGCATGTGGGATCTTCCCAGACAGGGGCTCGAACTCGTGTCCCCTGCATCGGCAGGTGGACTCTCAACCACTGCGCCACCAGGGAAGCCCAGATAATCATCTTTTAAGTAAGGTATTACTATTATTCCCATTTTACAGGTAAGAAAAATGAAGACACAGGGCTATCCAAGGTTCAGGACATTTGAGTCAGGATCCGTTGGGACATTGCTTTATCAGCTGTAAAGGGATGCTGGTCTTAGAGCTGCCCTTCTTGACCACAACCTGGGCAAAGGCCAGAACTCTGGAGTGTAGAGTCGGTAATGACACATGAAGCAGATGAGGTCTACAGGACGCCAGCTTTTCCCAGGGACAAATCCCAGGCAGAAAGTAACCACCCTGACTTGCCTTTTGCTGAAGTGCTGAGAAGACAATTCCCATCCTTCAATTTTATTTAATCAGAGCAAAGAATTCCTAAGAATCTGCAAGCATTCATTCATCAGGCAGATAAATATTTGATAACCCTGCAGTTGAATTTTTTATGGCTCAGTGTGTGCTGAGAAGCATTCCCAGGGAGGCCACCCCTGTCCCTGGGACAGAGCAGCCCCAGACGCAGACACGGCAGGGCTCTGCTCCATGCTGCTCACCCACCCTGACCACGACAAGATGCTCGTTCTGGATCCCTGGGCCAAAGGGCCACAGCTGCTGTTTTCTAAGTTCTTAAGAGAGAATCTAGAAAAGCAAAGAGAGGTTGTGGGGAAGGCAGGCTGAGAACCTGACAAAATCAGGGAGGAACCCAGGTGACCCAAAACGTCCAGGTCCCAGGAAGGGGAAGCAGCCTCGTCCTTGTGCCTCTTTCCCAGGCCACCTGACCACAAAGGGGAGAAAGCTTCTGAACAAACGTGTGACACAGCAAAAGGGCAAAGTCATCCCGTCCATCTCCCTGCCGACGGACAGCACCATGCAACCATTCTGGACCTTCCCCTCCCCCTTCCAGCAACACTCTTCAGTCACAAAGGGCATCCCTATGCTCATTTCAGCCCTGAGGAGGCTTGGGAGTCTACAGAGAAAAAGAAGAATTTGGAGGCATGAGTGCTTCACATCCTGAAAACTCTTTTCTCCAGGGCTAGAGAGGGTCTCCCTCCCAGTCCTTTGATTCTCTTCAAGATGAAATTCCAGCAGATTTTGTTTCCTCTACCCCAAAATGCTCAAACCTCCTTTCAATTTCTGAACTGCCCCCAACTCACCCCCACACCCGCTGTGTGACACACACACACACCCCTCCCTCTCTGCCCACCACAGAAAGAACTGGTGTCTAAGCCTTCAGCTGATCCACACCCCCCCCCCCCCCGTCAACATCCATTCAATTAATTGTTCAAGGGTTTAGAGGGGCCAGGAGAGGAGATGCCTGCATTCCAGCAGCCGGCAGAGATTTGTTTTAGTTTCTTTTTAACTGGCTGCACCACTAACAGCATATCAGAAATCTCTCCGCTCTGACCCTTCTCCCCTCCACTCTTCCAGGGGAAGGACGTCTCGGCATTTTGCTAGGAAAGTAAAGAAATGCCACTGCACAGCCCAACTCATTTCTCCTGCTGTCCTTATTCGTCAGCTGCCTAGTGAGGAGTCACGGTTGTGACATGAGCCCTCACTTCATCGATGTGTGGCTCACTGAGGCAGGCGACCAGGAGGACAGCGGCGTGCCTCGCCTCCCAGAGAGAAGAGCTATTGCCTCCCCATGGTAAAGCCCAGGGTGGAGGGCTCTCTTCCCCAAGCTCTCTGGCTCTATCTCTGCTCTGCAGACACCCTCTCGGGTCCCTCAGCACTCTCGGGAGAAGACAGGAACCTTCCAGCAGCCTGTGCTGGCTGGCTCCGGGCCTCTCTGGTGATGGATGTGTTGTCACTGGACACCATCAAGGAAAAAAAGGGGGAGTGTGTGGGGAAGGGAAAGCTGTTTACCCATTTTCCTCATTTAAGAATCTGGTGAAATTATGAGCAAAGCTTATCTCCGCACTGGGACAATTCACGTTGCAAAAAAACAGCGCTGAGACACTTCAGGGAAGGAGGCAATTTATTTGATGTCTTGGCAGGCCCACCCAAGCAATTATCGTAATGACAAAAGGACATGCTGGACAGTCCACACCACCCTCCCCTCCTCCAGGAAGCCAGGCAGTGTTCCCGGCTTGCAGTTGACATTTTAATAGGGGCTCAACATCCGAGCACAAGGGAATGCAAGCTGAAGACAGGATTTGGTGGGTAGGGTCAGGACGGGAGGGAACAGAAATGGAGAAAAAAAATAAAGTGGTCCTGGGGGGCAAAAAAGCCTTCTATGACCCAGCCTGCAGGTCCTGTATGGTGAGATTTCTGACGTTCTCTTATTATTTGGGGAAAGGGGATATATATTCCAAGAGGACAAAGAACAAGCCACCCCAGTAAATAACTCTCTAGAAATTTCTCCTATTGGATATTTTACAAATTACAGAGCACTCGTGTCATTGGATCCTATTATTGATAGACAGGTGTGGTTAGGCACATTTTATGGAGAAGGAGACCAACTTGCCCAAGGTCACAGCTAGTGAGGGAAGCAACTTGGGAACCAGATGTTTCTGGGTGTTTCGTTTTGTTTTGACAGAAGCTGCTACCACCCCCATCCAATTAATGGGAAAAACAATAACGGAGGCCGGATACCAAACACTCCTATTGGCCCTGCACGGTGCTCAGCACTTTACACCAATTATCTCCTATTTCCATTCTCATACTAAAGTTAGGAGAGAGGTGTTACAACCGTCATTAGTCAGATGGGAAAACCAAGTCTCCGAGAAGGCCATTAGTAATTTGCCCAAGGCCACAGAGCCAGCAGGGGCAGAGCCAGGACTCCCATGCTCCTGCCAGGGTATCTCAGCGGTTCTCCATTTTGCCTGTGCATCAGAATCACCTGAAAGGCTGGCCGCAACAGGCATGCTGGGCCCCCGCCCCCAGTCTCTGATTCTAGGAGTCTGGGGAGAAGCCTAAGCATTTGCATTTCAAACAGCTTCCCAGGTGATTCTCTAAGCTGCTCGTCTGGAAACCCCACTTTGAGAACCACTGCCTCCCATCACTCATCAACTAACACATTCATCCTGTTAGAGATGTGATGACACAAGGTATACGAAGCTGACTGCAGGAAGCTACCTCTGTGGGGCACAGAACCGCTCTCTTGAGACTTGTTAACATAAAGAGGGTACACACCATCCATAGAGGCACTTAAGTACCATCTGTATCAGTTAAACATCAACCGAGGGATGTTCGAAGCCAATTCACACTGACACTCACTCTCTTCATCTGGACCTCCCCCTGCTGAAACAGACTCTAACATCTATCCTCCAGCCAAGAGATCTCATTATCATTAAAACAGCTCTTCTTTAGAAGTATGGGGAGCATTCACGGAAGAGCAGCCCCCACCGGCATACACGCCCATGTGTGCACATGTATGTGCACCACACACCATACTACGTGAATATTACATACACTATAAAGTGTACACAGAAAGTCATTAAAAGGATCATAAAAATAGTCATCGGTGCTTTAATATCTTCTTCCCATATTCCAGAGGACAGTTTTGTACATCCCACTTTGGAGAGCTTTGGCCTAGAATTCAGGGTTTTCCAGGATCTGAGCGTGAGAACCTGTCAATTGCCCCCTGCTCCTGCTGAACAACCACTGTGTCTGTGATTCAGGAAGAACGAGTTCCGTTTCACTAAACATAAGCCCCTAGAGCACAATACTGCCTGCCCCTCCAAGAGTCACCCCGATACACCCCCAGCACATCACAAGTGCTCCACCAGGGGCTTTCGGCCAAAGCGTCTTGATTCGGGGGGTTGTTTTTCCAAAAGAGGATGAGAAGCGTCAAGGAATCCAGAGAGAACACAGCAGCTGCCTCTAAAAGCTGCGTCTTAAAAGTGCAGAGCAGGAGACCGAGCCTCACTTCTAGAGGCTGCAGGACGAGACTACTGGATCAGGAATCAGGGAGCAGCCCCTGGAGCCAGCCTCCACCAAGAACCATGGTGAGGCTCGGGGCATGCTTCGCCCCCCCCCCGGCCCCCCCAGGCACCAGGGTACTCATCTGTCAAATGAGGTATAGGGTGACTAACTGTCCTGGTTTGCCCAGGACTGACTCAGGGGTTTCCCATGATGCCAAACTTGCAGTGCTAAGACCACAACACTACCAAGCAAACCGGATGATTGGTCACCCTAGGTGTGCACCACGTACCGGCTCTGGGTGAGCCAGACTGATCAGCCCCACCTTGACCTCTGCTATAACGTGTCCTGAGAGTAGGAGGGAGGAGCCTGAGGCCAGTGCTTGTTCTCGAGGGCTTTGCAATCGTACTAAGATAGAGGTCTAGTAATAATAGTAATCATCATCATGCAAACCAAATTAAATGTCCATAACCGGTGAAAACAGAGGTTGGAAAGAGGGGCTAATGTGGGCTGCAGCAGCCGGACAGACTCTATGGAGGAAGCCAGGGTCCAGGCAGAGCAGAGAGCGCACAGATCGGAAGTCTGCTCGCCCCTCATCTCCACCTTCTTCTTCCTCCTGCCCCTCCCCACCATCGTCTGGAGCAGGACAGCAGAGTAGTTAACCCAGGCTCTGGAGTCTCACGGAATCCACACCTGATGCTGCCCTTTTATTTTTGGAGAGATCCTGGGACAGGTACTCAAATTCCCACAGCCTCAGTATTCTTTTCTTTAAAATGGGGCCAAGTGCACCCCCACTTCCGAGAGTTGTTTTAAAGACTGAAGGAAGGAACACAGGCAGAGTGTTTCAGAACTGTGTCTGAGGGTGTGTGCTCCGTCAACATTGACTGTCCTTCACCTCTCAACCCTTTTCAATCTATTATGAACCTAAGGTGTTTTTAAAGAACAGTGCTCTACACACAGTAAGCGCTATTATGAATACTTTTGTGATGAATGATGGGAGGACAGGCTTAGTTCTGCTCCTGTCTCCTACTCCTGAAGCCAAAGAGGACACAGTGAGGGTGTGTGGAGGAAAAACCCCAGGGAAGGTGGCTCTGGCCCGGGGCAAAGCCCAAGGGTTTCTCCTGGCCCTGTTCAGAACAAGCAGCACACCTTCCAACTGGAGCTCATAGCTCTGAGCAGTCACCACGGAGGGGCTTTCGTCCCTCCTCAGCCCCCAAGAGGTTGTGAAGAAAGAAAGTTACCTGGGCCTCTTCCCCCTGCTTTGAGAGTGTTTCCCCTCAGGCCAAGACAAGTCCCAGCTGAGCATCAGCTCAGGACCACTTAAGGCTCTTGGAAATGAGCTTTCTAAGAACATGGCAGGTTTCAAAAATCCTGCAGCATTCCCCAAGAACTCAGGCAGTGAGTTGATGTTGGGGACCAGGGAGGGTGCCCTCCTGCTTAGGCTGGTCTCTATCAGGTCAGCCCTAGAAGTAGGCATATATAATAGAATCCAAATCTGTAGGCCCCCACAAACACTTGAGTCTTAAATTCCACCATTAGGCATTCACTTCTTTGATACTAACATGTCTTCTTTTTTGGGCCAAGACTCTTTTCTTTTTGGTTGCCTACCGTGTCCCCAGAACTAGAACACACTTAAAAAAGGAAGATCAAGATTCACCTCAGCCTCTTCCCTTACGGATCTCACAGGTCAACTGGGGAGACAAACCACACAGAAGTGTAATACACAGAGAGAAAGAAACGCTATCACACTTGCCTTTGAAGAGGTCCCTCCCAAGTGCCCCTTCCCCTGTACTCCTAGTTGCGCTTCCCACACAATATCCCAGTAAAGGCAATGGCACTAGTTGGCAACTGTTTTTAATGTGCAGCTCCCTTGTTGCACACTGGGTTCCATGAGGCCATTTTTATGTTTTTATCCCCTAAACTTGGTGCATGGGATACAGTAGGACAATGAAGATTTGTTTAATTAGTTACTTAATGAATATTTTAATAAAAGTAGAATTGAAATGCAAGGCATTTGAGAAAGGCAATCATTTCAGCTGGTGATTCTCAAAGTGTGGCCCTGGACCAGCAGTGTCACCTGGGAACTTATTAGAAGTGCAGAGTCTTGGTTCCTACCCCAGGACTATGGAACCAGGAATCCTGAGTTGGGGCTGGTCTGCTTTAACAAGGTCTCCAGGTGACGCTGATGCCCGCTCAAGTTTGAGAACCAGCGGCCTCAACCTTTATCATCAGACACTTTCTACATGTGGAGTTACCGTGCTTTTCTCTCTCATATGTTGGTTCACCATGCACTTATTATGCACCTACACAGCAAAGCCCACTGGTCCTCAGGTGGCCCACGGATGTCCACAAGATGGCAGGCAATATGGTAAATCGGTTACCCCCTGAAGACCCTCAAAGGCTGTTCCCGGTCAACATGAAGAAAAGCCACCGTATCAAGGTTATGGCCAACTGCTCACCCTTCAGGAACGGCTGTGGGGATGAACTCCCCCAGCAGGAAGCTGCTCTGGGGAGAGGGGAGCGACAGCATCCTGACACCCAGGAGCAGCACGCCTGGACCTTGGGTGGGGAGCTGGAGGGGATGGGGCAGAGTAGCAGCTGACCTCTAGTTGCTCTGGAGCCCAGGGTCTGCGCTAGGAAGACAAAGATGCAGGACTGATAGAGGGGGCAGGGCAGGGTGAGGCTGAGAGGGCAGAGCAGCCAGGCCAGCATCCCTTTATCACCTAGCCTGTTAACAGCCTCCCCCGCTCTCAGGCCTCTTCTAAACAAAGAGGCTGAGCTTATAGGTGTTGGCAGCAGCTGGGCTCAGCAGCTCAGAGGCAGCTCTGTGGTGTATCCTGCTGCCCGATCCTCCCCCGAGCTGACTGCAGCTGCTCGGCTCCAACCCCAGGGAACAGACCCAGAGCCCAAGGGCCACACAGGGATATCAACCCAGTACTGGAAGGTGCTGTGGCCCAGCTGAGCAGGCAGTGCCCACAGCCCGGGTGCTCCTCAGGCCCAGGTGGCAGTGCTCTCAGGAAGCCAGTGGGATGAAGGGGACCCTGCTCCTAATTCAGGAGTAAAGTTGCCAGGACTTCCCCAGACCTCGTGTTCCAGGGACACAGACCACTTGCTGACACCTCACTTAAACTATTCTCCAGTTATAAAAAGGGACATCTCGGCCACCCTCTCAGCTTACAGGCCACTTCCCTTTAGCCCAGTGTGGATGGCCAGTCCCTCACTGACACCTGGGCCAGGAGCTGGGGATGCCTGATCCATGCTCAGGGCCACCCTCCTCTTTCCACCTTCCCCCTCCAGGCAGAGGGGCCTCTGAGTAACACCAGAAGCCTCAGGCAGGGGCAGAGAGGTCCCACAGCCTGTGTGTGATCTCAGGGCAGTGGGTAGAGACCATAGGGTTTCCAGGTCAAAGGAGGATACCCTCTTATGTTTTAACTTCAGATAAACAAGAAGTAATTTATTAAAATAGTATGTCCCAAATATTGTAGAGGACATAACATAAACCAAAAGATTCTATCTTGCTTACCTGAAATTCAAATGTACCTGGGCATCCTGGTTTTTTTTTTGTTTTGTTTTGTTTTGCGGTACGCGGGCCTCTCACTGTTATGGCCTCTCCCATTGCGGAGCACAGGCTCCGGACGCGCAGACTCAGTGGCCATGGCTCACGGGCCCAGCCGCTCTGCGGCACGTGGGATCTTCCCGGACCGGGGCACGAACCCGTGTCCCCTGCATCGGCAGGCGGACTCTCAACCACTGCACCACCAGAGAAGCCCCATCCTGTATTTTTATTTGCTAAATCCAGCGACCCTTCTCTATCAGCAGGCCCAGAATATGGAAATCTGGCTTTCCCAAAGCAGAACTTAGGAGATCACAAGAGAAAGTGACTTGAAAGCGATGAAGTATAAAATCTCAGTAGCATGATTAAAGTTGATGATTTGCTTCATATAACGAGATGAAGGCACCACGGTATAACAGGAAAAGACCTGGCTCTGCTCAACCAACTCAGTTCTGGGTCCCAGGTCCACCTCAGACATGACCTTGGCCAGTCACTTTCCCCTGCCAGGAGTCAGTTCCCTCAGCTTAAGCAATCAGCCTAAGGTCAGGGAGTCCACCTGACTCCGGAGCCTGGGCTCCTTCTACTATATAAACATTCCATCACATACAGCTCCTTCGGGGAATGGGAAAGTCACTCCTCCCTGGGCCTCCATTCCTGGTAAAACACTCATAAGGCTCTCATCTACCAGGACCCAAATCTCTAGGGACGATACAAGGCCAGAAGACACAGCGATGCAGCTGCCATTTCTCACCTGGGACCACACAGAACCCCGGGCCCTCTGGAGCTGCCACACACACACAGCACACTTGGCTTGTAAACGTTTCCTGACCTGGCTTTTACTTTAAACCGCTCTTTATAACTCCAGTGTCTACTACAGAGCCAGGCCCACAACAAGCACTCAAAAGATGCTTGCTAAATGAGTCACTGAATGTCCCATTTCAAAGATGGGGATACTGAGGCCCACCTCATTCAATGCAGCTATAACCTAAGGGAAAACCGGCTTCTGGCTCTCAAATTCCCTTTGTCCTTCAACCAAATTCCCCCCAAGTGCCTATTCACTTTGTTTTTGTAACTGCTCTAAGGACACCCTCACTCCCTTTTGTATTATGAGTGAAAGGAGAAGTGATTGGCCTTGTGTGACCCGATCACCTGGTGGCCCCAATGGCTGGGCCTGGAGACCACTAAAGGGCCTCGGCCTGGAAAACTGTTTCTGTGCCCTCCGTTACTAGGGCACCTTGAGGGCTGCCTGGCTGTTCTGTGGCCCAGTTTCCCCCCTGAACTGCGCACTGGGCAAGACTCCCCCCACCGCATATGCTATTATTACCTGGCACACCAAGGAACGAGGCCGCTGCCACGATAAGGCCACCCCGCCCCACCAAGATTCTTCAAAATTCTGCTCCTCGGAGCAGGACAACCAGGCAATGTAGGGCAGCAGCCGCTCCAGTTCGCAAAGCACTGGGGTTGGAAGAGGGCGTGGCAGGAGTGAGCCGGTAAACAGGGCTCTGGGACACCCAGTGACAACAGGAGGAATCACAGAACAAAAGGGCACCAACTGTGGGCCTCACTCAGGGGGAAATGGATTTAAAATTCTTTCTCTCTCTCTCTCTCACACACACACACACACACACACACACACACACACACTCACTCCAGGGAGTCCAATTTTAGTAGCCATTCGCCGCAGCAAAGCACTTTGCAAGCAGTTATTTTGAGAAATGCTATTAGCCACTGGGATATTTTTAATGCCCCTTGTGGGACAGGCATTTGTGACACAAACAGCAGCTGAGAGGCAGTAAACTCGTAGCCTTGGATATGTCCAGGATCTGGGGACCAGCCCCTTCAGATAGCAGATGGCAGGACTGGGCAAGCATCCCATGTGCCCTGCTGTTCCCTCCCTTTGTGAATACTGCTCTGTTCACCAGAGATGGGCGCATATTTGAATGAATGAGGAGTCCCTCCCAACCATGACAGCCAACTGCTAACAGGCCAGCAGACTCTGAAATGATCCGCCATAAGCATGACACCCTCAGAGTCTCCCCACGGCTCACAGGTCAAAATTCACAGCCAAAGGCCCCAGCCTAACTTCCCAAACCCAGCATTCCCACATAGACTGTGCACCCTGGCCTCCTGGCTCTCTGCTTTCCCACCTCCGCTGCCCAAGCTTTCCCCCTCACTTGGAACATCCCTGCCCCATCTCTCCTATTCCAGCCACACTGAGTTCCACACTCTAACCACCTATAATAAAAGAGCTGTCTCATCCTGTGGGTGTTCTGCATATGACAGCTTGCATTTTTGGTCACCTGTGCACCTGTGTTTCTTAGTGAAAGAAGTGCTGCCATTTACTGAGGGCCTAGGACATACCAGGCATCCTCCTAAACCCTCTACAAAGCTCAAAACTTTCTCCTAAGGGTCCCCAATTGGTACCCACATCATCCCAATCTTAAAGATGAGGAAACTGAGGTATCAGGAAGTTGTCCAAGATCCCATAGGTCGGTCTCAGCAAGGCCACGGAGCACAGCGGTTAAAGGTACAGATCAGGGGCCAGACCGCCTGCATCAAACCCTAGATTCGCACCTGGGAAGCTCAGACAGTTGCTTCTAACCAGTCTGTGCCTCGGTCTTTCCCTGAGCTCCTGTGTGGATGAAATGAGTTACCACTTATAAAGCCCCTTTAAAGGTGCCTGGCGCACAGCAGGCACTGTCTCTGGGTCAGCTCTAATCCCTGCAGTGGAGATGGAGGGGCCAGAGGACCTTAGGCTAATATTTACTGGGTACCTACAACGTGCCGTGTGCTATGCGACTGCTCACAGAAACCTTGTAAAAGTTTACAATGAACTTAAATGAAATCATTCACCTCAGATCAAAGCTAGTAAAGAGGGATTTGAACTGGTACTTGAGCACAAGTCTGAGTTTTAACTAGAATCTTCTGCTGGTCTTGTCTCTCTAGAAACAGTGATTGTGTTTTCACATCCCCGCAGTTCCTGGCACTGGGTCGGGTCCTTTAAACGGAAACAATGACAACTGTCGGTTTCTAGCAAGGCTAAGTGGGAGGCCCTGACTACAGACCAGGAGCCCTGCCCCTTCCCGGGGGGCCCAGCTTCTCATCCCCTTCTCCATCAGCCCCCAGGCGGGCATGGTGCTTCAAAAGCAGAGGAGAGGCTGCAGAACACTGGAGAAGCCTCACCGTGGGCCAGAGCCTGCTGTTCAGATGACATCAAGCTACCCATGGGGACCCAAGGCCCAAAGGTCAGGAATTTGGGACAATCCGGCCATGCCACCGTATGCTGAAATAGTCCAGAATGGTAAGGCGTCGAGCGTGAGCTGGAGGCTGGATGGCAGAGAGAATGCAGGGCCAGCTGAGCAAGCACGCAGAGTGAATCATGTGTGTGGTTCGATTTTAGGCAGCGGGTAGATCTATAAAGCTCCTCACCCTCGTATCTGCAAAAGGCCACACACTGACACCATGCCCGTCAGTCGGCACAGGAGGGGAGTGTGTGCCCAAGCAGGGCTGGGAGCCCGGGGTCTACAGCTAAGAGGTCATCCCTGACCTTGACAGTTCACGGTCTCAGCCAAGGACACGGGCTTGGCACCTATGGAACGCTAAGGGCAGCCTTAAACATGCAACTCTGATGTGGTGCCAATGAAGTCACACATTTCCTGGGAACCTACTGTGTGCCAGGGGACCCCTGTGTCTCGCGCTGCTCGTGAAACAGCAAAGAAATCACTCCACCCTGGAGTCTCTTGGTTTCTTCCCCTGCACAATGAGGATGATCCTGATAAAACACCCCACACAGGCCTGCTGGAGGAGGCAAGCCCCAGGCAAGTGTCGGCTTCCCCTGTGCACGAGTGAACAAGACAGGGAGGGGTTTTTGCCCTCGGAGACCTTGTAACTAATATAAAGGGGATGGAATCGAACATTGAAAAGTCAATACAGGGCTGGGGGGATAAACCCACAACTGACCGTGTCACTCAGTAGAATGGGATAACCACGCAGAAGACTTTGAACGCCAGAGAAACTCACCACATGGCACTTGACTTTAAAAGGTGGCCTCTGTTCAGTCTGAGTGCCTCGCTGACCAGACTGTGAACTCCCCAACAACAAGGCCCTAGCTTTCACCTCCCAGCCCCTCTTGAGCTGAGGGCCAAGGGCAGGCTGGCTAGGAACTGGCAGCCTCTGACCGTAGGAGCTACCTGGATTCCCTGTGGCTCAGAGAGTAGCTTCTGCCAACCAGCTGGGAAGGGCTTACCAGGTCAGGAGGTCACACAATGATCCTTTGACATCAGTGGAAGCAGTTTTCCAGGGCGTGGAAAAATGGGGTCTGGAAAGCTTGGTGTATTCACTTGCCAAGGGCTGTTGTCACAAAATATCACGCACTCAGTGGCTTAAACAACAGAAATTTATTGCCTCACATTCTAGAGGCCAGAAGTCTGAGATCAAGCTGTTAGCGGGGTTGGATCCTCCTGAGGGCTGTGAGGGATAATCTGTTCCATGCCTCTCCCCTGGCTCTTGGTGGTGTGTTGGCCATCTCTGACATCCCTTGGCTTGTAGGTGCATTACCCTGATCTCTGCTTTCATCCTCACGTGGCGTTCTCCCTGTGTGCCTGTCTGTGCTCCAATTTCCCTTTTCTATAAGGACACCAGCCATACTGGATTAGGGCCCACCCTAATGACCTCATCTTAACTTGATCATCTGCAAAAACTATTTCCTACAGATGGCCAATAGGCAAATGAAAAGATGCTCAACATTGCTAATTATTAGAAAAATGCAAGTCAGAACTACAACGAGGTGATCACCTCACATCAGTCAGAATGTCCATCATTTAAAAAGTCTACAAATAACCAATGTTGGAGAGGGTGTGGGGGAAAGGGAACCCTCCTACACTGTTGGTGGGAATGTAAGTTGGTGCAGCCACTATGGAGAACAGTATGGAGGTTCTTCAGAAAACTAAAAATAGAATTACCATATGATCCAGCAATCCCACTCCTGGGCATATATCCACACAAAACTCTAACTCAAAAAGATACATGCACCCCTCTGTTCATAGCAGCACTATTCACAATAGCAAAGACATGGAAACAATCTAAATGTCTGTCAACAGATGAATGGATAAAGAAGATGTGGTACATATAAAATGGAATATTACTCAACCATAAAAAAGAATGAAATAATGTCAGCTGCAGCAACATGGATGGACCCAGAGATTATCATACTAGGTGAAGTTAAGTCAGAAAGAGAAAGACAGATACCATATATATCACTTGTATGTGGAATCTGAAATATGACACAACTGAACCTGTCTATGCAACAGAAACAGAATCACAGACAGAGAACAGACTAGTGGTTGCCAAGGGGGAGGGTTTGGGGGAGGGATAGAATGGGAGGTTGGGGTTAGCAGATGTAAGCGTTCATATATAGAATGGATAAACAAGGTCCTACTGTATAGCACAGAGAACTATATTCAATATCCCATGATAAACCATAATGGAAAATATATAAAAAAGAATGTGTGTATATATATGTATAATTGAATCATTTTGCTGTCAGCAGAAATTAACACAACATTGTAAATCAACTATACTTCAATTTAAAAATATTTAAAAAATAAAAAACAAAGACTGTATTTCCAAATAAGGTCACACTTATAGGTACCAGGAGCTAGTACACTTCAACGTCTTTTGAAGGGGGACATAATTCAACCTACAATACTTGGGTTCGCCAAAGAAAAAACAGTTTTTTAAAAAGCCAAGTTGGAATTCCTAGCATTACTAATATACTGGGGCTGCGACCCGAGAAATAGGCTAGACGTCTGAAAAAACTTCCCAGCTCCATCCCAGCCCAGGACTTCGTGGCCTCGTGCCTGCATCACTAAACGGACTCCTCGCTGGTTGCCCTGGCTTTGGTCTGTCTCCCTTCTGTGCCCTCCAGCATCAGGCTGTCCGACCTTGAGTCATACCATCAAGTCCCAGCTTTGTCATACCACCGGTCCTGCTCTTCAGCCCCCAACGGCTGCCTACTGCCCAGAGGACAGAACGCGGCCTGCCCTGTTACCTCTGGTGAGTGCTCCAACAACAACATTAGCCGACTAGGGCCCTTGACTTCTCGGGCCCTGTTTTCTCATTTGTGAAAGGGAGAAAAAGCAAACTCCCTGGATGTTCCCAAGACATTCATGAGGAAGCCCAAGCCAAGGTCGCTGCCCTAGAGGCTGGTGCAGGTGGACAGAGTAGCTATGCTCTCTCTGGCCCCAGCCCAAGGGGCTGAGCAGAGGGTGGGGAGAAACCTCAGGCCAGAGACAGACATCTGGTTTCTCCAAGGAGGAAGCAGAGGGCTGCTGAGCCGTTTCTGCCTTGCTGCCTGTGGTTTCTCCCAGAAGGCCGCCAGTCTCTGGAAGTCTTCCTCCCTGGGAAGCTCGCTGCCACCAAGGCTGGCTGAGACCATCTGCCAGAGATTCTCAGCAAGCATCAGTCTGATCGACCAGCAGAGCCCTCCTCGGAGGCCTCGGAAGGCGGCTCACTGGGTGTGGACGGTCTTAAAAGGCACGTGGTCTCCAGTAAGACTGCTTTGACGACTGTCGCCCGCCTCCACTTCCCTGGCCCCGGGGTGCCTGAACTGTCCTCGATGCAGCTGTGCCCACCTGACCACAAGGCCTGGCAAGCCCTCAGTTCCATCCTGGATTCCAGACCTTTCCCTGCCACCTCAGAAACAAACAACAACAAAATCCCATCTACCTGTTACCCTTCTCATCAAAATCCTCACCGGGGGGACAGGCCTTCCAAAGAAGAGAACTCCTCGTGACTGCTACAGAGACTATTCCAGAAAAAGCACCCTTCGAGGAAGAGATGTTGAGCACCCTCCCAGACCAGGGGGCACTCAAAGCAACACTATACTTACTGGCTCACCTGATTTCACAACAGCACTGTGAGCGAGCTCTGAACATTCTCACTTTATAGGGAAGGTATCTGACGTTCCAAAATGTGAAGTGGGTTTCCCAGAAGAGGGCTAAACAGGAGGCTGGTGCCACCCACTGCACCCCCGTGGACATATCTTCCGCACTCCTGCTGCCTATTGGCTGTCTGCACCTGGTATCTCATGGGTACCTCAAACTCAACCTCTCCAAAGATCTACTCATTGTCTCCCCCTCCTTGAGCGTCCTGTGCCCCTTTCTCACCAGCCCCCTGCCCACTGACCTTGCTCTCCCTGGATTCTTTCTCCTCACAAGGTCATCACCATCTACTCTGCTGGCAAAGCACACGAAGGGACCAGCCCCCCCGCCCCCCCCCCCCGCCCCACCCAGGTCTTGACATAAAGGCCAATGCATGACAGCAAGCAGCATCTCAGAGAGCAAACCTCAGACTCACCCGGGAGTTAACCACTGGTCTGACCGTGCCCCCTCTCTCTTGGTTTTCTGTCCTAGCTTTCATTGGAAAAATGCCACCATCATGCTTAATGAATCTTCTGAAGGCAGACAGTGCTTTATGATCAACTGTCATTTATGAAGAATCAACATCCAATGGGGAAAGGTCATCCTTTCTTGGCCTGGGAGCAAAGGCTGTTTGCATATCACAATTGATCCCTCTGGAGTGTCAGGTACCTTGGTAGAAGTGATGTCAATCAACTAAACCTCAAGGATGTGAGCGTGCCTAGCACCTGACCCAGATGGATCTGGAAATGGTACACCAAGTCCACACCCTGTGAGAGTGAGTGAGCTCACACACACAGTCTCCTCCTGACACTGCTGTTCTTGTCTCCTGACAATGAATCGACGCCACATGAGGACATCCACCTCTGGGCTCCAGAAAGCCCCAGACAGGCTTCTACACCCTCAGTTCCTAGCCTGAGAGCCTGTGATGCGTAAGGAGAGCTGGCAAAGGACCTACTCCTTATTGTAAAGTCTCTTGATCTCCTAAAAGAGAGCTTGGTTTTACCTGCCTTCGATCACCAGGACCAGTGCTGTCACAGAGTCATAGCAGCTGAGGCTATCCAACTCAATGTCAAATCCAGAGGCCTCAGTCATCTTCTCCTCCTAAGACTTAAGATTTAAGGTGGAGAGAAAGGGGAAGACTCAAGTAGAAGGTAAGTAGAGGAGAAGTCAGGCAGAAGCAGTGACCTGCTCCTGAGTGAGCACAGCCAGGGGAGGAAGAAAAGCCCTTAGCCAGCCTCAGAGGGAACTGTCCACTGACGAGTCACCATGGCAACTTGGCACACGCCTGTGATGCCCTCCTGTCCAGATTCCTGTTGACATAACCAAAGGAGTACAGCAAGCCTGGGGAACTTGCACCGCTCAGGAGACTTGGGATAGGTGCCAGGCCTGTGCCAGAAACCTACAAGAATCTCTGCGGGGAAAAAGGGATGAGGAAAGAGAAAAAGCAGTGGGCTCCTGGGGCAGCTGTGCTGAGTGAGAAGTGGCAGAATGGCTGTGCAACCAGGAGTGGACGCCATCGAGACCCGCACAGCAGAGCTGCCCAGACTGGAGGACAGGACCAGACGGTGAGCCAGGCACAGGGCAGAGAAGCCACACAGACCAGGTCCCTCTTGTCACGAGGGAGCCTCAGCACAGCGACGTGTGTCAGCACAGCACTGGGAAGCCCCAGTAATCACATGGCAGATACACTGAGAACTGGCTGGGGGGAGGGACTTGTCCCTGACATGGCAGGTGGCAGCTCCAGGAAGGAGCACAAGTCCAAGCACAGTTTGTACCCGGCACAGTGGCCAGGTCAAACAGCGAGCCAGATGTAAACAGTTGGTTCGTGATGCAATGGGCTTACCAAACTCAAGGCAGAAATATCACACGGATTAAGTTTCTCTTCTGGAACGACTCACCGCTCAAGCTCATTCGCTTGGCCTTACAGTCTGCTGGATCTTGTAAGACCTCATTTCATCAACCGGTGCTCTGATGGAAAAGCCGAGAAGAGCCCTGTATCAGCAGTGAGGTGGACAGTAAAAGGGACCCAGGAGAACTGCCCCTCCTGACTTATGGGCAAACGCTGTCCACGTTCATGGATGAAAGATACAAAAACCTTCCACCAGAGCTAGGAAAGCATTCTTCAACACAAAAAGCAGAGAACATAGCACTCAAAATGAAGAAAAAGAGATTTGGAAAACAATTAACTGGCTGGAAAGGCATCCTATCATCGTGGCTGAGAGCACAGCCTCTGCTGTGAAACTGGATGACTCTGAATCCCGGCCCCAGCACTCACTAGCAGGTGAGGCTGAGCAGGGTTCAACCTCTCTGAGCATCTGTTTTCTCCAATCTATACAGTGAGTAAGGACACTCAAAGCACATGTCTCTCAGACTTGTTCTAAGGGTTATATGGGGTAAAGCATGCAAATGCTTAGCACAGTACCTAGAACATAGTTCTCAGGACACAAGAACTCCTACAATACCTGGAGCGTTGAGAAACCATCTATTCTCTGTCTGCAATACAAGTTAAGAGGACTTACTTCTAAAACAAGAGGCGCTGTACAGGACAAATTTAAAAAGCACTCCCAAAATGAAGAAGAAGAACAAAGATGTAAGCAGAAATACTGTAAGATCTAAGACAGCAGGTTATACAAAAAGATGGCAGATACAGACGACAGGCAGCCAATTCAGAATGAACTGAATTGAAATGAAAATACAAGAAAACTTTCTAACACTGAAGATAGACCTAGGTCTGAACGTCAAAAGGCTCACTGACAACTATGTATATGTTTATTTATTTCATGATGAAGACATAAAAGCATCCAAATAGAAGATGGCAGATTACCTATGAAAGGAAGAAAACCAAGGCGAGTATCTGGCTTCTGCAAAACTCAGCAACAGGGCCAAGTTGTCATTCATATTGGAAGAAACAAAGTGCAAGGAATCAATTTTTCCACTCATAAAGATGTAATTCAAATTTCAGATATGGCAGGGATTTCACTATTGCTGCGTGTCATCACGATTAGATCATACACTCAAGCATTTTAGTGCTACAAGTGCCCAAGGAAATAACCAGTGTGAACCCCTCATCTGGAAAAGTGAGACCCAAGAAACACAGAGAGGCTCTGGGGCAGCCCCAAAGTCACACAGCAGAAAAATCTACCAGTGAGGACTAAAACACACATCTGAGGACGCCAGAAACTTCCTTCTGCTATATCAGGTTGCTATGAAACACAACAGCTGTGGTGCCTGGAAAGAGAAAAAGTCACAAAGGAAGTTTCTACCTGACATCCCTACTGATAGTCATGCTCCTGACACCGGAAACGCCTGTTCCTCATAGCACTTTTCCTCACGTGGAGGAAATGCTTCTCTTACTGCTTGATTCCTAGTTAAACGTACCCAGGAAGATGCGAAGGCTGAGGCCGGAATGCTTGAGGGGGCGGCCTCTGAACCCTTTCTTGGGTTATTTCCTCCACTCAAAATGCCCGTCCCTCACCCTACCTGCCCAAAAGCTCCCATGTTTTAGGTCCTTAAAGAGCCCTCTCCCTCCAGGAAGCCTTCTCTGCAAACTTCGTCTAACCCTGCGCTTTTCCACCAGGATCTCCCTGAGGAATCAGGGCTCAGATTTAACCGCACAGCATCTGGCTCACCCTCAGACTTCCAGCTGGGTCTGATCCGGAAGGAGAGAGCATGGCCCCTACAACTCCGGCACCCCCATGGACATCAGGAAAAGGACCAGGTCTGTCTGATGGCAAAGCCTAAACTCCCACCTCACCGAGTGCAATTTTCACATTTACCGTGAACCTCCCTGCGTAATTGGGCAGGCCACTTAAACTCTCTAGGCCTCATTTTTCCCTCCTGGGAAGCGGCAATCATAATACCTCCTGCCAAGCTGTTGTGAGGATTAAATGAGATCACATGGGTAAAGCTCCAAGGACACCCCCCGCCACAGATACTGAATAGAAGTCACTGTAATAAAAAAGGCAATGACAGTGATGAAGGTAATCTGAGTGTATAATACAGACCTTTCAACTTGGTTTGTTTGCCCAAGACCATGTAGCAACTGTATCAAAGAAGCAGAGACAAGTGAAGACTCTTGCTGGCTAAAACGCTGCAGATACATCAACTCCAAACCTTTTAGGTTAAGGAAGGAGATAAGGTAGTAACAGACTTCTTCGTTTAAAAGGCAATAATAAAATCCATCTTCTGAACAAAAACTCACCTAGCCACTTCAAGAATCTCAGGGAAGTATACAAAGGATAGTTCAAAGGGGAAACTATCACCTCTTCACCTTAGGAATTGTTAAGTTTTTTTTTTTTTTGAGTAATAAATACATAGGGTACACAAAGGCACAAAAGACTCATCATACCTGGGGCTGATATCATCTCACATCTGTCAGGATGGCTATCATCAAAAAGAAAGAAATGTTGGTGAGGATGTGGAAAAAAGTGAAACCTCAGGCACTATTGGTGGGAATATAAATCGGTGTAGTCACTATGGAAAAGAGTATGGAGGTTCCTCAAAAAATTTAAACTAGAACTACCGTATAATCTAGCAATTCCACTTCTGGTCATTTATCCAAAGAAAATGAAAACGTTGATTTGAAAAGATACATGCACCCCTACGTTCACTACAGCATTAATTACAATAGCCAAGATATGGAAGCAACTTAAGTGTCCATCAACAATTGAACGGATAAAGACGTGCTATACATATATACAATGGAACATTACTTAGCCATGAAAAAGAATGAAATCTTGCTATTTGCAACAACATGGATGGACCTAGAGTGTATTACACTCAGTGAAATTAGATACAGAAAGACAAATACTATGTTTTCACTTATATGTGGAATCTAAAAAAACCAACAAATATAACAAAACGGAAACAGACTCACAGATACAGAGAACCAACTAGTGAGTGCCAAAGCGGGGGGCGGTGGAGAGACGGGTGAAACAGGTGAAGGGAATTAAGAGGTACACTACCGGTTATAAAGTAAATAAGTAACAGGGATGTAATACAGCATGAGGAATATAGTCTATAACATTGTCATAACTTTGTATGGTGTGTAATTATAAAAATATTGAATCGTATGTTGTACACCTGAAATCAATGTACTACATACTATGGTAAGTCTACTATATTTAAGAAAAAAAGTCTGTTGGAGAAGGAGGCCAAACTCATGTGAAGAAAATACATCAAAGGTAATACACAACTGAGAGTGTCAGTGATTCACTACTAAATAGCTGATGGCCAATAACTAAAATTACTGGCCCAACAAAAGCAACCTACATGAAGAAAAGCATGGCAGCCTTCCCAAAGACTGACTTGTTCATCCCCTCAAACACTGGGTTTTTGTTTTTAACTCTGTTCTTTAAGTATGAAATTAATTTCTAATATGTCTTCATAGTATTCCAATCTACCTGGGTATTTTAAAATAAGCAAAGGCATTTTAGTTTGCTCTTATACTTCAAAACTCACGATGAAACAATAATGAAGGATTTCATTATGCCAATGAAATGAACGCTGTGGATACAGCCAGACTGATGTTGATTTATAAAGAAAAATTGGCCAAATTTTAACATCAAACTTTGCTTTCATACACATCGAAGTTTCTTTCTTTCTTCCAAGGCTCAGAAAGTTAGTTCAACACCTTACAGAGAGATCACACTCATCTCTCCCCCCAGTACCAGTGGCTTGGAGAGAAAGGTCACTTCGCATACACCCTAGACACAGCTAGATGTGGGAACTCCCACCCACCCACCCAGCTGGAGCATTCCACGAAACCCAGTTTAGTTTAGGCTCCTAAAGACAGATCCAGAAAAGCCTGGTAGCTTTATTTCAAATTGAAGAGGTCATTAAGTTCACACCATTTTAGCAAGTAACTTCCTCAGAGGTTCTGAGCACATCCTCCGTGGCCTGGCTGCCCCCCTATGTTAATGGACCTACTTCCTGCATCCGGCGGCCATCAGGTTATCAGCCCAGCACCTACTCTGCGTGGGGCACTGCTCCAGCAGGTAAGGCTACAAGGGTGAATCAGGCAAGTCCCTGACTGCATGGAAGCTGGCATTCTTTAAACAGTTTCTCAGAAAACCCCAGGGAGCAAATGACCGGTCCATCCCCACGTTGGAGCTGCTGTCAGTGCTGTGGGATTCTCCAGTGCAGGAAGGGTCAGTTACAAGGTAACAAGCACCGAAAAACTTTGCTACAGCATTTTACAAGTCAGGTACTGAGGGCTAGGGCACGAGACTTGCCCAAGGTCACACGGCCAGGCAACATTCAGCACACCTAAGAGATGGGTGGTGTGCAAGGCGGGGAGGAGAATAGGTTGCTGGGATTTGCCCCTGGAGGGTCTCTCCAGAAGTAGGTACCAATGAGTGGCATCATCAGCTGAAGTGCTTTCAACTGTCCCTTTTTTTTGGTTATGCTCCTGCGTGAAAGAAGTGTTTTTCTCATACTGATCCCCATGGGCATACACCTTACTAGCTATATCATTTATTCCACATGTACTTTTCACAATCTTACCATGTTTCCAGCATTCATGTCTCACCTCTGGGAAGAGGGAGCACCAATGTCCCTTCCCCCTGTCGTCCTCTGGATCCAGGGTCTGTACAGCTGGTGGGATTCAAACCCAGCTCTGTGCACTCCCCAAGTCTAACTTTTCATCACAGTCTACACTCTGCTGAAGATCAGCCATGGGGTGGGGAGGCAGGTGGTGATGGGGAAACTAGCAACCAGGTGCAGGGGTGGCTAAACAAGCCAAGTCATTACAGACTTTTCCATCGCAGCCCCTGCAGGTAAGAAGAATGAACACCGACCTCCCTACCTCAGATCCCGGGCTGCAAACTGAAGCAAGCCTTCTGCAGGCAGGAAGCTTCTTTAAAGTGTTACATTTTCTCTCTTTTAAAATACCTGCATATTTGCATTCCTCCCGGTGATAACTGTGATTGAATATTAAAGAATATGTATCCTGGGCTTCCCTGGTGGCGCACTGGTTGAGAGTCCGCCTGCCGATGCAGGGGACACGGGTTTGTGCCCCAGTCCGGGAAGATCCCACGTGCCGCGGAGCGGCTGGGCCCGTGAGCCATGGCCGCTGAGCCTGCGCGTCCGGAGCCTGTGCTCCGCAACGGGAGAGGCCGCAGCAGTGCGAGGCCCGCGTACCGCAAAAAAAAAAAAAAAAAAAAAAAAAATATGTATCCCTAAACTCTCAAGAAGAACTGGTTCTCCAAGAAAATGTGCCATGTCTATACTGAGGCTTCTAGCACTCCCATGAGGCCCTGGGCTGTGTACTTCTAAAGCTGGGAAATATGGATCCAGAAGATCTGGGTCCCCTGAGATTCCATGACCAACTGTTCATTCATGCCATCCACTCGTTGATTCAGAGCCCGGAGGTGCCCCAGGTTAGCAGCAGGCGGCTGAGTCAGCAGCTCTCAAGGCGATCACCTCTTCTACCTACCCATGAATCGCTAACCCACTTGCCCCTTACTACATGCCCAGAAATACACAAGTGTGCTTAAGTGAAGTGGTACCTGGGCAGCACGTTGTCACCAGCAGGAACCAGCCCAAGTGAGAGCAGGGTGAAAATAAAGGGTGATCACCACCAGACATCCTCAGTCATCTGTACCTTTATTCATCAAACACTATGGCATAGTCGCCATGCACAAGGTCCAAAACTTTTAGTGCTTCAAGAGAGGGAGTGGAGGAGGAGGGTGGTGGTTAGAGGAGGGTGAGATGACTTTTGGCTTGAGCACCAAAAACAGAAGCATCCTGGAAGAGCTGGCTTTGGCCCCAGGCTATGAAAATCAGTGGGACTTAGGGGTAAACACACAAGGAAGCAGAAAGGACAGAACATGCTACCACATGAGGCAGGAAACAGAAGTGCATGGACAGGGACATAAAGGGGAAGGGGAGACAGGGAGGAATTACGGAGATCTTTGAACACCAAGAAAAGATGTTTGGGCTTTTTGTTTCCCTTTGGTTAATGAGGAGCCAGGAAAGAGTATTTGATGAGGAAAGTGAAATCATCAGCTAACATTTAGAAAGTTTAATTGGGTAGTCAGACGTCTGACTAATCAGAAATGAGAAAGTTATGAGGCCAGCTGGAAGACTACTTCAGTAGTCCAAGGAAGCAGCAATGGAAGCCTCAACCAGGCAATGGAGAGGAGGAATGTACACAGGGAACGACTGAGGGAGAATCACTAGGATTTGGCAACAGACTAGAAAAGGCAGAGAAAGCTGGTCCTGAAAACCATGCTGCCTGGGAGAGAAATACTCTTTTTTCTCACTTCCTCTTAGGAAATGGTGGCATGGCTCCTCGTCCCTCTTTGGTGAATTCAACCCCGCTGGCTCCTGTGGGGTTAGAAAGCTAATGAGACTTTCTTCCGAAGGTTCTGAAACGACCAACAGTGAGCCTCCTTGGACAGACCTGATCATCAGGCCCATGACTTATCCTGTTTGCTTCCATCGTCTCCACATCCAAGGGGTGCAGCTCAAGGGAGCCCCACTCCTTTCAAGAACAATCCAAAATCAAAAGGATGTTTTAAGGGGGCCTTGTTGGGACTTCCTACATACAGAGAGAAACCAAGGACAGAGTTGACGTTCCCAAGTATCGTGGGGGGGGGGAGGGACTTTTAAACGTGCAGAGAGAGAAAAAGGGAGAAGGACAGCAAAAGAAAGTTGGAGATAGATTTCTTCCTCTAAAGCCTTTAGCTCCCAGCCATCTCCCAGGCTCCCAGAATTCTAAGCCCCCACCCACCACCCATCACAGAGCTTAATTCCAGAGGAACCGGCCATTCATTCCAGACCCATGTTTATCCTGTCAGCTCAGAATAAGGAACAGCGCACTGGCTCTCCAATGGGCTGGGGTAAGCATTTTTTTCTACAATTCACAAAAAAACTTCTAAAATTTAACAAACAAAATGCTTTGCAGCCTCTCTTTTTCTTTCGTTCAAAAGGTAAATGACTCTATGGAACATCACAGGAAGACATATATGCTTGCAACTTAGTTTAGTTCCCTATTCAACAGAAAAATGTCCACAAGAAAGTGGGCACTGTTCTCTCACTCCTTAAAATGGAATACCAGAGTAAACTGGGAGAAAAGCAACATGGAGATGGCCTTCAAAGGTTCCCGGCCCCAACCCCGAAATAAGATCAGAGGACCAAATCAAGAGGCTCAGTGAACCCATCTGCCTGGCTCAGCAGACTGCCGGCACTGCTCCAGCCCAGAACTGGCCTGGCCATCAGCCCTGATAAAAATCTCTAGACTGGAACCACAGCGCCAAAATCAAGGGATTATCCCCGAACCGGCTGTTCTTTCCCACAGGCAGGCTCAGAACCCCTGGCCGTTCACAGCACTAATCAGCCCTGGCCTGGCTCACTAACCAGGTGCCCACTCACTGCCCAAGAGAAAACACGCACAGGCCAAGACCCAGCTCCGAGGTCTACAGGGACCAGGCTGTCTCTCCCCTTCCTCCTCCCTCCCCCTCTCTCGCTGCATCCTATAGGCTCCCCCTTCCAGGAAGGGGGAAAAAGCTAATGGGAAAAGACACTCCTTCTCACACACTTTGGTTGAGACCACGTGAAAGCAGCACAACCCTTCTGGAAAGCAACTTGGCAACGTGTACAGAGATTTTTAAAAACGTGCGCTTCTCCGCTTCTAGGAGTCTGTCCTAAGGAAACAATCTGTGATGTGAATAAAAATGGACATAGACAGACCTTAGCTAAAACACAGCCTGAGACAGTGAAAACCCGAAACTAACTTAGAGGACCAACAGTAGGGAGACGGTTACATAGGTCAGCCATCTGTTTAAGTAGATTGCGGTGCCTCTACTTGAAAAACTAATATGCATCACTAAAAAGCATACTTTCAAAAAAGTGATGATGAAATGGGAAAAGATCTCCATATGCATCTAAATGCACAGAGAAAAGATCGATATGAAACATCAAAATATTAACAGCAATCGTCTCTGGAGTATAATAGTTCCTTTCATTTTTATACTTTTTAAAAACTTAGTGGTCAACTACACATACCATAAAATTTACCATTTTAAAGACTTTTAAGTGGACAGTCCTGTGGCATTAAGTATATTCACATTGTTGTGCAGACATCACCGCTACCCATCTCAAGAACACATCTTCCCCAACTGACACGCTGTACCCATTAAACAATAACTCTCCCTCCCCACACCTCATCCTCACTCCAGGCAACCACTTTTTTCCTTTCTGTCTCTAGGAATGTGACTACTCTAAGTACCTCATATAAGTAGAATCAAACAATATCTGTACTTCTGTAACTGGCTTATTTCGCTTGGCATAGTATCTTCAAGGTTCACCCATGTTGTAGCATGTGTCAAAATCTCCTTCCGTTTTTAAAGCTGTCTAATATCCCAGTGTATGTATCACATTTTGCTTATCCATTCTTCTGTCAATAGACACTTGGGTTGCTTCCACCACTTGGCTACGGTGAGGAATGCTCCTACGAACACAGGCATACAAATATCTTTTTGAGTCTTTGTTGGCATTTCTTTGGGGTATATACCTCATAGTGGAATGGTGGGATCGTATGGTAATTCTATGCTTCATTTTCTAAGCAACAGCCCTAGCAGCTGTATCACTTTACATTCCCACCAGCAATGCACAGAGGTTCCAATTTCTCTACATCCTCAACTCATTATTTTCCTTCTTTTTTTTTTTTTAATGAAAGTCATCTTAATGGGTATGCATTTTTATACTTTTCTGTATTTTTAGAGTTTCCTACCGGGAGAATGTGTTATGTTGAAGTCAGAAGAATAATTACTGTTGTTTTTTGAAACTGTGCTGAAGGCTCATCAAATGCCGCCCACCTCATCTATCATCAATGCTGCAGGGCTTCAGGCCTCCTCGTTCTCATCCTGCACAGCATCAACTCTCAGCTGTCACTTGCGGGGTCTGGCGTTACTGCTCCAAGAGTGGCTCCTGCCTCCCTCCCCCACCAAGCTTCATGCGGTGATACAGAAAGACAAAGGGATGTGATTTGGGGTTCACAAAGTCCCAGCCCCACCACCTACCAAGCTGTAAGACAAGCAATTTCACCTTTCTGTGCCTCATTTTCCTCATCTGGTAACTGAGACCGATGGTATCAACCCCTCAAAGCTGTAGGGCCTTGCACTCTGCCTGCCACAGAGGAGGTGTTTGATAAATAATGATCTCTATTCATTTCTGGAATCATTCATAGCTTCTGCCACAGGAAGGAACACAGCACACCTACGAGTAAATACTGCTTAACTGACTGATTGAAACATCCTCGTGAAGATCCCAATTCCATCACTTGTATCTCCCCCAGAAGCCTCTAGGGAGTGCAACGTTTCACAAACATTGGTCCTGTTATTTGCTCCCACAAAAAAAAGGATTTCATGGTCAACTAAAGTTTGGGAAACATTAACATCAGTATCTCCAAAAAGAGCAAAAGAGTAATCAACAATTAAAGGTCTGCGATAAAGAAACCCATGGTTCTCTACCATATGACCCAGCAATCCCACTACTGGGCATATACCCTGAGAAAACCATAATTCAAAAAGAGACATGTACCAAAATGTTCATTGCAGCTCTATTTACAATAGCCCGGAGATGGAAACAACCTAAGTGCCCGTCATCGGATGAATGGATAAAGAAGATGTGGCACATATATACAATGGAATATTACTCAGCCATAAAAAGAGACGAAATTGAGCTATTTGTAATGAGGTGGATAGACCTAGAGTCTGTCATACAGAGTGAAGTAAGTCAGAAAGAGAGAGACAAATACCGTATGCTAACACATATATATGGAATTTAAGAAAAAAAATGTCATGAAAAACCTAGGGGTAAAGCAGGAATAAAGACGCAGACCTCTTAGAGAACGGACTTGAGGTTATGGGGAGGGGGAAGGGTGAGCTGTGACAGGGCGAGAGAGAGTCATGGGCATATACACACTAACAAACGCAGTAAGGTAGATAGCTAGTAGGAAGCAACCGCATGGCACAGGGATATTGGCTCGGTGCTTTGTGACAGCCTGGAGGGGTGGGATGGGGAGGGTGGGAGGGAGGGAGACGCAACAGGGAAGACATATGGGAACATATGTTTATGTATGACTGATTCACTTTGTTATAAAGCAGAAACTAACACACCATTGTAAAGCAATTATACCCCAATAAAGATGTAAAAAAATAAAAAAAATAATAAAAATAAAAATAAAAAAAAAAAGAAACCCATGGTTCTCAAACATACTGACCACAAACACCTTTCTGGCGTAACACCTACTAACATCACATAGAACTGACTTTGGCAAAGTCCTCATCCCATCTGAAGGTTTGAAATCTGGGTCCTTGAAGATACGCAGCCTTGGATTTCCAAATGCAAACTCCTGCTAGTATGTTGGGGTTGATGTGGACCAGTGGTCTCAAAATTGAGCAAGCATGAGAGTAACCTGGAGAGCCTGTTAAACCAGAGTGCGGGATAGATTTCAGCCTCAGATTCTGACTTCGTAGACCCAGGGTCGGGCCTGACAATTTGTATTGCTAACACATTCTCAGGTGATGCTGACCTGCTGCTCCATGGACCCCACTTCGAGAAACACCGACTATAAAAACTCCTCGCATGTAAGTTAAACACCGGACATAGATGAAATCTGTCTACTTTCTGCAACACCAAAAAAATCAAGCCTAACTCAAAACTTGAAACATCCATTCTCTTCTGGGACAAGTTCTTAAAAGAAGCATTTCACAGGAGTCTGATAAACAGACTCTGGAATCAGAAAAGAGCTCATGTGCCGATCCCCACTCCACCACCACCCAGCCAAAGAAGGACAAGTTACTAAAATTTACCACGGTGCAGTTCCCTCATCTCTAAAATGGGGATGATAATAACGATAACATCTAGCTCAGAGAATTTCTGTGAAGTCAAAATAAGGCATGCAGAAGAGTGCCTTGCACTTAGTAAGTGCTCAATAAATACTGGATATTCTTTTTGGTAACTTTGCTCTTTAACCACCTGACCTGGCAAACAGCTCATCATCTGTGTGCTGTGAGTTGGCTATGAGAGATGCCGTAGTTTGTTTTTGCTCCCACTCGCCACCTTGCACAAACACAAGGCACTTGCTCTCTCTGGGGATACCATCTGCCCTCCCATGCTTATGGCACTGGGACTGGACTCTTGCACGTGAACACTTGCAAATATCTTAATGCTAGCCAATCATCCTGGAGACAAACCGAGTATGGGTCCTGAGTGTTCCAGGGAGAGCAGCATCTCGTGTAAACAACATGCCGCCTGCCAAGCTGGCTCTATAAGGACAGGGGCTGTTAAGGGCTGAATTGTGTCTGTCCCCCTAAAATCAACATGTTGAAGTCCTAACCCTCAGGACCTCAGAACATGACTATATATGGAGACAGGGTCTTTAAAGAGGTAATTAATTAAAATGAGTTCATTACAGTGAGCCCTAACCCAACATGACTGGTGTCCTCAGGAGAGCAGTTGAGGACACAAACAAGCATAGAGGGAAGCTCATGTGAGGACATAGGGAGAAGGCAGCCATCAGCAAGCCAAGGAGAGGGGCCTCAGAAGGAACCCACCCTGTCCACACCTTGATCTCAGACTTCCAGCCTCCAGAATCACGAGAAAAATCAACTTCTGTTGTCTAAGCCACTGTTGGAGGAGGTCATGGAGAGGACATGACCGCCGGGTGACCCGTGAGCTGCACCCGGGCAATCAGAGGCTCCTCACTCCTTCCTCTGTCCTTAGAATGTACGTTCTGCCCACTGTTCCCGTAGTGGGAGCTGTTCCAAGGACAGAGAGAGCAAGGTGTTGAGACCATCTGGACGGTGTATGTGACTAAACCCAGTTAAGGCCTCCACAGAAACTTTAAGATTCTGGTGGGTAGGTGGGGAGACCTACTCATCCAGAGGCTGCCCAAGGCAAGCCTGGTTCGTAAGTTCCTCTGCTTATGTAACCTGCCACCTACCAATCTGGAGCGCTCTGCCTCTTTCTTCTCTCTCTCCTTACCCTCCACGTACAGGCACTGGTTTGCAGACTAACAGCCACCCAGTCAGTGGTATTTGTTATGGCAGCTGTAGCAAACTAATACAGGGGCTACAGGGACCCTCCCCACTCCTGCTCATGACCCAGCATCACGTCGTGCAAGAGAGGCGGGAGGCCTCCTGAGACACCACAGCCGAGGCGAGGAGAGTGTGGAAGCCCTCATACAGGGGCTCTGGTGGCAATTTTTAGCCCTGCTGATTACTGGCCATGGGACAAGTCATTGATACTCTTTGAACCTCTGTTTTTTCCTTTCTCTCCCTACTGGGGCTGCTGTAAGGATGGAGATGAATTATCTGAAATGAGTCTTAGAGTCCAATCCACGGTCGCACCATTAGCTCACCAAGGTAAGTGCAGTAGCCTCCTGATACGTCCTTCTGCTTCACTCCCACCCTCACTTCCTGGCCTCACTGCTGCAAGAGCAAGCTTTTAAAAATGTTCATCAGGTCACGTGCGTGGCTACTTAAACCTTTCCAGTAACACCCCATCATACTGAGCAGGAATTCCAGACTCTGCACCATTGCTTGCAAAGCCGTGCAAGCAGCAGCCCCTGCAACCTCCTCCTTCCATAGCCCTTTCCCCTCTCCCATGCTCTAAACTCCGTTCAGAGTAGCTTTTTTGTTGTTTCCGAAACAAGCCAGCTTATTCCTACCCCAGGGCCTTTGCACTCACTGTTCCCACTGCCTGAAAGGCTTTTCCCTCAAATTTCTACCTGGTTGGCTTCCCCTCTGGTCAAATGTCTCCTCCTTAGAGAGGCCTTTCCCACCCATCCTAAAGAAACACGTGGTATCACTTCATGCTGTTGTCTCCCTAGGTGTTACTAGCAATAGCTTATCCCCACCTCCTGAGAGCAAGCACCGTGTCTGTCTGTTCAGGGCTGCCTCTCCAGCACTTGTCCAGCACCTAGAAGGAGCTCAGGAAATATGTGCTGCCTGAAAGTGCTTTGCAAACTGTAAAGTGCTGCGTAAATGTGAGTGTCACAAGCACCCGAAAGAGCCAACCAAGTAATTCAAAGAAAAATAGCGTGGAAAAGGAAGGGGAGAATGGATGATTCAGGGTGAACATGGAGGGACTTCAAACGGTGATTTAAAAAATAAACCAAGCAATCCATTTTCTTAACTATATGAGGCTTGTGGGCCAGAGAAGCACAAACCACACTGACGATTCATTTAATTCTAGTCGGGCTTTATCTGCTCCACCCAGCCCTAGGACCCACATAAATTACAGGCAGCCGCAGTCCTTCCGGAGCCAGGCAGCAGAACCCCTCCTCGGGGTGGCCTGGGAGGGGACCCTGGCCTGGCAAGCAGGGCTGCCTCACCCTCATTGCATTAGCCCTCCCCTCCTGCATCTGGGTCCGTCTCACCGCAGTGCTGCCTGCCCGGAGCCTGCACTCCCACAGCAGGCGGGCCTGTGATTCACAGATGGCCCATCACTCCCGATGCCAGCAGAGCACCACCCGAGCCTATCTTTAGAAGTTCCGCAGGCTGGAAAATCAATTTACCCACCTGGCACCCAGGCCCGGAGCCCCCCCACACTAACATCGGCGCTGGGCAGCGTGTGGCTTCTCCTCCCACCACCCACCCTGGCGCATCAGGCCTTGCTCAAAGTCCGGAGGGCCTGGCAGTGCCACCTGCTAGACTTCTGTACCCAAAGACACGCTGCTCTGCCCTCAGAGTTAGGCCAGGTCTCACCAAAACCGGCAGGCCAATGCCAGACCTTGGAAAGCACTGGCAAGGAGGAGGCAATTTGCTGCGGGTCCCGGCTGCCCAACTGGCATGCTCCCCAGGTGGCCACGTGACACCTAATCCACACGTGGTCCCATCAAAGCAGCTTGCCCAGGTGCTGTGACTTCAGTCTCCTTCTCAGAGCACGGACCACACAACAGGACAAGACTCCCCATGACGGTAAACACTCAACAGGCAAGCTCCCACTGCAGTGCCTCCTCCCAGCCCACCCCCGGGCTGCCCACTTCCTGAAAATGACCATGTGTGAATCCCAGAAGCCAAAGGGAAGCCAGTGCTCGGGGGCGCAGGAGAGGGATGAGCACCTGGTTGGATCCGGACCTTTTTCCTAGGAAGACTCACTGGGGACCCAGCTTGGGAATGGACTGGGATGAGAGGGCAGGTGGGGAGTAACAGAGGAGGCCTCCCTGGCGTCCCCACCCTCTGTACCCATGAGCTCTCTCTGCTCAGCCTTTGAGAAGGGACCTCTGACCTTCACATCTTGACCCACATCTAGACACCATTTTTACAGATGCTGGGAGATGTGGCCTGTGTCTTTCAACAACGCAGTCTAGGGCCCTGCCCACGCCTACTTCTCCCCCATTACTCCTGACAATGACATCCAGCTGTCCCACAGCAGGTCAAAACAAAGAGAGGCTCCCACCCACTGGCTTCTAGTTGAGAAATAAGAATGACCTGCACGAGTTTGAGGGCTCAATCCCTGCGAACTTGCAGAAGCACAATCCTGGGTTTGTTTCCTTAATGCAAAACATGGGGTGCAAGCCGGCCCATGTGGCCCCCCGGAACCAGGCTGCTACGGCAAGAAAGGGGCTCTGCGTGGCACGGGCCGTAGCTGCTCTCCCTCAATCCTCACCACGAGAACACAGGCCCCTAAGTGTCCATCTTCCATCTTTTTTCAAGGAAAGCTAGAAACCCAGTTTTTTTAATCTGAAAAACTTAATATAGGCAATTAATGCCAAAAAAGAAATAACCCATAAAGCTATGCAGACCACCAGTCTGTCCCCCCTGAAAAAGAGAGCGGGGTGACTGCATTCTGAGAAGCAGATACAGAGGTCTCCATCCTTCTCTGCTTCTCCCCACAAAGGCCTTCCTGGCCTGCCTCTCAAACAGCAACAGCAGCCAGAAGGTGAGGTCCAACCGATGAGACATGAAATCTGGCGCCCACCACTTTGAGGAAGGAATCAGGATGACGACCAGGAGGGTTGAGGAGCAGCGTGGGTCAGGCATTCCCAGCCGGGCACTAGAGACGGGGACAGGCAGCCTCGGACTTGCCCCTTAACGGCATCAGCTCGCTTGCCAGGACAAGTATTTTAGACCTGTCTTGCTCCCTTCTTGGCCCGGCACAAACACGGCAGGAATGTGGGCATAAACAGCACTCCCGCACCATACATCGCGCGGGTGGCATTTCCCAAATCCTTGTGGGTCACCCCTCTGCCGGCAATGTCTTTTCTTTCCTCTCATTCAAGGCTATTTCCTCTCCTTCCTGAAGATTCTGTAAAGTATCAGCTCCTCCAAAGAGCTGCCCCCCCTATGCAGTGCCCACCAGCCCAGGCACATCCCTCTCAGGCAAGCACAACCTTCATGCATCCTGCTGGCCACTCTACTAGCCAGAAGCTGCTCCAGGGAAGGGCTGGGTCCTTCCATCTGGTCGTGCCCGCAGCCAACACGGATAGCTCAGACCACAGAAGCAGCCCCTTACAGAACTGAGGCAGACAAAGCAAAGGTTTTCAGAGCTCCAGCCCTCCCGGGCCCCCTCCACACATCCACACTTGTTGTTCCTTCTTCCCCAGTATCTATCTGCTGAAAACTCACCTTACCACAGAGCTTTTTCTCACTGCCCGGTGTAAATCAGCACCCTCCGCATCACTATTCTTTCCCTTTTCCACCTTTATTTGTCTGTTTGCACCTATCACCAACTGACTTATCCCGTTTACTTAAAGATCCCGTTTACGGACTGTCTCCACCGCTGGAACGCAAACCCAGGAGCGCAGGGCCTGCGTCTGCTTTGTTCTCTGCAGTGTCCCCAGTGCCTAGGACAGTGCCTGACACACCGTGGGGCACAACATTGGCTAAATGAACCCCAGATCCTCCCCCAGAAGCACTGTGCGAAGCCAAAGCCTCTGAGCCCGACACTCCCGAGAAGCAGCCCAGACCCCTGCCTCTTCCTCCCCGTCCTTTGCTATCAGTGAGGACACCTGCAGAACTTTCCATTTCTCATGTCTCATCACATTTCTGTGGCTCAGGTGCCGCAAAGCAGGTCAGGAACCCCTTCTGTGTAAGTGCAAGAGGATACAGCGGGGATGCCCATGTGAGGGGATCAGGTGTGGGATGAGCATCTGAGTGTGTAGTGGGCCAAGGCGGACAGGGCGCACCACGGAGGTGTGGTTGGGGAGCTGCCGGTGTGTGAGCAAGTGTGCAAGACCTGCGAGTGGAAGTATGTGGGCACAAGTGAGCGGGGCGGGGGGAGGATGTCTGTGGACATGGGGATGTGGGTAAAAAAAGGCGAGGGGGAAGAGAGGCAGGCAAGCATGTGTGGGTGTGCACACAAGTGTGAACGCAGGGAAGGTGTGCTGGTGGGTGAAGGTGCTGGCGCTTTCTCCCCCTGCTGCAAACTTCGGCTGGAGGGACAAAGATGGGGATGAAAAGGGCTCTGCCCTGGGTCCTCGGCAAGAATTCCTCCCTCCCTTTCATGCCGCCAGACCTATATCACACTGTATCGGAAGGAGATAATGTAACCGGAACCCAGCCCTCCTTTATTAAAGGACCAGAAGGCAATTACACAGCTGCAACCGGGCAGTCAAATCAGCCCCTGGAAGACACAGGCCAACGCCAAGCACAGGTGTCTTGGGCTCCGTGGGCGTGGGGTCCCTAGCGTCCCTTGGAAGGAGCCCAGGCTCCTAGTGATTTTGCACCAAGACCAAACACATAGATCTGGATCCCTGGAGATTCCAGGAAGCAACAGAAACACTAGTGCAGGGTATGGGCACTTCATTACTAGCTACCCATCTAACAGACATCGCAGCCTCCGGAAACAGCCAGGATCAGAGAGGCAACAACCTGCTGGTCTTTCTGCTGAGCTGGGGCTCACGGGGCCCTCCCAGAAGGCCATGACACAAGACACAAATGCCTAAGAAGTGTTCTCAGCCTCTCCGTCAGCTGTACGTGGAGGGGACGGCAGACAGGAGAGAAGATGCAAGGGGCTGCTTTCCAGAGCACAGGACCAGAAGGGAGACCCGGGGGCTCTGTGCCCACTTCTGGGTAACCTCACTCAGCATGTTTCTTTCCGCCTTATCGCTGAGAGGGAGCTCTGTGGTCACCTAAGGCTTGGGCATTTCCGGGAGAGGCAATAGATCAATTAAGAGAGGAGACAAGTTCAGCTGCCTGCCCACTTTGCCATCAGGGACAGCAGGTTTGTGGTATGACCTCCCCAATGGCTCACAGTGGGACGGCAATAGAAGCAAAGTGGGGAAAACCCAACCACGGTGGGAAGCCACGTGCGCCTGTGTTAATGCACACTCCGGGGAGATCATCTGCCAGTTGCTAAGCACCGGCTGTACACACACAGTTACTATTAGAAAGTTAATCATGGAAAATGCTGAGGTCTCTTTCTCCTGCCTGGCATCTCACGACTCCACGCTACGATTTCATCTTCCATATAACGTTACCAGACAGTGCCATTGGCTCCGTCCACTCCCTCGTCCCCGGCCTTTATGACCTTTCCATTCCCTTCAAGCTGCACGCCACGTCAGCCCTGCAAGAGCTCGAAGACACGCTGGCGTGGGGCTGCAGCCCACTGAGACTTTCCATGCAGCCGCACAGCCAGCAAAATACTCAGGGGGGATTAAAACCACTTGCTCCATCACCCAAGATGCTTTAGAAAGGGGAAAAACAGCACTAGCTCCACCTTGGCTGCAGACAAGATCCACACACCATCTGTACTTGAGACGAAAGGTCAGAGCAAAAACTGCTTCTCCAATCCTGACTAGCAAAGCAGGGATTAACTCCCACCTTGCACTTGCTAAAGATCACCGGGAAGGGAGTCACACTGGAAGGCCGGGGACCGCATAAAAGGCTTAGTCCCTATTTGTTAGTCAACACCCCAGGGAGCAGATAATCAACTGTTTTTGTTTTATGATTATTTGTGGGCGCCGGTTCTCATTCCCTTAGCCTGGATAATAGAGAGGACAATGCAAAAGAGTATTAACATCCCAACCAAGGTCACCCAGCTCCTCCTGCTGCCTCTCTAACCCAAAGACTGACTTATTATAGCTTTTATTAGAATAGCAAGAATAACTAACATGAGTGCTTATAACGCCAAGCAATTCTATTGTCTCAACAGGTCAAGGCCTTCCTTGATGAAACGCAGAATGCAAAATTTTTTTCTAAGGTTCAAGCTACGAGTCTCTGACAAAGTAAGCGCCTTCTGCTTGGTGACACTAAAAACGAGAAGAGGGACTATGCTTGAAGGGGTGTATAGTGTGAGGTCTGGGCCTGGCAGGGGTGGGGTTCCCAGCTCCACCAGCCGTGTGACCTTGGGCAAGTCCCTTCACCTGGCAGGGTCCCACATCACACGGGTACCAGCGAGGACTCAGCGAGAGGACGCACATACAGGGCTCGGCATGGCATCCAGCACGTAGCACCACCCCCTAAACATTAGCTTCTATCATAACAGTTAATATGAGTGTAATACCATCTCAGGCACAATGATGGGAGCTCTTTGGTCCCCACACCAACCCAGGAATGGACACGAGGATGGCACGTCCTCCACTGTCCCTCGGCCTGACCTCAGTGCAGCCCTCACCCCAGGGGAAGCCACTGGGCATCCCACACCATACACTCCTCTGGCTCCCGGGAGCCAGCTCACGCCAAGCCTGCCCCCTTGCCCTCTCTCCTGTCCTTCACCGAGAGGAGCAGGCATCACCGTCCCCATTTTAAAGAGGCAGCCTGTGAGGCATCCAAGAGACTCTCTCCAGGACTGCCCTGAGGGAAAGGCATGAACCAAGGCTCAGATGATGTCCCCGTGCTGGCATGGGTATCAGTTACCCCAACCACCCTGGCCTCTGGAAAACATCAAATCCCCAAAAGGCTCAGCTGCAGAAGATTCTTCCAAACTTCTCAGTACGGTTATTCCCCCAAAGGTCCAAGAGCTTTATTTCTCATTTGCTTACTCAGCAAACACTTACTGAGCATCCTCTGTGTGTCAGGCTCTGAGCTGGGCACTTGGGATACAGCGGTGACCAAGGAAGCCAAGGTCCCTGTCATCATGGGACTTACCATGGGAGGTTAGCAGACAAGGATCAAGTAAACAAAGAAAATAGTTACAAATCTTGCTAAGTAAGGGCTTTGAAAGAAGCAAACGGGCTGCTGAAATAGAGAATAACAAAATCACAGACTGCAAAGATTTCTTATATGTGTTTATTAGGTATTTTCTGTCTCCCCTCAATACATTACACTCCTTAAGAGCACTGATCTGTCTTTACTGATTTGTGTCATTACTACATTCCACGTACCTAGAATAATGTGCATGGGCACACAATAAATATTTGTTGAATAAGTACTGTTGGATGGTCAGGAAGGCTTCTCTATCCCCGTGGCTTTAAGCTAAGACATGACAATGAGAAGGAGCCAGCATACAGAAAGTAGGCAGAACAATCATTCTAGCCACAGAGAACAACACGTGCAAAGGCCCCGAGGTATACAATAGCTTGGAATGGTCAGGGTGAACAGCATTCTAGGAGCAGATAATGTCCAGGACTGACACCTTTGTGTCACTCTCAACCAAATGCAACCTTTAGGGCTTCCCTGGTGGCGCAGTGGTTGAGAGTCCGCCTGCCGATGCAGGGGACGCGGGTGCGTGCCCCGGTCCAGGAAGATCCCACATGCCGCGGAGCGGCTGGGCCCGTGAGCCATGGCCGCTGAGCCTGTGCGTCCGGAGCCTGTGCTCCGCAACGGGAGAGGCCACAGCAGGGAGAGGCCCGCTTACCGCAAAAGACAAAACAAAACAAAACAAATGCAACCTTTAAAAAGCCACAGGAGATGCCATCCTCAACTCAGCAAATCTCTGAGCCCTATCTTCTGTCTTCCCCTTCCCACGTTCTTACTCTCATCTGGTTTCCTCAGTTTCCACTCTGGTGCCTAGTTCCTGGTGACAGCAAAGTGCAAAGTTAGAGGCATGCACCCTAATGCCAGGAAGCCAAGATTTCAACCCCAGCTCTGCCACTTACTGCTGTGCTGACTTGGGGCAGGTAACTTAACCTCTCTGTGCCTCAGTTCCCTCATCTGTAAACCATGGGTACCAGAGAACCAATTCTGAGAGCTGCTGTAAGGATAAGACAACTTAAAAGATATGAAGCTCTTAGCTCAGTTCCTGACACAGAGGAGGTACCCAATAAATGTGAGAGCACTGTCATTATCTGTTTTAAGCATCATCATTTCTATTATTAGATCCCCCTTCTTCACCTGGCCCGTTGGGAGTGATGACTGGGTAGATGAATGACACTCACCCACCCCAGTACCACATCCAGATTCCCAAACATCCGACCCCTCTTACCTTGGAGATGGGTTATCCGTCAGATATGCCCATCCCAAATCCTCACTCAATACACTGACTCCTGGGGACCCTAAGGGGACTCCGGGCTTCCCATATGTTCCCGTAAGCCATTTCCAACTGGCTCCTCGGGGCCCTCCTCTAGCGTCTTGGGGCAGAGGAGGGGGGATTCTGTGATCCTACGGAGGGGTTCTACAGCCATACCTGACACTTGCACTTCTCCCAGCTGACATTTTTCCTTTAACTTTTTAAAGCACCACCCCCAAGATGTTTTGCCTTTTCAAATCGTCTCTTCTCCGCCTCAACACTCCCACCTGCCCCCAAGTCCCCAGTAGTTTCAAAATCGAGTAGCTGCTGGGAATTGCACTGAAAGATGCTAATTTAAACACACACGTCAGACAAGGCGAGCTGAAACCGCTTTCTTAGCAACAGCCCCTCACCAACACCTCACAGCTGCTGCGGCCCAGGAAGAGGGCTGGAGGAAGCCGGCGGGGGGGGGGGGGGGCGGGATTTGTAGGACACAGAGCTTGAGGGGCCTCGCTTAGGTCCTGCTTCAGCCTCTGCCCTTGGAGGGAAATCTCCAAAGGTTCAAAGGCTGCCAAGCCGCCAACTGCACGAGAAATGGGTCTCAGGGCAGCCAACTGTGTAAGTAAACCCGTTGCATCCCATTTTGAACTTACAGAACTGCTAACACAGAGAGTTCTAATTTCCTGTAATAAACCCCCCATCTTCCCTGAGTCAGCTTCAGGCATTAAATGGCCGCACCTACCCTCAAAACACAGCAAGACTCCTTTCCCTGTTGTTCACGTCAGAAATGAAAGCGCGAGTTCCATCAAGGGTCAGAGTGACGTTGTGTAACATGTCCCCTCCTTCACCAACTCTCCTGAATCCCCCTCCCCACCTTCAGGTGGGGGTGGTTTTTCCCTCCCCTCTTTCATAACTCTTCTGATATCTCGCTTATGTGGCAAGTTCACAGTCAAGCACATTTTGTCTCCCCCTAGACCGGCACATCCTTGAGAAGAGCAGCCAGGTCTTAACCTTTGATCTTGTCTCCACTGCATTTACATTGCAGATAAGCACACCGTATCTGCCAAAATGCCTGGCCCGTAGTAGTTGCTTGATAAATAGTTATGGGTTCCTAAGGTGAATCATTTTATAAATGCTAGAGAAGAGTTCACCCCTTTGAACAGTTAAAAAAAAAAAAAAAGAAAGCAACACTGGTGTTAAATAAGGTTGCCCCCGCAGTTGATCTCATTGGTAAATGTGGCTTTTCATATGCTGGGTTTGCTTAAAATGAAGGTATATGAATATGCATACAAAAAGACAAAGACAGAAGCTGGGACATAGGAAATGCAAGCCAGGTAACCCCATGTGGGAGAGAAGTTCCCACCGTCTTATGATGAGCAGGTGTGAGGGTGTCAGAGGAGTGAACACTGGACTGCAGAAATGCTCCAGAGAGAACATAAACAACTAGAAATACAAGGCATGTGTATTTCAACACATTCTGAAGATATTCTGTTTCTTGATTTCAGTGTAGGTTACTTGGGTGTGGTCCATTCGCACAGATGCCTGGACTTTATGGTATTTATGGTCACTTTTCAGTATCTTGTTATAGTTCAATTAAAGAGTAAAAAAAAAGGAATGATTAAACCACATTTCCCCCATGGAAATATACCTTCACTGTCCAACTGAAGTTGATGTGAGAACAGGATTTGTTTTATAAAAATTCACTCTACAGAGAGCTCAGCTGTTACCACCTATAAAGTAAGACGGGTCTCCACCCGCACAAAGGCGAGCGGCAGGACCATGTGAGGCATCAGCAGAGAACGTGGAATGCATGAGTAATAAAACAGATGCAGAGAACTCTCCATCTGCACGACTAGAGGAGAAGCCTTGATGAAAGAAGCCTTGATGGTGTTCGCTCTCCCTCCGCAGAGTGACCGGACTCAAGGATCCAAACGCTGAGGAAGCCAAGAATGTGCAAACTACACTCTCTCAGACTAAGAAGGCTACTCCTTTCTCCTCTGGGAACCTTCAAATATTCTGGAGCTTCTGATGACACTCTCAAGATCACACAGAAACCAGAGCCTGATTTTAGACACCTTGACGTGGTGGGTGGGGCGGGGTGGGGGGGAGGTGTGATGTTCTGAGTTCTGAATGATTTATAGCCATGGTGCCTCAGTTCTAGAGGAGAAAACGAAAATGCCAGGCACACTAAGGCAGCTGTGGGTTGCTTTTTTGCTTTATTTAGGGTGGAACCCAGGGACCAAGGATCTGGGTCTAGTTGTCCACCGGCTTACTCCCCACCTACGTTTTCTGCAACTGACAGCAGACCACAATAGACAACCAGAGCCACCTTGACAATGAGAGAAGGCTCTGAGGAGTGCCCTGAGGATTATGCAGGTGCCAAGAGGAGGACACACTTCTTCTAGACACTGGGGTCAAGGGGCAGTCATGGATGACCTGCAGGGATACGAGCTGCAGGCTTTCTCAGCACCAGCGGGCTGCACCCACATCACTGCCTGATTCCCTAGCAAGGTCACTACCCAACCATCAAGACCACAGTCCCCAAATGAGACCAAACAGGTTCACTTTCCCGAAGGTGGGTGGTTTAATATTTTTCTTTGGAAAATCTTGTCTAGAGAATTGCTATCACGACTTAATTTTATAGCCGCCTTGTACAGGTTAAAATAAGACGAAATCAACATTTTCTGGGCCTCGTGCAGCTTTAATTGATGCAATTCGACACGCATATATGGAGTGCCTGTTGTGTTCTAGAATCTGTTGCAAGTCCTTGGAATCAGGAAGTGAGAATATGAAAAATGAGAAAATGAGAACTGGGGCTTCCCTGGTGGCGCAGTGGTTGAGAGTCCGCCTGACGATGCAGGGGACACGGGTTCGTGCCCCGGTCCGGGAAGATCCCACATGCCGCGGAGCGGCTGGGCCCATGAGCCATGGCCACTGAGCCTGCGCTCTGCAACGGGAGAGGCCACAACAGTGAGAGGCCCGCATACAGCAAAAAAAAAAAAAAAAAAAAAAAAAAAAAAAATGAGAACTGTCCCCAGAAGAGAACACATACCAGCTTTGGCTATGCCCTCGTGGGTTGGACTTCTCTTGTGGACACCTTGAGGCTTCCTTCTGTACTTTTCCTTGTAGTACCCAGAGAATGCAGGATTAGAGACTCAGGGTTGCTCGATACATTCACTGAATGAAAGTGACGGGCCCTACAAATAGTTTCCAAAAGGCCTGCCAACACTCTCCCACCCTGGGTTCTGGTCCTCTTCCACAAGCTGTGTAACATCAGCCAGGACACCCCTACCGGCCCACCATGCCCACACAGCTGGAGCCTGGTTTCCACGGTGAATTGGGTGACTTTGGGCAAGTTGCCCTGATTCTTGGGGCTCAGTTTCTTTATCTGCAAAACGAAGAGATTGGGGTAGATTGTCTCTATTTCCCTTCTAAGTTCTAGCATTCCATGATGCCCTGTACATTCAGGTAAATGGGAGCTGCCTTTTGCTACTTACGGATAAGAGAGGCAGCTACACATCACCCTCTTCCTCTTTTTTAGCCTGGCCCTCTTTTGTCAGGTTCCTACCACTTTTCTCCACTGCCCTGGGCCTCAGGCAAGCTGAGCCCACTCCCTCGCCAGCTGCTAGGTCCTGCGTAGTCAATATCAGTGGGCATTCCCATCCCACTTCCACTGACTGACTTAGGGGTGGACAATTGGCCTCGTTCTGGGTCCATGAGACAGATGGAGAACTTGCTGGAGGGGCTTCCAGGAAAGGTTTCCTCTCTCTATAAAGCCCTCACCAGAAGGGAGGGTCCCCATCCTCCATCTGGACACTGCTATGTCCAGATGTGATACCTGGAACTGCTGCAGCCCTTTTGCAGCCATGAGGGGAACCAGATTTAGGATGAAGCTGTCACTAAGGACAGCAGAGCAAAGACACAGAAGCAGCCAGGGCCTCAGACATCACTCAGCCACTGAGCCATCCACACTGAAGAGCCCTCACCCCAACCCCAGCCACCTCTGTTCTACTTATGGGAGATACACTTCCTTACTGGTTAAGCTGATTTGAGTCAGCGTTTCCCATTACGTGCGGCCAGAAGCATCCCAATGACCATAGTGGACCAATTTGAAAAGAAAGGAAGTATTCTGAAACAAACTTAACACTAAAACTATACTAGGCACAGCAGAATCTTCCTTTAGCGTCTAGGAAGATGCTCTAGGACACCATCTGGGCGGAGGTTTTACATTTCCCAGTGAATCCCTGACATCCCTTCCTTTTCTTCTTCATAAGCCAAGAGCATCCAGACATCTGCACTCTGTAGTTGCTTGGTTTCCAGAAAAATGTGAGTGGCCCAAATATTCCAACAAGAAACAGCACTGGCTCGCCCCTGTCCATGGAAACAACGAGCACAGCCATGAACTAAGAAGAGTCCAAATTGGCACTTTGAACAAAGAATTCTATGTTGTATTAGTGGTTCTGAGCTTTCGAAGTGTTATTTGTTTTGTTTCACCTGTAAATTGAGAAATCTGGGACCCATCTGCTTACTAGCTGAGACAGATTTCAGCAAAGTATCAGGGAGAGGACATAGGGACATAGGTTTCCTCCTCCCCCTCTCTCTCCCCGACACCTCCCCTCAACCTCTTACCAAGGTAACAAAAAGAAACAATAATTAAAGTCAAACAGCATTAAATGTTGTTACTGCTACCATGTGCAGTAAAAGAAAAAAAACACCTCCCATCTTACACGGCCATTTCCTTTTTAAACCCTTCGGGGGCATTGTGTGCAAATATAGTCAACAGCACTAGAGGGAAATAATGTCGCACATACTTCTGGGAGCATGTCATGTCCCTTTAAGACAAGGCCCACTGCTCAGTTCCATTCTAGGCCAGAGCTCCGGTTTCAAGCTTGAGGTCCCCTTACTGCCTCATGCCATATTAATATGGCCCTTGGCATGCTCCCAGATCTACATTGTGAACCATAATCTGGGCCAGCTCCCACATGACAAACTGGTTTGGGGCTTCCCCTTCATTTCCCAGGAGGGCTTTCCCCCTCTCCCAGGCCAGGCCATCCCTTTCCCGGGGTTCCCCACCTTCAGCCTCAGCCAGGGGAACACGCAAGGGCTCTTCAACAAGCAGTTAAGAGACTCGGCGTGGAATAGCCTCTGTAAGTGCTGCTAATACAACAGCTGATGAAGCCGACTGTGCTGTGGACAGTTACGGGGGCTGGGGAGAGCTCAGACACCAGAGCCCAAGCCCGACTCAGAGTCACCTCTGCAACAGGCCTGGTGGTCCCCTGGGCTCTCCGCAGATCTGCTGGAGGACCGCTTTCTCTCTCCCTCCCACCCCTAGCCCTACTGAACTGGAAGGCAGGGGCTTCCTAGGGTATTACTTCTAGAAGAGCCCAGAGACCATTTTCATTTATTGAAAGGGAGAGCGGTGGTGAGGCTAGCAGCAAGGTGGGGGGTTGTGGCACACGGTAAAAAAGACACAAGGGTGAGGGTACAGCTGAATGGACCCCAGGTGGCCCTCAAACCCAGGGGCTCCTGGAAGCTCCACGCGGCACACAGACTCCCACCGTACAACAGGAACCCCGCCAACCCCCCACCTGGCTCAGCCTGTGACCTCATCTGTGGACACTGCCATCCTGAGGCATCATGGGATGTTGTCAGGGCAAGACCGGGCTCTGGAGACAGGCTGTCTGGGTTCCAGGCCCAGATCCACTGCTCACCAGCAGCATGACTTTGGGTATCATGCTCAACCACTCTGAGCCTCAGTTTCCTCATCTGAAAACTGGGAACAGGAACAGCACCCACCTCCTGGGCTTACTAGTGAGGATGCAAAACCCTGCCTGACACACAGTAACTGTTCAGTCCATCTCTCAGAGCTGGTACCTAACAGCACACGTGAGCAGGGCACGACCCTGAGCAGAGGGCAGAGCCAAAATGTACCCTCAAGAATCCTGCAATTTCCTCAATATGTTAAACCCAGAATTACCACTGCAACCCAGCAATTTCACTCCTAAGCATATACCCAAAAGCATTGAAAACAGGTGTTAAGGACATCCCTGGTGGCGCAGTGGTTAAGAATCCGCCTGCTAATGCAGGGGACATAGGTTCAAGCCCTGGTCCGGGAAAATCCCACATGCCGCGGAGCAACTAAGCCCGTGCGCCACAACTACTGAGCCTGCGCTCTAGAGCCCGTGAGCTACAACTACTGAGCCTACGCAACACAACTACTGAAGCCCATGCTCCGCAACGAGAAGCCACCGCAATGAGAAGCCCGTGCACTGCAACGAAGAGTAGCCCCCACTCACTGAAACTAGAGAAAGCCCGTGTGCAGCAACAAAGACCCAACGCAGCCAAAAATCAATTAATTAATTAAAAAACAGGTGTTAAAATAAAAATGTGTACACATTTATAGCAGCACTGTTCACAGCAGTCAAAGGTGGAAACAACACAAATGTCCATCCAACAGATGATCAGATCAACAAAAACATGATATATCCACACAATGGAGTGTTATTTAGCCACAGAAAGGAAGGAAATCCTGACACATTCTACACGGATGAACCTTGGAAACATTATCCTAAGTGAAAGAAGCCAGATACAAAAGGCCATATATCGTACGCTTCCAGTTACATGAAATATCCAAAATAAATCACTTCATAGGAGCAGAAAGTCGATCTGTGGTTCCAGGGGCTAAAGGAAGGAGGAGATGGGTAATGACTGCTAATGGGTATGGGGTTTCCATTTGTGGTGATGAAAAAGTTCCGAAACTAGATGACAGTGATGGTTGTACAACACTGTGATGGTGTATTTTTAAATGGCTAAAATGGCAAATGTTGTGGTATGTATATTTTGCAACACAAAAAGAACTCAGAAATGGCACAGCACGCAGACCCTTCTTCCCTGAGACCCCCTACCTGATGGGGGCTTAGGAGGACAGGGGGACAGGGCTGGCAGGTAGCTGTCACAAGCTGAGTTCCATTCCTGTGCTCCTGCCTGCCCCTCCTCGCTCCCTGCACCACGCTGCCTGGGTTTCTCACCTATGCCCTGCAGCCTGTCCCCTCCGGGCCTTTCACGTACTATTCTTGCATGCCCACCACCATCAGCACAGCATGCAACATCCCTCACACCCCAGGACCCAGATCAGGCCCTGCCTCATTTGTAAGCCTTTCCCTCCTGCTGCCTCCTCCCAGGCTGGGTTAAGCGGCTTCCTCCTCTGGGCCCCCACCTCGGCACCCCACACTTGATCCTCATCGAAGCATGATGTTCTGTGCATTCCCGACAGCGCTCCCGACCTGTCAGTTTGTTCCAAGCAAGGGTTATATCTAATTCACCCTTGCATCCCTAGAACCTAGCCCAAAATAATGACACACATGAATGACTGAATTAAAATTACAGACTATTATCTAGAAATCTTGAGAAAGGAAATAAGTAGTGTAAGTAAGGGAGATTCAATTCCTAGACAACCTAACCCACCCCACCCGCCATGCCAGAACTTCCCCAGGCAAAAGGACCACGAGTCCCCAAGCTGACAGGGACCAGGCCAATGCAAGGCACCAGAATGAGCCTCTGTCAGGAAAGTCGTGGGCTGGGGAGCCGGGAGGTCGTGAGCTCAGTCTACAGCTGACAGATCAATCTCAGTCTCGACTACACTGACCGAGGGAGCCAGGCACTAGGCTTTCCCCCATCTTGTCATTCAAACCTGCAGAGCTCAAACCATCTTCCAGAGGACGAAACTCAGGCTCTGGGAGGTCGGCAGCAGCCCCAGGTCACACGGCTAGTCTGCAACACTGCAGACACAAAAAACCTACCCTTCTGATTTTCAAATTCATTTCCTCTCCCCTCCTTCCCACAGGGTCTAAACCGTTGGCTCTCCAATCCTCTCACCAACGGGAGAAACACAGGCAGTGCTAAGAGTAGATCCCTCATGGTCCTGGACTTACACATGTCGACTGAAAAAATGCACAACCTAAAAGTTGAGAACTATGTTTTACTGGGCGGACTTTCTGAGCACTCAAGCCCGGGAGGCAGCCTCTCAGATAGCTCTGAGGGACTGCTCCAAAGCGGTAAGGAAGGAGCCGGGACATATGGGGGTTTCTGCAACAAAGACCAGGTAGTTGGAACATCCAAAGGTAACAGTTAAAGAAAACCAGGCATCTCAAGTTAATGAATTTAGTGCTTTTCTATGTATGGGTAGATGCAAGAGTCTGGGCTCACTGAAATTATTCCTCTGATATGCACCTTAGCTGTCTAGGGCCAGTATCCTTCTCCTTCCCATCCTGAGTCCCCTCAGGTTCGCCATGCGGGGACGTAGTAGTAGCGGATGGCTTTATCGCCACAGCATCCTTTGTTTGCTGACATGGCAGGCAACGCTTTTCATCCACATACATCTGAGTCCAGGTGGGTCCTCTTCTGAGAACACACTTCAAACAATGAAGCTACTGCCCATGATGGGAAGCAACATAGAGGAAAGAAAGATCTTCAGGGAAAAATGCCTGAAGATTTGTCCCAGCCATTCCACTGACTACCTGTGTGTCTTTGAGTAAGTCTATACCTCTCTGGGTCCTTTTTTTAGTTAAATAACTATTTTTTTTTATTTTTTTATTTTTTTGTGTGTTGTACGCAGGCCTCTCAGTTGTGGCCTCTCCCGTTGCGGAGCACAGGCTCCGGACGCGCAGGCTCAGCGGCCATGGCTCACGGGCCCAGCTGCTCCGCGGCATGTGGGATCTTCCCGGACCGGGGCACGAACCCGTGTCCCTGCATCGGCAGGTGGACCCTCAACCACTGCGCCACCAGGGAAGCCCAAATATCTATTTTTTAATCACCAAAGCCTATTCTATAAAATGGAGTAGATTGAAAGATCCCTTCTAGCTCTAGGGCTCCAATTCTTTAATGACTAACACCTACCTGGAAGGACCTAGAAAAGTGGCTGCCTTGTCCTTACTCATTTATCAGGACTCAGCTTGGAGTGGAGAGCATCCCGTCAGGCTGATGCAACATACAAAGCTGAGCTACTAGCAATTTTTCTCTCTGAGCTTCTTAGACCAGCGCCCTACACCTTCCCTGAACCAGGAGCAGACAAGAAAGCAAAGACACACCGACTCTGCTCCTACCATGTCTTCTGTATGAGATTTTTAGTACAACAGAGCTCGGTAGTACCCAAAATTCTGTCCTACTCGCCCACCTTCCTGATTCCTGTCTGCCTGCCCTGCACTAAAATTTACTGCCCGTTATTCTTTAAATCAACTTTAAATTATCTCACTTCTTGTAAAATTAGCATGTCCTAAGCAATAATATCTGTGAAATCACGAGCTCTGATGTGCCGTTTCTATTTTTTCACGAGCGTATTCAAATACACAACTATAGTAAGAAATTCATCTGGGTCCCACCTAAGAGCATCCCACGGGTGTCGCGATGCTGCAAACCCCAGCATTCGCTCACTCTGTCTTCACCAGCAAACCTCTTAGGTCAATGTTATTTTTTTTACCATTTGCAGAAGGTGAACAGAGGCTCAGGGAGACTCGTGTTTAAGGTGACACAGTCCAAAGCATCACTGCTGGGCTTCAAACTCGGGGGTGCCTGATTCCAAATACCAAGTCTTTGCCCCTCTTATAAGCATCCAGCGTGTCTACAGCCTATGGGGGTGAATAAAAAGTCAAGAGATTGTAAATAATGCTGGCAACCTTTATCACCTATTCTACTTAATCCTGTCCTAAGAACCTGACAGTAAGATTTTCCATGCTTATTGGAAACAAGAGTAATTCAGCTATGCATAAGCAAAGCTGACAGCCAAGAGCACCGGAATGGGGAGGAGGTGAGTCCAGTACGTGCAGCCCCTCACCCACACGGGCAAGGTCACGGTTTATTCCCTATCTGGGCAACACTGGGTTCAGGCTATCCCAGTCCCAAGGCTGCACCACCAGCCCTGCCAGTCCTCCTGAAAACGCACCGCTCAGTCACAAGGGACTCTGGCTGAGCCTGTGTGTGACTCAGCACACATCTATCAGGCCTCCCAGGAAAACAATGGCAAGACCACACAGGGTCGGTGGTGTCATCTGCGAATGCAGGAACGCCCGGGTCTTCGCACACCGAGCCACCAAAGAAAAGGGATTCCACCCCAGCCTGGAAATTGTAAGAACTGGGAGGGCCAGCACCCAGTGTCACCTGGTCTGCTACCCGCTAGGGTAGCAAGGGAAAAACCAGAGCCCGGCAAGAGGCAGTGAGGGACTTGCCCACAAGCACTCGGCTGTATCAAGCCAGGGCTGGGCAGAAGTGCCCCTGTCTCAGACAAGAATCTTGGTCCTGGAGTGGTACAGCTTCCAGCAGAGTCACCATCCACAGGTGTAGTCCTGCTCTCTGCCACAGTGGGTGGAGGAAATCGTCAGTGACAGAGCCATCCCCGAAATTCAGGAATCAATGAAGTGTAAGTGGAGAACCCAGTGACCCGTATGAATTCAACAATAACAAAGAAAAATGAAGAAGAAAACTACCCAGCTCATTATCCCTCTCAAACATTTTCCAGTAACAAGTCAATATGCATCAGAAATAATCGCCTAAAAAAGCAGCAGCTGGGGGGGAAATGCACTGGATTGGTGCTCGGAGACAGAAGAGGCTTGCCGTGCATTTCAGCAGAATACAAACCCTGCCAGGTGTCATACAATATGTCAACCGCAAAAGGCTTCCCCAAGCAGGCATGTGCTAACACGTCATTTGTCTCCATCGAGATGCCTTTGAGCCTCCCCGTGATGTGTCAAAAGGGGCATATTTGTCCCCTGCAGGGCAGGGGGCTCTCTGGACCATCTGACCAAGAGAGGAGGGCAAGAGGCTGGCAGATGAGGGACTGACCGGCAAATGACAAGAGAGACGCACCCCATAAAAGCGTACTCCCACTGGGTGGGAAGGAACTGGGGTCAGTGTATTTCTTCCCAGATCTTCTTTTATTCATTGAAACCTGGAAACACCGCCCTCTAGATCCCTCTGAGGAGCACAAAGTAGGGTTTCCCAAGCCCTGACACAGGAGGGTAGATGGTCGACCTGCTTCAGCTTTGGTTGTGGGAGAGAACTGCCTGTTACTTGCTGACAACTCGGGGCAGAAATACCGGAGGGATGAAGGTGGGGAGGTCCTAAATGTATGGCTGCTCCTTCCCACCCTGTGCCCACCTCTACTGCCTCTATGAAACCAAATCCCCGAGAGGCATACATTCTCCCTAGCTCTGTGCCTGAAAATCCTATTCCTGCCTAAAGAAGGGAGAACCCTCCCCTCTCTCTCTCCATCTGCCCCAAGGCTGGCCCACTATACTACCCAGTGCTGGCCTAGGGCACGCTTGCGCCAGGCAGCCGTGTAACCGCAGGCCAGGCTTTCCCCAGCCTCTCCTGGGCGTGACAAACACCCAGCTCCACACCACCCCTGGAAACCTAAAGATACCATCTTCAAGAAAACTCAGCTCTAAGATGAGTGTCGTTTCCTTAGTTAGAAAGCCACTCAGTACAAACAGCCTAAATACCCCACTCAAGAGAAAAGCTAAGCAACGGTGGTACAGCCGTACTGAATAGCACGCAGTCACAAAAACTGTTACAGACTTATAACAGCACAGAAAATGTCTGTTATAATAATGGGAGGGGAGGCAGCATACAAAATCGGATAAACAGTATAGTCATAGCTAAGGAAGTTGAAATACTTTGAAAATCTGTACAGAGTAAAGAGGCCTGAAGGAAATCCAACAAAAGGTAACCAACCAGAGACAAGGTCCCTCTATGTTTATGTGTATTTACAACAGCAAAAAATAAACACTACCTTTGAAACATATCTCATTTCTCAAGGAGGAACATACCCAGAAAGATCAGGGATTGTGACATCAAAAGATCTGGGTTCTAGGTTCAGGTGTGTCTGTTTCCAAAGGCATGTGACTCTGAGAAGTGAAAAGCACTTCATTCTATTTCTCACCTACAACCTATACTTACAGCCTGCAACCTACACCTACAATCTATAACATTCACCTACAACTTACACCTATAACTTACAACCTACATCTATAATCAATAACCTATACTTACAACCTACACCTGTTAACAACCTACACCTACGACCACAACCTACACCCACAATCTACAGCCTACACCTATAACCTACAACCTATATCTATAACCAATAACATATACCTACAATGCACATGTACAACCTATGCCTACAAGCTATAATCTACAGCCTATATCTAACTACAAACTATGCCCATACCTATAACCTACAACCACAACCTACACCCATACTTACAGCCTAAATCTACAACCTATAACCTACAGGGTTGCTATTAGGGTTGGAGGACTCTCCCAAGCACCGATCTTTACATGAAGATGTTATATGAAGGTGAAGCATGAAATCATTATGATCACTTGAGATGTACACACACATACACACTCCAGTATCAACAATGTTATCAGTGCACTAAGTGAATCTTGATTCCAGAAAGAAACACTAACATACCAGAAAATTCCTATCAGGGCTCAGAAGTCCAAATGGCCACCATGTACCTGTTCATGTACCCAGCATTTCTCAGGGCCTCCCGGGTTTGGTTCAACAAGTTTATCACCTTCTTTTTGAAAATAGAGGAAGCCTTACTTCAACTTCAAAAAGAAAGACAAAGAAAAGGAAAACGCACCATGCAGGTGCATTGTGTGTAATTATTCAGTTTGAAAACTACTCTTTGTCTAGGGGTAATGGTCTAGAATTTTCCCTCAGGTAAGGGCTGGGAGCTGGCTTCCAGGATCAGAGGGAAGCAGCACCCTTTCCTGTTAAAATCTGAGAGTGTGGCTTTCACAGAGGGTTTACATCCTGCCGTGGCCTTTCTTCCCAGTGTTCTTCAAAACACCCTGAAGACACTGCCACTGAGACTGAGCCCCCTAAGACAAAGGGCCTCTCCGCTCTCTATCAGATGTCATCTCAGAAGATCCTGCCTCTTCTCCCCTATCTGGCTGGTAAGAGCAGCTGAGGCAAAGGTTGGGGCATGATACCTACTCTCTGCCTCCCTGTGAAGCTGGATGTGAATTCCAGCTCCTTTAGGCACCAGTAAGTGACCTGTAGGCAAGTTCCTCACCTCACCAAGCTTCCATCTCCTCATTGGTAATAGTATTACCAATATATATATATAGATAGATAGATATTTTTTCAACACTTAGAATGTGCTAGACACTAAAGCTAAGGGCCTTACATCTAAGTACGTATCTGTTCTTTGCAACAGCAGTATCATGAGACTGGCAGTAGGTACCATTACTATCACTCCCATTGTAGAAATGAGAAAGTGGAGGGAGAGAGTTAAGTAACTTGTTCAAGGTCCCACAGCTAGTTGGTGGGGGCAGGGGGGAGGGTACTGAAACCAGGCAGTCTGTCCCCCATGCTTTTACCATTACACTGTCAACTGGAGGTGGGGAAATGGCCATCTGACAAGGTCATCATCTGGACTTTAAAAACCAACTACCTAGGGCTTCCCGGGTGGCGCAGTGGTTGAGAGTCCGCCTGCTGATTCAGGGGACGCGGGTTCGTGCCCCGGTCCAGGAAGATCCCACATACCGCGGAGCGGCTGGGCCCGTGAGCCATGGCCGCTGAGCCTGCGCGTCCGGAGCCTGTGCTCCGCAACGGGAGAGGCCACAACAGTGACAGGCCCGCGTACCGCAAAAAAAAAAAAAAGAAAAAAAGAAAACCAACTATCTAAAACACCACAGTAGTTCCTCAATAGTTAGTAGTGCCAGTTTCCTCCTAACAGCCAAACTCTGCACCATTCTCTCCACAGCCATCTTGACGATGCTTCCTGTTGGATACAGGGAGCATGCATAATTCAACGCAGCCAATGACTAAGGAATAGAAAACAAACTCATAGTTTCCTGTGAGTCCTAGGGGCAAATATTGTGTCTCCTTCATTTCTGAGCAATTTGGACAACCAAGGGTAATGACTAGCACAGAGAAGGAAATGGAAAAAAGCTTACTGACCCTCATCCATTTCCTTCTGAGGTGCTCCTTATTACTACTATTATTATTATTATTTTGGCTGCACTGCGAGACATGCAGGATCTTGGCTCCCCGACCAGGGGTTGAACCCGTGCCCCCTGAAGTGGAAGCGTGGAGTCTTAACCCCTGGACTGCCAGCGAAGTCCCTGTGCTCATTATTTTGTGTTCATTTTTACTTCCCAGAGACAGCCCTAAACATTGGGTGGCAACGATTCTAAAGTCTACAAAAAAAAGCACAGAACCCCAGAGCCGGCAGGAAATGTGTCACCTAACTCTGACACTCCCAAGATCTGCAAATTCTCTCCAGAACCAAGCTTCTCTTTTGTATCCCCCTCCCTCTTCACTTTTAATTCCTGTGACAAGAAACGCCCTCCTTCTGATCCATCCTCTGCCATGCCTCACCACATACCAAATCAAGGGATGTGTACTCTTCAGCAGAATCAAGATGAACCTGCAGTACCCAAGCCACGCCCTTTCCCACCAGCTCCCCACTGGCCCACCTTCCCCAAACCATGGATGAAGCCCCACAAGGGCCTGAGAAGGTCTCTTCCACAGTCAGAGGCACGTGAGCCTGTTTATGAAGTGTCTTCCATATCAGGGTCCTCCCATGACTGCAGAAAAACAAGAATCACTCAGAACCCTCTTTATTCTGAGAGCTTCAAAATTGACTCTGTGATACCTGAAATCTCACAATGTCTCTTATTCCCCATCTCCTCCTCCTTCCATTCTGCTTTAAAAAGAGTATACACTTTTAAAAAGATCTACCTAGCACTGAGAAACTGGAAACAATCTGTTATTCAGAACATAACCACTCCTAAGGAGCCATTAAGAGTTTTGGTGGCAACGCTGGCCCCACCGTCACCCAAGTCATCACCATGGGCCACCAGGACCGTAAAACGCTGCCTGATCCTCTGCGGGTGCGAATGTTCTTTATGGCTCTCCTTCACTCTAATTTTTTGGCGGGGCTCAGAGGGAACGGAATAGGCTTCTGTTACGATGATGGCTGAGCAGGCTGCTGGCAGAGCAGGACCGTTGGGAGGCACTCTCCACACACACACTCAACTCTAGATGCACTCTACACCCTACACATACACAATCCCCACCCTACACATACACACACACAATCTAGACATAAGCTACACTCTACAGCCTACTCACGTACACTTACACACACTCTATACATATGCCATACCCTACACTCTGCACACACATTCACAGACTCAGACTCTCACCCTTGGCCAGCAGCACCCAGGAACTCCCACTGTGGTCTTATGGGCCAGGACTCCCTGCCAAGCTCTTTGGCCCCTGAAGCAACCCCATAAGCCCTTGTCTCTGTCCCCTTCCAACCCTAGGGCCTTTGTTGGTATCATTACCCCCGGCTTACTCTTTCGTTAGCCAGACCTGAGCTCAAATCCCAGGTTACTAGCTGTGTGGCCTTGGCAAAGTCACTTGACCTCTCTGAACCTCAGTTTCCTCATGCATCTAGGAGCGTGCCAGTACCAAACTCCACGGCTAAGATGAAGCCTGCTCTCAACAGCCCAGCCAGATCACGAGTTCCCAGTCTATGGCCCCCAACTGCACCAACCCCTCTCCCTCCTCCATGGACCCCCCTGGATCTTCCATAGCCTGAAGACTAAAGGGTTAGAGCCTGACCCAACAGGGGGCCTCTAGGATCCTGTTCTAACTCCACAAGCAGCATCTAGTCTGACTGGTCCATGCCTATGAAGGGCTGGTTGCTAGGATGCTGATTCGGTGGGATACTGAATCCTGCAAGAGAAGGGGTTATCACAGGCCCTGGCACCGAGTCCCTGCTTAGCAGAAGTTACCTCCAAGACTAAGTTGCTCGGCCAGCGGGTCCCTCTTCCTGCAGGGCAGTGATCTGTCTCCCTCATGCCTCCAGTCATGGTCCTGCATCTACTCGCGGGGCTGGACAGATTCAAATACAGGCTGGCTAGTCCAGAAGGACCCCTGGGAAGAGGCTGGGAACTGACTTGCACCATCCATATCTCAGCTCCCCTTACCCTAGGTAAGGAGGAGATGACCCCAAGAAACCCTCTTCTCTTTAACTCTCCCAACTCCAGAGCCTGGAAAGCCACTCTCTCACCTGCCGTTCCCAACTTCCCTGGCCCAGGTAGCTAGGGCAGGTGTTGTTACATTGCACTTTACAGATGGTTGAGCACCCATGTCAGATGGCTTATCCAAGATCACGCAGTGATGGAGTTGGAATTAAAACCCAGGTCTCAACGCCTGACCCCTGATCCGCTAAAATACCTATAATTCTACTTTTACAGGTTAGGGAACAGACACCCAGGCACGATAAGTGAGTGGCCTAGGACGTCCCAGACAATATATTGTGGACATAAAGCAGAACTGAGGCTTGGGGACCAGAACTCTGTCCTCTAATGGGTCGATCTGGAAGACATCTTCAGGGATGAGACCCGGCTCTGGCAAGGCCTCTCATCCCCAACATTCAGGTTCACCCTACGACAGGCCTTGCTACTTCCAGGGTCCATCAGAGGCAGGCTACCCAGGCACTGGGGAGCCACGGGCTGGAGTCCTAGGCGTGCCTCTCTGTTCTGAGCTCAGCCTGTGGGCACCGGACATGGGCATCGCCCCCTCTCAGTATCTGCACCACCTACCTCTGGGAACGCTGCGGTCGCTGAGGGAAAACAGAGCAAAGCTCGCTGCCAGCCCAGCCCTGCTTAGTAATCTGCCCTTTGCATTACCGGGGAGCAGTGGGGATACAGCTGCAGTACCTGATGGTACATCTAAAAAAAGCCAGCTGAGGGGGCCCACAGACTCCCACCTGTCCTCTCCCACCTGCCACTCCGGAGACTGGCGAGGAGCTGCTGTTTCTTTTTTCTCCCACCCCAAGGAGCTCAGTATGTTGTGCAGAAACAACTCCATCCAACAAAGCTCTACTTTACACCTACTTCCATCTGGACTATCCCTCACAGCATTCCCCTAATTCACCAATAATTCCTCCCAGAATCATGATTGATTTCCCAGTGCTGGGTTGCCTCCTACCTGGCTGTGTCCCAACCAGGTGGCGCTGAGCAGTTACCTCAATGCTCAGCCCACAGGAGCTTTCGGTGAGGCAAACAGAGCCAGAGGGACACTCACCCAGAACTGGCTTTCAGGTGAACAAGGTAAGATAATGAGTCAAGGCTAAGATGTTTGAAAAGGGAAGTTCAGCTTGGTATCCATAAAACGGTAACCAGTTATTGAACACCTACTGTGTGCTAAGCACTTGAAAAGATTTCTCTCACTGAACACTCAGTGGGACTTTGTAAATGAGAAGACTCCTGCCAAAAGATGTTGTCATGAGCCCAGACACAAAAGGCACCGAGACACAGTGCTCCTAACAGACCCTCCTTTGGGAAAAACCGTCACTATTCAGACTAGAAATTCTTCTGAATAATTTTCATCATGTTCAGCATCTTGATAATGTACTCATGCATAAAAATGATGCTCAGCAGCTCTTTGGGTAAAATGATGATATTAATGTTAACTGTAGTGTTGGCAGTAGTAAGAGCGAAACTAGTAACTGGAAATTAATATGCATTTTAATGACTGTCAGGCACTGCACATCCTTTATATACAGTATGTTATTAATAATACTGTATCACTTTCAATGTTCCCAGGAAAATTTTTGGTTAAGTATGTATGCTAAGAATGTAAGAGGAATCACTGAGAAGAGAATGTGACCTACAGCCTGTGAACTGGCAAAGGATAAAAGGAATGGATGTGGAACCATCCATCCACATAAGACAGGAGAGGTAAAAGAAGAGCAAAGAAAAAAACTAGTCCACAGAAACCCATAATAAAACAGTAGAAAAAAAGCTCTGAAGTTAACATCAGCCATTACAATAAACGTAAACAAATCAAATTTACCTATTAAGAGACAGAAATTATCAGATTGGATAAAAAAGTTGAAAATTCAACTGAGATGATTACACGAGACAAATCTAAAACAAAACTTTATTAAAAGGCTAAGAATAAAGAGACAGAAAAGAATATACCAGGCAAGCACTAAACAAAAGAAAACTGGTATAACATGTAGTTAATGTCATTCAAAACTAATTTGGGTCCTCAGAACCAGCCTCAAAATGGCACAAGGTAGATCTGAAATCCCTTTTTTGCACAAGGAGACTGAGGAATGGAAAGGTTAGGTTACTTGCCCAAGGTCACTCAGGCAGCAGGGGCACCAAGAGGATCCACACTCAGGTGTCTATTACCCCAAAGCCCACACTTTCAACCAGAACACTCTACTGTTGTAAGTAACATCATGTTGGGAAATATTTAGTGGGTGGAAAATACATGTTCCATAACCAAGGCTTGGAGAGTAAGTAAAGGAAATGGAGGAAGGGTCATGAGGCACTAAAGAAATAAGAACAATCCATTGGTTCTCAATCCTGGAAGCAGGTTAGTTAGCTAGAACACCTAGGGGAGCTCTAAGAAAAGGCTAGTGATTTGGGCCCCATCCCAGACCAATAAACACAGCATCTCTGAGGGTAAGACCCAGGCATCAGTATTTTGAAAGCTTCTAAAGTGATCCTAACGCACAGGCAGAGTTGAGAACAACTATCTGTAACACAAACTCAAGGGCAAGTCTCCTAAAAGACAGAGGGTACTTTTAGGTCACGGTGGAAAGCAGAAATTAGATGACCCACCAACCTCATCCCTTCTGCCTACCGTTCAAAAAAGAAATAATTATAATAAGAGATATGTGACCCCTTCCTCCGTGATGAGGGGAGACCACGACTGAGTATATCTGGGAAAAGAGTTGACAGAATCCGTCTGCTAACTCCCCCTCCCTGTTTCTCAAAGAGAACAGAATGAATCACAGCATCTTAGGGGTGGAAAGACTCTTATAGGAAACTTAAAATGGATCCTACACTGGGCTGTTAAAACTGCCTTGGAAACTTGGTTAAAATATAGATTTCTGTGCTCCAACCCTAGGGGAATCTGAGTCAGTGTATCTGCTTTAGCATGGGAAACAATACTCTTCAAAAGATAACTCAGTCTTTTGGAGAAGGATGGCAGAGTGGAGCCAGATCACAATAATTCCCTGTCCCAACACACAATTACAATTAAGCAAAAGAAAACAAAAAGGAGGGAGGAAAACCAGCAGTGATCAAACAAGGAATGCCACCAACATCTCAAAGGGAAGACCTGGGCGAGGCTGGGGGAGAGGGTTTGGCATGACTTGGAGGTGCCTGTCCCCACCCCACCCCCCCGGAGCATTACTGGCGACGCCAAAATAATGAGGCTTTTCACTAATTACTACATGTTTGGAAAGAAGCAGGCTACGGTTGCATTGTTACTTTTTCCTTTTCTGACCTGACAGGAAAAGAGATGAGGGGACAAATTGGAAACTGCTAGGAAGAGGATTATATAACAGGGTGTGAGGAGTTAGGGATCCCTCCTCTATCTCCCTCATAGAAGCATAGACACCAGGGCTCAAAGCTTAACTGAGGGGATCATCTAAATGTCAAGGGCACCTCCTCATGGAAGATGGTACATCCCCCCATGGGTGGAATGAACCTTGGAATAGGATTTAACAAAATCTCAGGAGAGCAGAATGTAATCCTACCCAAAGGAACACACAGCTCTGAGCCCTGACCCTCCCAGATGCCCAGGTTCCCCACATCAGATATCAGAAACCATCTCAAACTGCCGCTCAGATACCAAGGCAAGGGTTTTAGATAAGTTCCAAAAGGAGTCATAAAGCATTTGCCCACGGTATCAGAAAAATTAGAAGGACCAGACAAAGCTACCCACGTTCAGCATAAGCAAATTAAAACGTATCACGGCACTTGTACGTATACACATACTACAGGGGAAAAAATACAGAACATGACATACAGAAGATGAAAAACTCTGTCTTGAAAGAATAAAACCAAAGCAACAGGAAATTTCCAACTAGTGCTTAATGCTATAGAAGAAATTCATCAGAATATATATTCAATAAAACCAGCAAAGTTAGATTACAAAGCAGTTAGATCAAAGAAAACACACTGAAGACGAAAATAACACCATTTCAGATTGCTGAATAAATTGGAGACAGAAATAATACAAGTGAAAATTGAATTCCCACATAGGGGAAAGGCTTGAGACTAAACAACTGTGGGACTTATTAAATATTATCAACCTTAACAATGGAAAAACAATACCATTGCTAAAATAAGGCCTGCTAGCCTTATTTGGCAGAAAGTAGGAGCAAGTATATGAATGCTAATTTCCTCATCGTTTATAGTATGGACTCAAGTCTAAAATTGAAAATAGTTAACAGAAAGTGAATCACTCTGCTATACAGCAGAAATTAACACAACACTGTAAATCAACTCTACTTCAATAAAATTTTTTTAAAAAGTAATGACTCCAACCTTTTAATATTTTTATAATCTTAGTCAGATCTTTTAGAAAATCTGTTTCAATGAAGAAATATTTACCCAGAGCTCAACACTTCCTTCAGATGTGTCCTATTAGAAAATTAAGCCAAACAAATTAATACTCTTCGTTAAAATTAGGATGTAGAGTGTGATCCTATTACTCCAAAATTATTCTTGCCAATCTATGATCTATGAATCCTTCCAGCTGTGTATAGCCATAGAAAGATTCTTCAGTGATTTTTCTCCTACTCTTCAAGATGGTTATTTTGAGATGGTGAGATAATTATTTTTAAAATTCCTCTATGCATGTTGGTGTTGCTTGAATTATTTGTAGTACATGTTTTCAGAAACAACTGTTTTAGAGGAAAAAAAAAACCTCCCAGGTGGTTGAGATGGTCACAGGCAAGTTTGAGGACCACTGAATCTACTTAGCAGTGACTCCTAAATCTCGCCCATGTATCTCCAGGCAGCACTCCTGAGAAGCCAGCCTCCCAGCTGCTGACAAAATCTCCAGAGATGATGATACACTCACTACCCCCCAACTGTCCCATCCCACTGCAGCACCGCAGGGCAACTTCAATTTTATAGTACAGCTAATTTTCTTACTGACGCTACCCTTACTATCATATGTTCTAGCAATAATGCCCACTCTGGGGGACTTCCCTGGTGGCACAGTGGTTGGGACACCACACTCCCAATGCAGGGGGCCTGGGTTCAATCCCTGGTCGGAGAACTAGATCCCACATGCATGCCATAACTGAGAGTTGCATGCCACAACTAAGGAGCTGGCGAGCTGCAACTAAGGAGTTGGTGAGCCCCAACTGAGACCCAGCACAGCCAAATAAATAATGAAAATTTTTAAAAAGATAACAATGATCAACTAGATTAACAGAAATTCATGGATATGGGGCTTACAAGAGATACATTAGCATTAAAAAAGATATGACAAGGTTGGAAGCAATAGAAAAAATAAACTAGGAGAAAAAAAAATATTGCCCACTCTTTATTGAATTGCCCTAACTATGAGCTAATCATATTCTTCTACATTCTCCCTTCATCTTCAGAGCATGAGGTTACAATGTTTCATTACAGTTCTCCCCATTTCTCTGTTGAAGAGACAGACCCACAGAAGTGAATTTTCCCGAGGGTCCCCAGTTAGTAGGTGCTAGACCTGGCTTTCAAGCCACACTACAGTTGACTCAAGTCCATGCTTTTAATCAAAATGCTTTGCTAGAAAGTGATGCCTTGTATTCATCCAACATCCACCTTACTCTGCTCTCTGGGGACACACCAAAAAAGTCTAACCCCTTTCCATACAGCATTGCCTTCCAACACAGGAAAACAAAAATCACGTGACCCTCATCTACCCAGCCTTCCTCCCCCAGGCCGTCCCACAGTAGACGCAGAAGATACAGGGAAAAGACAGCATTTTTTCCTGATCCATGATGAACTTGTTGAATGATGAATTTAAACAAAAGCACGAAGTTTCCAAGATGCTCTTATTTATATGCTACCATTTAAGTTCCACTTGCAACAGTTCTTAATACTTGGGTTCCCTGGGAAGACCTCCCAAGAGAGTTTCATGCCACAGACAACTCTCCGGGTTAATGGACGGGTGTAGTGATGTGGATAATGTAATTTATATCTGGCACAGACGTGTATTATATGCATTTTTCAATTTACCTTCCGAATAATTTTTTTTTCCACTGACTCATATTTAAATTCTACTCCCCTAACACGCATTGGCTGGCAGTGACGGGATGGAAAGTAGGATGAAAATGTTAAGTAGATTTTCCCTACACCATCACCAAGTGCTCTCTGGGCTATCAGGGGGCTGCGGGGTTTGGCAGGGGGCTCGCTTTGGTCTATAATCTGAGTCTGATTTTCACATACAGATGCAACAGGCGTCCAGCGGGCAGTGTACACGGCCTGGCATCTCCTGTGCTGCGAGCCGCAAGGCAGCTGGGCACAGGGGCCCCCCCAGGCCTTGCCCAGAACACATTCTCCCAGGACTGTGCACTTCCCAGCAGGGTTCCGTTCCAGGGAAAGATCCCACTGCCTTAGTTTTGCACAGAGGCCAGTAGGCCTCTACCAAAGTGCACACCTGTGTTGGCAGCAGGGCCACGGAACAGGGCCTGGAAAACATCCCCCGATGCCTCGGCGGAGGAACAGAGACCCAATACAGCTCAGCCCAGACTGAGTTGGGCTGCTGACCCCACTCACTACCCTGTCCCCAAATCCTCTCCCGCAGTGTCCTTGATGTCACCTCCGTGTCCTGAAATCCCAGCCCCCAGGCGCACACACATCACTGTCCACTTCCTCCTGGCAGCTTTTCCCCAGGAGATATCTGAACTCACTTATCCCGGGCCTCCCGTCCCTCGCAGGGGAGGGGAGACACTCAATGCCACAACCCAGAAGGAACCGCCGCAGGGAATCAGTCAAAAGCCAGACACTAAAATTACATTTTCTCACTCCCTTCTCATTTCCAGGGAAGTCTGTGTGAGGCTGTCTGGGATCACACACTCTCCGTGGAAGTGACAGCTTATCCCGACTGCCGTCTCCTCCCCCACCCCTCCTCCTCGTCCTGTCCCCTCTCCGGGTCTGCAAGGCCTCCCTCCTCCACTGAACTCCCAGCTCACTGCCTCCCACTGGCTCCCCGTGTGCCGGGGGCACCCCGGAAAGCCTGCGGAAAGCCCTGGTCCCCCGGCCAGGAAAGGATGAGCGTAACCCCCGCCCAGCAGATTCTCAGGACACAGGGAGCAGAGGAAGTAGGCGGTGTTTGGACACAAGGTACCTCACACAGGAGAAGAATAAGGGAACATTTCAGCCTCCAGGAGTCTATAAAAACACTGGTACAAGGAGAGGAGCAAAACTGAAAAATAGTATAGATGAACTTATTTGCAAAGCAGAAATAGAGACAGACATAGAGAACAAACGTATGGATACCAAGGGGGAAGGGAAGGTGGGATGGATTGGGAGATTGGGATTGACATATACACACTACTGTGTATAAAATAGGTAACTAATGAGAAGAGACTGTATAGCACAGGGAACTCTACTCAAGGCTCTGTGGTGACCTAAATGGGAAGGAATCCAAGGAAGAGGGGATATATGTATACGTGTGGCTGATTCACTTTGCTGTACAGCAGAAACTAACACAACATCATAAAGCAACACTCCAATTAAAAAAAGAGGTACCAACCATTATGTATAAAAGGAAATATTGTACAACATGGGGAATAGAGCCAGTATTTTGTAATAACTATAAATGGAGTATAACCTTTAAAAATTGTGAATCACTATATTGTACACCTGTAACTTACACAATATTGTATATCAACTATACATCAATAAAAAAATATTAAAAAACTAGCTCTACAAAGCTAGTAGTCCAAGATACCCAGAGCCCCAGACCACTCCTGCCCCTTTCTTCTGGAAAAGTTCACACAAGGTCATGTCTCAAGGTTCTCAGACACAAAGGACACCATAAACAAGACGAAAAGACAACCCTCAGAATGGGAGAAAATATTTGCAAATGAAGCAACTGACAAAGGATTAATCTCCAAAATATACAAGCAGCTCATGCAGCTCAATATCAAAACAAACAACCCAATCCAAAAATGGGCAGACCTAAATAGACATTTCTCCAAAGAAGATATACAGACGGCCCCCAAACACATGAAAGGATGCTCAACATCACTAACCATTAGAGAAATGCAAATCAAAACTACAGTGAGGTGTCACCTCACACCAGTCAGAATGGCCATCATCAAAATATCTACAAACAATAAATGCTGGAGAGGGTGTGGAGAAAAGGGAACCCTCGTGTACTGTTGGTGGGAATGTAAATTGATACAGCCACTATGGAGAACAGTATGGAGGTTCCTTACAAAACTACAAATAGAACTACCATACGACCTAGCAATCCCACTACTGGGCATATACCCTGAGAAAACCATAATTCAAAGTCATGTACCAAAACCTTCATTGCAGCTCTATTTATAATAGCTAGGACATGGAAGCAACCTAAGTGTCCATCAACAGATGAATGTATCAAGAAGATGTGGCACATAGATACAATGGAATATTACTCAGCCATAAAAAGAAACAAAACTGAATTATTTGTAGTGAGGTGGATGGACCTAGAGTCTGTCATACAGGGTGAAGTAAGTCAGAAAGAGAAAAACAAATACCGTATGCTAACACATATATATGGAATCAAAAAAAAAATGGTCATGAAGAACCTAAGGGCAAGATGGGAATAAAGACACAGACCTACTAGAGAATGGACTTAAGGATATAGGGAGGCGGAAGGGTAAGCTGTGACAAAGTGAGAGAGTGGCATGGACATATATACACTACCAAATGTAAAACAGATAGCTAGTGGGAAACAATCGCATAGCACAGGGAGATCAGCTCGGTGCTTTGTGTCCACCTAGAGGGGTGGGATAGGGGAGGGTGGGATAGGGGAGGGTGGGAGGGAGGGAGATGCAAGAGGGAGCAGATATGGGGATATATGTATATGTATAGCTGATTCACTTTGTTATAAAGAAGAAACTAACACCACTAAAGCAATTATACTCCAATAAAGACGTTAAAAAAAAAAAAAGGATGCTCAGACACATGCCCCTTCCCCCTGATGCTGCCTGGCTCCCCAACTGCCTGAATGTTTTCACTGGAAAGAGAAAGGGACAGGCCAACTTTCAAATGGCCGTTCACCATGCAGTAGCCGGCCCCTTCAGGCCTCCTCCACAGTTCAAAATATTACTGCTGGGTGGTTACTTGTCAGGAAAGCACACAGACAGCCTCAAAGATGTTGAACCAGACCTGCCTCTTACAACTGAATTTTTGTTCTCCTCTATAGGGCACCTACTGTGTGTACACACCAACTCCCATTCAGTCCTCCAGCAATGGTGGGGATGGTGTCATCACCCTCCTGTGCAGGTGAGGCCTGAAGCTGAGAGAGATTAAGGATCTTGCCTGAGGCCGTTACAAGTAATGTCCCACAGCCAAGACATAAATCTAGTCCCAGAAACCATAATCTTCCTACCACACCAAACATTTCCCCTTAAGAGTGCCTGTAACTCCACACAAGGAACCCAGCCCAGCCTGGATAATCCATCAGAGTAGAGGAAGAAAACTCCCCCGTCAAAATTCAAGAGGCTAACAGCAAGGGTGTTTAGGTGGGAGCATTCAAATTTCCATAAAAAAATCTCCTTGTGCAAAGATGAGCTGAAAAGCATCATGCTGAATCTGCCTCTTAGAGGCCACTACCTCCTGGAGCCTGGATGTCTACCCCAAGTTTACTGAAGAGCCCCCCTGCTTCCCCACCGACCTGCAACCCCCACCGTGATTTATTAAGGAATCATGCAGGCTCGGCTAAGGGAACGGAACTGGTCAATCATATTTCACTTTACCCACTAAACCTTAAATATTATGCCCCAGTTTGGACAGGCCTTGCCTTTCGTTTTTCTTGGCTTTAAGAAGGCAGGGAAGGGCCATGGAGCCAAAAACCCAAGTGTCTGAGCGTTTGCAGTAATTCAGCCTCACCCGAGACTGGGCCCCCCACCCAGGCCCACCTCTGCATGGCTTTTCCAGATCAACTGGAAATTGGGGTGACAGCCAGCCCTTCCATACACAGTAAGCCTTCTGTATGGAAGGCACATGTTTCCAGAACCTCCCAGGCCCTCTCCCGAGCAGGTATTCTAGGAGAAGGGTTTTGAAGCAGAGGCTAGGAAGTCAACATGGAATTGCCTTCCCCTTGGATGACCTGACTCAGGCAGTACCCAGGACCAGCAAGACCACAGGAAATCGGCTGACCCCAAAGACGATCACTGAGAACAAGGGTTAGCAAACTAACAGCCCATGGGCCAAATACAGCCCAGTGTTTTCGTAAATAAAGTTTTACTGGAACACAGCCACGGTCATCTGTTACGTAGTGTCTACGGTTGATTCCATGCTACAAAGGCACGTTTGAGTAGTTGCAAAAGCATGGCCCACAAGACCTAAAATATTTACTATCTGGCCCTTCACAGAAAAAAAAAATTGTTTTTTTGCAACCCTCAATTTAGAAAAACTTTCAGAAGTGGTTGGGCCTATTTCTTGAGACCATTTAAGAGCAAATAATATCTCTAGAATATAATTGGTACTGTATTGCATGGAGGAAGAAGAATGGAAAAAATGTCCCTGGAGGGTCCTTCCAGCCCCATAGGAAGCCAAAGAAGGGACCAGGTGCCTGGTACTCAGTGCCTCAGGTGACAGATGTCCTATTTACAGGACAACAATCTGTGGAGAAAAGGGAACCCTCCTACACTGTTGGTGGGCACGTAAATTGATACAGCCACTACAGAAAACAGTATGGAGGTTCTTTAAAAAACTAAAAGTAGAACTACCATGTGATCCAGCAATCCCACTCCTGGGCATATATCTGGAGAAAACCATAATTTGAAAAGATACATGCACCCCAATGTTCACTGCAGCACTATTTACAATAGCTAAGACATGGAAGTAACCTAAATGTCCACTGACAGATGAATGGATAAAGATGTGGTACATATATACAATAGAATATTACTCAGCTATAAAAAAGAATGAAATAATGCCATTTGCAGCAACGTGGATGGACCTAGAGATCATCATACTCAGTGAAGTCAGACAGAGAAAGACAAATATCATTTGATACCACCTATGTGTGGGATCTTAAATGATTCAAATGAACTTATTTAGAAAACAGACTCACAGACTTCAAAAACAAACTTGTATTACCAAAGGGGAAAGGCGGGGGGCATAAATTGGGAGACTGGGATTGACATATACACACTACTATATATAAAATAGACAATCAACAAGGACAGCACAGGCAACTCTACTCAATATTCTGTAATAACCTGTATAGGAAAAGAATCTGAAAAAGAATGGATATATGTATATATATAACTGAATCACTTTGCTATACACCTGAAACTAACACAACACTGTAAATCAACTATACTCCAATACAAAATTAAAAATTTAAAAACAACAACAATCTGCACACCACCTTTGGGAGGCCAAACCAACACGCCTGGTGTGACCGTGCATAAGGAATTAGGCAAAGGTGGAAGAACCATAGCCTCAAGCTTGGGTCACCATAGTTAAAGGAAAATGGTGCCCCCTTAAAACTGGTATCTTGGTGGTAGCAGCAAGAGCTGAGAAATTCCCCAGGAAACAGGTAAAACTGGACAGTCATTGACATTCAGCTACCTTTTGCCCACTTGATATATTTTTCTCCATTGCCAATGCTGGAGGGTGAAAGTGCTCGTTTTTCCAGGGAGATAACAGCTTCTCTTTCAAAAGAGGAGGATGCTAAGAGTGGAGAGAGAATGATGAAGAAAGATGTAAGATTCAGGGGCCGTGCACGTGCCCTGACCCTAGCCATCCAAGAGACTCTCCCGAGCCGGGCAATGACGCTCGTGGCTGATCTGCTCACCACCAGGGGCAGGGTAGAGCGAAGAAAAGAGGAGAAGGAGGCAGAGACAGAACTGCCTCTGGGGGAAGTCTGGGTGCTTCTGGTGGGGAGGATGGGGGTCGGAAAAGACGGAGGACTGGCCCTGCTCCCAGGCGGTACCGGATGCTCTCTCCCCAGAGGCTCCCATACTGGTTCTGGCTGGAGCTGTCTCTCTCAACGCTTACAGTGCAGACTTGAGCATGTTTGCTCCCCAGGGGTGCCACAGCATCCGGAGCTGTCTTCATTCTGCTGCTGGAAGCACTGGGAAGCCCCTGGGGCCTCGGGCTCCTCTGGGACTTCACTGTTCTCTCCTGCCTTGCTTCCTCTTGTGTCTGTGCCTTCGACACAGTTGTCAGCATGCCTGTCTTGGCAGTGTGACCTCGCGCAGACCCACAGAAGAGCTGGAAGAGGCCTTGGAGAACATTCCCGAGCCAAGTATCTCAGACTCGGGCATGCCTCTCCCCAGGGACCCAGGCTGTGTCTAGGCAGGAGGCGGCTGGGGAGTGGCAAGGGCTGCATATGCTCCTTCTGAGTACATTTTCCCAGGTGGGGCATTTTTAAGGTAAGCTGTTGACATAATCGCTAAAGATGCTAAAGCAGTGTGAGAGTAAGACCCTGAGACAAGCAGAGGAGGTAGTCCCTGGGGGGTACTATATGCTGCCCCCTCCAATCCAAGCATGTCCCACGTCCTGCTCCCCAAGCTCTGCCTCCCAGAGGTAAGGCCCCAAGATTTTGATGTCAGGGGTCAACACAGCCATTCAGGGGACAAACCGATGGAGTACAAAACTGATTCAAAGATGGTGGGCAGGAGACCAAGATGGTGTAGAAGGACGTGGAGCTCACATCCCCCACAAGAACATCAGAAGTACATCTACATGTGGAACAATTCAGAGTACCTGCTGAAAGTTGCCAACAGATCTTATACTAGCAAAGCTGCAAGAAAGATCCCCACGTAACCGGGTAAGACAAAAGGGGAAAAAAAATGTAGGGAGGACACAATTTTTATACTGAATAAAACACACATCATGCAGGGACAGAAAACCCTGCACAAGTTTATTCAGTAAATGTTTCGCACAGTGTGTGTGACTTTGGATTTTGCTGCTATATTTGAGGGAAGAGATGGAGGTGGGGCTGATGATTTACCTTCATCCTTCTCTCCCTTTTAAGGACTTCAGTAGAAAATTCTCAGAAACACCAAATTTTTTTTCCAGCTGTCTTGAGATGTAATATTGACCTATAATATTGTGTAACGTTAAGGGTCACGTTGTGCACCCAGTTTCTAACGGCCCCATTTTACAGATGAGAAAACAGAGACCCAGAGAAAACAAAGAATAGAAGCCGACTGGATCCCAAGCCCATGAGCCCCATGATCAATGCTCTTTCCAGGAAAGTACCACCCAAATTTAGGAGGCCCCCACACAGGGGCCGGGAACGGTCTCCAATTTAACTCATCCTGACCAGTGACTGGAACAGCACGCTACTGAGAGGCAGCCTTAATTAAATGCTTTTGATGAGTACAGTGATGGCCTGGGATTCCAGCCAGGGTTCAGCTGATACTGCGGCCTTGATCCTTCAGGGAAGACCCCTTCCTCCGAGGATGACATGTGTGGAGCACTGAGAGAAGACCAGGACCCTACAGTCCAACCTAGCCAGCTCACCTACTCCAGTCATCACCCAGACAGCAGATGTGTATTCAGAAGTCACCCTCTCCTTCCAGGGATGGCTCTGGTGATCGCCACAAAGGGGACACTATGGTTTTCAGCTTACAGATGGCTGCACAGCCCAGCCCCACCGAAAAGCCTAGAGTGGCAAGGAGGAGGTCAAATGCCAGCAACAGAGGCCTCCCTGAGGCCTCACACAGGTGTACACCACAGAAACAGGCATTAATCAGGCATTCCCCTGACGGGAAGGGGAGGGCACTCATTCCAGGGAAGTGAGCTGAGTGTCTGGGTCATAACTGGGAGTTGGTGAGATGTGGCTGATGTCCTTCAGGGCGAGGATGAGCAGGACGCTTCCTCACAGGCCAGGCGACTGTATGGCAGAGTCACAACGCCTTCAGTGCTTCTCGGGCCTCGATCTGAACCCAAATAAAACTCTATGTATCAAAAGTCATTTCTGACTCTCATAAGAAGTGAGTATCCAGAACTGAAAACACCACAAGTCAGGAGAAAAAAACCCAGAAATGTAGACCTCGGAGAGAGAACCTGAAAATCAGAATCAAGGAAGAGTCAACCTCTCTTTCAACAGGAAAAAAAAAAAATCATTTACTCTAGTGACACTTCAGTGTCACGTGCTTCTTAAAGCTTATCTTTCTGAACGTAAAAAAAGCAATTATAAAACCGTAAGTTCTGCTGGTTCAGCCAACTTAATGACAGAAAGAAATCCAAGAGCTTCTCGTAGCTGTAAGCAGAGCCCAGTACCGAGCATCTTGAATCGTTCCAAGAACCCAACCCCCAGGCTGGAGTTGAGAATGATGTACGAAGCGATATAAAAACATCACTTTCCATTTGGCGCCGAGAAGGGGGTATAACGCTTTGGAGGTTAAACTAAACAGATGAAAAGGGAACAGTACAGAGATCCAAACCTTGCTCCCCTGTGCCCCTTGGACACATATACACCCCACAAGGGGGGCACCCAGAGATGCAGGTGGTACCAGAGAAGCCAGAAATCTGGGCTATGTTTTGGGCCTCCGGTTCTGTGCTGGAATCGGCCAGGTCAATCCCAATGAACTATTACAGTCTTGATTATCACTACCCAAGAATTAACTTAGGCAAACACTGATATTCCATAAAGAATCAAGAGTAAAATGCAGGTTTTCTAAAGCATTTTGAGCTCCTCTCAAAGAGGCCTGGACAAGAATCCAGAGTGAGTATGTGGTGTGGCCAGGGAAAGAGCTTGGGTTTCAGATCAGGGTTCCAAGCCACTTTCTACAACCTACCATCTGGGGAACTTCAGGCCCATCACCCAACCTCACTGAGCCAGTTTCTTCCTCTTTAAAAATGGAATGAGAGCCTTCAAAGTGATTAGGAAAAATTTAAAAATCGTAACTCAGCTGGTAGACTTCTGTCACCTCTAAGGTGCTCCTACAGAAGTAGCTGTGCTGTGGATGAGGAAGACGCTGATACAATGAGGCAGGGCCTCCACTCCTCGCTCGTCTCAAGGCCACGATCATGCTACACCAAGTGGAACCCAGGACACTGGAAATATGGACCAGATCCATCCAGAACTGAGGATTAAGATGAGCATGGACACACCCAGCCAAGTGCCCCATGCCCAAAACCAGGGAACCATCTTCCGTCAACACCCAATGGTCACGCTGCTGGGATGCACATCTGTGAGCCAAAAACATGCTAAGAAAACACAAATGCTGGAACACTGCCCCAGCTCCAGCCCACTGACCACAGGCACAATCATACCCCAATGCCTCCAACCCGTCTCCTATGGGCCCTGCCGGGACGGAGACTGCAAGTCATGGAGGCAATCAAGCATATGATCACTTTGATGGTCCTCTAGCAGCAACAGTTGGTTTGTTGGAGACTAAAATAATTGCTAGAATTTTGAGTGAGTTAAGTCTGGCAAAAGAGCCAGAGATGGTTGTGACATATACTAAGCAAAGAGCAGCACAAGAGGCAGGTTTTTGGGAGGGAAAGAGAGCTATGCAAGGAAATTAACGCCAGAGCAGTTTGCAGGGAATCAGGGGCTCCGGGCTCATTATTTCAATCTTGGCAGCTGTCACTCACTGCCAAAAGCAGTTTAATCCTGCCCCAGAGCTTTCAGAAGCACTATAAATCAAGGCCCACAACTGGCCCTTCAATGTTGAGTTCAGGAGTTATGGGCATCCACCAGCTGGGAGGGCACAAGCTTCTCCTATATGGCGTGTGCCCTGGGCAAGAAGAATGTGTAGATAAATACAAATACCCAGACAGCCAGAGGTGACAGAAACAGGTCTATAGCATTAGCCCGACTGGGTTTATAGGAAACAAGTGTGCAGTTCAATACTGTTTATGTGGTTCATGGGAGACTCTTGGGCAGTGAGGGATAATGTAATTCTCATCCTCCTTAGGGTTTCCAGAGATGAACAGACAATGTAGGAAAAAACCAGTAATAATGTACTACCAGAAGAAGGGCTGGGAGATTCGAGATCCCCCTCCTCCATGTTCTCAAAAGAAAAGTCAGCATCTGGCCAGGTTAAGAAATTCAGCCTGCCCAGGAAGTGATTTTTTTCTCTTTACATCATTCTCTAAACAAGCAAGCTAACAACCCAGACTGGAATTATAGAAAGACTGCACCAGTCAAATGAGACATCTGGGTGTTCAGATGATAAGAAATGCTAAGCAGTCACAACAGTAATTAATAATAAATTCTTTTCTTTCCCCTTGAGCTGAACAATCTGCAATGCTTTCTTAAGTTCTCCATCTCACTGGATCTTCACAACAAAGCTCTGAAGCGGGTATTCTTAGCCCCCTGGTCAGGATAAGGAAAAGGCTCAGAAAGGGTTCGCACGTCTCCAGGCAGGTAACTCCTGGAATGTTTGTAATTCTGATCTTACAAAAACAAGAACACAAATGGAAGGACAGGGGCCAGGAGCCAGGTGATGCCCGGGGGGCACCTCCCTCAGCATATAGACTCCTAGAGGCAGGGGTGTGCTGAGGACCACTCCCCTCCCAGCCCTGAGTAGACAGCTATTTCATCAGATCCATTTGATCATAATGATGCTGGGGGAGGGGACACATCACAGCCCTGGATGAGAGCAACTGAGACCTCCAACCCGGGGCTCACCAGCTTCAATGCAGTACCGGAAAGTGCCTTAGGTGACAGGTGCCCCAAGGGAGAGAAGCCAGGCTTCTGGCCAGTTCCAAGAAGATAGGTTCCTACAGTACAGCTAGTATTAACTGTATACCTTTTTGTCCTTAGGCCTGTCCCTACCAATTGAGAACACTGCCACATCTCAACAGCAGTCTTGCAACTCCAAATAAGCTCTCTGCCCATCCAGGTGGAAGAGAGCAGAGACACAACATAAACCCAAGAGGCAGAGGCCTGGACGTAAGGGTCAAGCCAGGCGTCTTGACAGAACTCCTGGCAGTCCCCATTTGCTGGGCCTCAGGGCCTCCCCAAGCAATACACTTTCTAATGAGTCTTTCTTCCTTTAGAGTAGCTGTGACCTAAAAGCCTTAGGTGGAGAGCTGCTGATACAGCTTCATCATAACACAGCACTGTATATTAAGGCTCCGATGCTACACCGGGAAACGTGGGGACTGACATCTGGCCACATGCTTGAAAAGGCCTGATGGGTTATTTTTGCCTGGGGGCTTCAGCCGCAGAAGACCACTCTCCATTGGGCCCTTGGTCAGCCCATGCCCTGTCAACACTCAGTAGGCATTCAGACCACCCTCAGCTGGTTCACAATGGTGGTCTCTTCAAGACAACCTAAGGCAACAGGGCATATGCCAGGGCTGAAATTCAGATGTCTGCCCTAGCGCAGCACTACCAGTGTTAGAATACTGAAATACTTTTTACATGTAAGTAGCTTCTGCTCCAAACTCTTGCATGCCCACCACCATGACCCTGACCCCTCCCCTGTGACCCCAGACCTTCCCAGCAACTCAAGAGTCACCACCCGGTGGGGTAGGTGGATGCCTCTTCAGGACCGAATCGGTGCCCAGGCTGTGCAGCTGAGAAAGGACAGGAATCCCCTCCCTGCATGTGCCCCTTCCATGATGCTACAGCTGGGCTCATCCCCACCGCGGTGGAAAGACCAGAGGCTCCAACTTTGCTGAGAAGTAGCTGGGACCACACTATCTATTGTTCTCCACGGGGTGAGAAGGGGTCACCCCCCGCTCTCCTCTTCAGCCAGGGATCCTCCCTTCATTCCCACTGGGATTGGGAATACCGGAGGAGGAACGATAACCCTACATGTATTGTAACCTTGGCCTCTACGTAAATACCCACTTGTTTTTGAGGAGAAGACCAAAACAGAAGCAGCAGCTCCTGGCTCCACCTCTGGAATTAAAAATCTGGTTGGTATCATCCACTAGACATTTCACACAATCTCTGGCCCAACAGCCAGAAGCCACTGCTCCCCCAACAGAACCACAGACAGCACACAGCACTCAAGGGCCCTCAACTCTCAATTAGCCTGATGTTTTCCAACTGCGGGTTATGACCCATGAGCAGATCACAGAATCAGTTTAATAGTTCACAATTGGCATTTTTCAGCTGAAATAGAAAACAACCTAGCAGCATAGAAAATAGAAAGCGTTGCATATAGGATGTGCTGCTACATGAAACCTTTCACTACATACATGGATGGGCGTGTTGGGTTGAAGAAGAAAATGGATCTCTCGTTGTGGGGCCCAAGGAAAAAAAGTGTGGAAGCCCCTGATCTAGCTAATTCCACCCTATCGATGATGACGAACCCGGGACCAGAGAAGCAGCGTGACCCATACCAGGAGCATCGAGGTGGCTTCCAGTCCACGCCGTCTGCGGCCCTCACTTCTCTTCTAAGTGGCTGTGGCTCTGGAGGCAGGTGTCGGGTTTCCTGGACACTCAAGTAGCTGGCTCTTCAGCCCCCAAGAGCTGCACTCAAGCAGTCTCTAGTGCCGTTATGACTTTCGCCTGCAGACTAAACCTTAGCACTGGACCTCCTGACTCTGACCAGGACACTCGAAGAGAGACATACTTCCAGGGCTGCCAGGCCCACAGCCAGGTGGGGGGGCGGGGGTGAGGTTTGGGCCCAGCCTCCACCTTGAGCAGCCTCACCTGCACCTCCAAAGTCCCTAAAGACACCAGGAAACCGGGGGGCCATGGAACCTGGGCCCTCCCTCAAGCTGAGGCTTCAGCAAAGGAACTAGAGCTCTTTAGCCAGCCTCCCCATCCCCACAGGCCCACCCTGCATCCACTGGGAAAATAAGGAGGGCATGACCTTCGGGAGAGCCTGAGACAGGTGACAGGCTCCTTCTCATCACATTAGCTCACTCGATACGGAACACAGCAAAGCCCCGCGATACAGGTGCGTAGATGGAGACCACGCACGCACGCACGCAGAGCTATCCCTTCTAGTACGTTTATTCTAAGTAGTTCATATGATACATTATTCAATCTCACCATCAGCTCAATAAAGTAGATGCTACTGTAACCTCCACGTTGCAGGCAATGAATTGAGGTAAGAAAGGTTACGTGACTTGTCCAGGATCACACGGCTGACAGGTGGCAGAGCCAACACATGAACCCAGGTGGTCCCACTTCAAAACCCACCCTCACAATTCCCTCCACTCTACTGCTTATGATTGGCTCTATGTTCAGGTGCAGAAACAGAGACTGAGAAAAGTTCTACTGTTTGTGCTGAGTCCACCCCGAAACTGTACTCCTAAGCCAGGGGGACGGTCAACACATTTAACGACGGTAAGTCAGGGCCACGACCATCAGGTTGGATGTGAGCCTAGGATGAAGACCCCCTGCACTGCCAGACCTTGAGCCTTCAGGAGCTGCCTCAGGGGAGGTCCAGAGGCTGTCAAGGAAGGAGCCAGAGTGAGGAAGGCAACCCCAGAGCTTAGGGCAATGGCTGCTTTAACCAGAAGGGGCATTTTTAAAAATATGTTGTCAGGAAGCAACCTAAAGTCCATCAACAGAGGAATGGATAAAGAAGATGCGGTACACAGATACAATGGAAAATTACTCAGTCATAAAAAAGGACAAAATAATGTCATTTACAGCAACACGGAGGGACCTCGAGATTGTCATACTGAGTGAAGTCAGACAGAGAAAGACAAATATCATCTGATATCACTTATATGTGGGATCTTTAAAGAGCCTACAAATGAACTTACCTACAAAACAGAGTTACAGATGTCCAAAATAAACTTATGGTTACCGGGGGGTAAGGGGGAGAGGGATAAATTGGAAGACTGGGATTGACACAAACACACTACTATATATAAAATAGGTAACTAATAAGGACCTACTGTATAGCACAGGGAATTCTACACAATATTCTGTAATAGCCTATCTGGGAAAAGAAACTAAAACAGTCGATATATGTATCTGTACAACAGATTCACTTTGCTGTACACCTGAAACTAACTCAACATTGTAAATCAACTATACCAATAAAAATTTTTTTAAATATGTTATCAATTTTGACCACTACAAACAGCCCAGATAAGGAAGAGCTAAAGCTCTTACTTGGATCTTTGAACTTGGGCTTGTTAATCATAGGGTAGGGGATCTGGAAAGGACCACAGAGCACATATGATTAGATACCTTCATTTTACTGATGCGGAAACCAAGGCTGCTATGCGCCTCACTGTGCTCAAGGTCACACAGCCAGTAAGTAACAAAGTTGAGATGAAACCCCAGGGGGCCTGGATTGGTGCTTTGAGGGTTTGTCCATCATGATTTGTCTTTTCTCTGTGCATGCTGCTTCAGCAAAATTATGTGTTGATCTGTATACCTAGAGCCTGGTCCACAGCTGACATGCCACACCCTAATAATCCTGGGATCCTAAGGGAGGCTCAGCTGCCCGAATGTCCACCAGAGACTGTGCCAGCCTCCCGAGCACTGGGAGTTTTTAAGCACCTGAATTTTGTGCGACTGACTTCAGCATCCACTGGCGGCAGCTTCTAAGTTTAGAATTAACATCCGAGGCAGTCTGTTGCACCAAAATTTACTTGTTCAGAAGATGTGGTCAGAAACAGTAAAACTGACGTGCATAAAAGTTTCTTTATACCTTAATATTGAAATGCAAAACTAGAGCCTCTCAAAGAAACAAAGCTTTAACCATAATACACTTCAAAATCAACTACAGTAGTCAAGGACCATCCGGAATTTTTCTAATAAAAATTCAGACGTGTTCCCATCCTTATTCTCACTTGCCAGTGCAATTCCCTAGACCTGACGGTTCTCCAGACACTTGTCACTACCCAATCTAGAGCTTTAGTAATTAATCTTTTGGGGGTGCTAACCTGTAACGTACTTTACCTTTGTACAAGTTGAAGCTTCTATTAATTTCAATAACCTCCTCCTTTGCCTATTCCAATTAGTTGCTTATAGTCCACATTACACATATCTCTCCTACACTCTGCATATTCAGTTGGGCCAGGAGGAGGGAGGGAGGAGGCGTCTTGCTGAGGGCAGCTTAACCAAGTAGACACTGCAAAGCAGTAACATAGTGGGACTCACAACTGATGTTTACACACAACTTTCCATCAAAATGCCTTAACGTCCCTTGCCAGAACAGATGGAAAAAAATTACTCTTATGCCCTGAAATTTTCCATTCTTGATCTCAGCCCAAAGGTGACTTTTTTATTTTTAAACTTGAGCAAAAAAAAAGTTCAACTATTTTTGATTCATGCCTGGGCTAAAGAAACACACTTTGTTCTTGTTAAAGCAAGGCAAGTTTTTTTTTTTTTAAACACGTAGGTAGCTCAAACAGCTGAGCTTCAAAAGCCGAAGCATTCCAACCAGCTAGTGTTCACAGAGGCAGCACCTTCGCTGTAACTGCAAGACCAGCAATCAAGAGCCAAGGCGAGAGGGAGCTGGGATTCCATTTTCTATCTACCTTGTCTTCAGTTCCAGTAAATGCTTTAAAGAACTGCATGGAATTCCAAACTTTTAAGCTGGGTGGTCGGGACTGAAGCTTTTCCTCCTCTCTGGGTGCTAAGGAAACCCAAGGGCTCGTGCAACTCCAGGGAGAGGTGACAGGTCCCCTGACTGCCTCTGTCCCCAGGCCTCGCTCACCTGCTCTGCTCACCCATCCTATCCAAGTCCAGCCCCACCTCCCAGCCCTCTATTCCTTCTCGTCTAGCTCCATCAGCTATTCTCAGTCTCCACGGAGGAAGAGACATGAAATGCTTGAATAAGAATTAGGAGAACAGGGCTTCCCTGGTGGCGCAGTGGTTGAGAGTCCGCCTGCCGATGCAGGGGACACGGGTTCATGCCCCAGTCCAGGAAGATCCCACATGCCGCGGAGCGGCTGGGCCCGTGAGCCTTGGCCGCTGAGCCTGCGCTCCGCAATGGGAGAGGTCACAACAGTGAGAGGACCGCATACCGCAAAAAAAAAAAAAATTAGGAGAACAGAGCACCCTTTATCCAACAAGGCTAGGTCACCCCATGCACCTCCCTGCTCCTTGATGGATGCCCTGGCTTTCAGTTGCAAGATTCTCCTCTCCACTCTCATCCTACCCTTACATACACGTGACACCCACTGCAGGCCCAGGGGACAGCCCACGGTGAAGGCACTGCATCCATTCATCCTTCTGTGAGGCTGTGTGGCACTCACATGGTAAGACCCCAGGCCCTAGCCTAGGCTCTGCCAGTTGTGAACCGTGTGCCTTACCACTCTGCAAACCGGGGCTGATCATGTCTGTCCTGCTTGTCCCATACTTTTATTAGAGAATCAGGGGGAATCACAAATATGAGCATACTTTGTAATCAGACCCCAATATAAACACATATTCCTATTAATAGGCACATGGTGCAGCAGTGTGGTATGTTCCTTTAGGATTAAGTCCAAGAGATACTGCCAGTAAAAGAAAGTGAATTTTTCAGGGCAGAAAACAAGGCACTGAGAGAGAACAGAGACTGGGATCTATAGGACTCCAGCAAAGGATGAGTTCAGTGATGGAGCAATCTGTGAGGGCTTCCTGGAAGAGGCGGCTTTGTAAACAGCCTGGAGTAGCTCTCACCACATTGATCAAAGGCACTTCAATAGATGTCGCTAGCCTAGACCGAGAGCTCTTCAAGGGCAGGCGACCTGTCTTGTTATGTCTGTTTTCCCAGCCTTTTCCTGGCCCTGCGTCGCCTCATAACAGAGGAGTGTTGAGTGAATGAAAGAATGAACAGAGCCCCGAACGAACAAGTTGGACACCTGGGAGAGGAGGAAGGAACCCCAGATAGGGACAATGTGTCAGGAGGGCTTGTTCAGGGCAGTGTGTAGACCAGGCCAGGTGGAGTGGGGTTTGTGGCCGGGGGGGGGGGGCAGATGAGAAAGGGGAGATCGAAAAGGCAAGGGGGGTCTGAGGGCAGAGGAGCTCAGGCTTCTGGGCACAGTGGGGAGGAAGGAGGGGGAGGAAGGGGAGTTCAGAGTGACATCATGAAATCAGCACTTGGGAGATTAATCTGGCAGCTGCACTCAGGGCAGCCTGAAGAAGGGAGTGAAGTGAACATAGAGAGCAGCCAGGCGGCAACTGCAATAACTCAGGCAGGTGGTGAGAAGGGCCGGGGTGCCACCGCCTCCCCCAGCCGAGTCACACTTCTGGCAGCACCATCTCTACGACAGTGGGAGCCCCATCAAGGGCCATGCTCGGTGGCTGTCCTCGCTGGCTGGACCTCAGATGTCCTCTAGTCCTCCCGCCCAACACCCGGCACCGGCTTCCTGCAAGTGGTCACCTTCCCCTTCCTGAATCCCTGCAGCGCGGAGCCAGGCCATTTTTAGACGACAGCTCCCAGAGTACACACTCCCTTAAAGGAGATAAACACTGACGAGGCAGGGACAGAGATTTCTCGGCGGAGCACCATTTCCCAAAGTGGTATCTTCTCAACAACTGAAGAAACGAACAGGTTAATGTGACAGTTAAAACTACAATACAAAGAGGGCAGAGAAAAAAGTGTGCAAGAAAAGGCTGGCGGGTTCAACCCACATTAAAACCATGCTGAGAAGTAAATCCCAGTGCTTTAAGAGCTGGGGGAGGGGAGCTCCAACATCCGCCTACCTTGATTCCACTCAGTCCCCTGCCACTTACCAGCCTGTGACCTTCGGCCACTGGACTCTGTGAGTCAATTATCCCCATCTGTAAAGTGATGTTAACGATCGTTCCCACCCAACGGAAGAGTCGTGAGAATGAAATGAGTTGATCAGCACAGCACTTAGCACTGGGCCTGATGGATACGTGGCCAGGACCTAGTAACTATCAGGGTACTGTGCTAGAGGTTGTCTGCTGAAGCATAAACTGTCTCTAACATCCGAGGCTTATGAGCAAGTCCACTGCACTGCGGCTGTTCCGCAGCAGGTGCGGCGATGTGAGCTCCCACCCCCACTGGAATTCCAAGATGAAATATGCCTCCCCACAGCCCTAATTCTCTTATCAGGGGACACACAGAACGAGCCGATGCCTCTTCCCCATTACAGGCCTTCAGATATGGCAAGGCAGCTGCTGCGTCTCCACAGACTAGTCTATTCTCTAAATCTCTGTGCTTCTCTCTTGCTTCATTTCTCTTATGTTCACCTGCTGCACAGAGAAGATTAGGCAGCAGAGATAGGTAAATAAGAAGAAAATACTTTTTTAATGGAATAGCAAAAAGAGGCCTCGAAAAGTATTGCCTAGGAAAGGATCCCATGGGCTCTGAAGACCTGTTTAAATGGAATCCCACTGCCATAAAGCTGCAGCCCTTTGGGCAATGTCCCTGCATCCCACCCCCAGGAGCCCTGCCCCAGGGAAGATGGGGGCTTCACATCCCCCTGGTGTCCAGGGCAGCCACCTGAAAAGTCTCATGGCAGAAACACTTCTCGCCATGCACGAATGCTGTGGGAAGCACTTGAAAATAAAGTTTCCAGTTACTGCTGGCATTTTCTGAGTGTCCTGCTGGCTGCAGCTGTCCCACGGAAAGCAGATGACATCATCCACAGGCCTGACCATGCTTAGTTCCAAGGCTTGGCTGGGCCCACGTCACTGGGGAGGGGGGACCTGCCATTTCCTCCCTGAGACCAGCGCTGCTCAGGTTCACAACTGCCCTTCCTGGGTAGAATTCCATTGTCATGACTTGGACTCACACCAGGAAAGATCCAGAAGCTTTTCCAAGGTCCAGGACAACCCCATTGGACAGCTTCTAAAATCTTACCGTGTGCCAAGCATTGTCCTGGGTCCAGGCCAAGCCCAGATGAGACCTACCCCCCCAAATTCTCACTGTACTCATTTCCCAGAATGAAAAAAATATACTCTTGCATTTCTCAGCCAGAGAGAGAGAGAAGAGAAGGGAGACAAAAGGGGAAGGAGAGAAAGAAAAAGGAGAAGAATGTGTGGGTACAAAGTGAAAAGAGGAGAGAGAGGCGAAGAGGGAAGCAAGGAGGGAGAAAGGGAGGGAAGAAGATCTGGACACCCCACCAGGTTCCTACCATCCCCCCCTCACTCCCCACAGTGCAAGGCACTCAGGCCCTGGGACAGTCCTGGCAGGTCCTGTTCTCTGGGAGAGCTGACCAAGAGGACAGGACACAGGATGCCTGCAGGGCACTGTAACAGATTGGGCCTGAGCCCTGAAGTAGAGTTCAAGTTCAATGCAAAATTCAGATTTCCCAAGGGCCGGGATTAGGTTAGTTGGGGATAGGATTTGCAGGCTGTATCTGACCGAAATCCGTATCTGTCGGCGTATTAAGCACACTCAGGCCCGTCTCAAAGTCAGAACCCTGCCATCCATCACCACCCTAGAATGGGAGGCCTAGCCAGAGCCTTGCTACCTAGAACTGACCCCTCTGGCTGGCGGCCTGCCTTTCAGCCATCCCAGCCCCCTCCTTATAGAGCACCCACACTCCCCCACCAGCTTCCAGATGAATGTATGTAGCTCCTGAACACATACAAGTCCCAGGAGTAACTCTCAGCAATTATGACACAGTCCCCTCACATTCACTTGAGGAGCTAATAGGAAACTGCAGGACCCCTCCCCAAGGAGAGGGAGGTGGGGGAGAGATGTAGTTTCCAGAATCAAAGCAAGTGCAGGGAAAAGGGAAATCAAGACCCTTGCAAAAACTATCTAATTGAACCCTCAGAGCACACCTGTGGGGTCAGATTACACAAGAGGAAACCAAGAATCCGAGAGGCTAAGAAGTAACTCAAGGTCACACAGCCATGAAATGAAAGACTGCCTGGCTTCTGCATCTGTTTTTTTCTGATACATTATAATGCAATCATACAAAACTGTGCAAATTAACATTTTTAATGTTTTCTTTGATGTATCCTTAGTCAGCATTGCTATCTCAATGTTTCTAATAAGAAACTGTGAAAGCACATACCTAATGGTGAGCAGTGTATGCTCAATTTCAATTATATTTTTCATTTCTGGATGTTCTATTTGTTAGTATTCAAATTTGTATAGATTTTTTTAAATTAGTATAGTGTTTCCTGCTCATTTTTTTCAACAACTTGTTTTACTTTATTAACATTTTAAGGACACTATATGAATATATCCAACTGGTCTTCTATCTGAAACCCTTGGGGGTCTGATTCTTCTGTTTGTTGTTTCTGCTGACTTTCATTCATGGGGACTTGCTGCCTCATCTGTTCTGTAACTGAGGGTAAAAACTTGCATCAGAATGGCTGGGTTTTACCTATAGGAATCTTTCAGGGCTTGAGCTATGAGTACAGCCCTCCAGAGATGATTCTCATTTGCTTCAGACACGATGGGGTGCTACCAACCCCAAATTCTATCAGACTAATTTCACAGCTTGGAGTTTCTTGGGCCACACAGGTAGTACCAATTCAAAGCTGAACTGCATGAATGCAGATCTACGATTATAAATTCTCACAGGAGACACTGCTTCATCCTCCCACCACCAAGCCAAAATCGAGACAGGCAAGTCCCCTGGTGTGTTCCCTTGGCTCTCTGGCAGGTGTCTGCTGACTACCTGTTTTCTGAGGATGGAGCCGGCCTGGAGGGGCTAGTTTTATACAGGACTCTCACTTCCAACTTCCCACCTGGCAAGGGCCTAAAGTTTGGTCTCCTGGGCCTTGGTAAAGGCCACACTTTCATTCCTGGCTTAAAGTCTGACGTACACTCAGCCTGATTTCTTTTAGACATACCCGAGTATTTCTCAGAGCCTGCCTCTGTGCCATTTCCTGTAGCTAAATGAACACTGGACACACCTTCCTCTAGTCTCAGGAGCCCAGAGTTCCCAGGGCCCTCAAAGGTAGAAGCTTTAAAAACTGAAATTTTGACTTTATTGGGAAAGAAAAAAAGCAGCAGCGAGGTTTTAATGACCTACAAGACTAACAGTAAGGAAGAAAAGTGCACGACTGTGTGCAGTCAGCAGTTTCTAGGAAGGAGCATCTGAGTATTACAAAGAAGGAAGAACAAAGACGGAAACAGAACGGAGCAGAGTAGATGTGAGAAGAATCTACAACGAATGCAGAGAAATTCCTGTGTCACTGTATTTTGCTTTGTTATTCATCTGTGGCTCAGCAAAATAAAGTGACATTTTCAGCCTACACACACACACACACACACGATGTGGGCCTTTAAGTTGGAAATAAGTGCATTGTTAGACAATTTAATTTTCTAAAGAAACCGCGCTGCACCAGACACCTTACATAGGTAGGAACCACTCTAGTTTCCCAAATGCTTTCATAGCCATCACTCACTTCACCCCCAAAACCCTCCGAGCTTCATTTTGTAGCTGTTAACAGGCAACTTTCTGATAACTAGTCCTCTGCACTTCTTACCACCTAGCACTCCTTCCTCTCAATAAACGAACATCGATTAATCAATAACACACTAACACACACACATCAAATATATCTACAGGTCCACAAGCCCTTACCCTGGGGCAGGATTCATGACTATTTCAGATTTTAGAAAGTAAATCAGGCGTACCTGTGGGGTTTGGGCCACATGCTCCAGCCACACGCACTCCCATTTCTGCAGGGACACGACTGGCTCTTTGGACTGAGCAGGATGAACAAAGGCCATCATCAGCCCCACATCAGCTCAGGGCAGGTTTGCCTCCACAATATGTAAAAACTCTCACTTCTCAGAGCTTTGGGAATTTCGGAATTGTGAACGAGGGGTTGTGGACCCAGATAAATGAGTTCTCTCTCAAAATGCCTACACTGAAATCCACCATGCCCAAATCTTGGGACTGCATCTCAAAATCCGCACTCCAGGGCTTCCTTCGTGGCGCAGTGGTTGAGAGTCCACCTGCCGATGCAGGGGACATGGGTTCATGCCCCGGTCCAGGAAGATCCCACACACCGCGGAGCAGCTGGGCCCGTGAGCCATGGCCGCTGAGGCTGCGTGTCCGGAGCCTGTGCTCCGCAACGGGAGAGGCCACAACAAGGAGAGTCCCGCGTACAGCAAAAAAAAAAAAAAAAAAAACACGCACTCTGGTTCTCAGAAGGGGCAGAAAAGAACAGCGACCAGGAGAGGTGCAAAGCACTGGGATGGGTGATGGCCAGAGAGCGCCTGGCCAGGCCTGGGAGCCTCGGGTTCACAGTGCATCCACGAGAGGAGGAAAAGAGTGGGCACGAAACCGCAGAACAAGTCAGCAAATGGCTCCAAAAGGTGCTTGGCAAAGTCTCAGGTAGGGCAGGGTCGGCACAGGGTGGGTATGGCAATCAGTAAAGCTAGACCCTAGCCTCAGATTTGTGCCTCACATGTAATGTGAGGCAAAGCTTCAGCTTCCTCTCCTGCAGTGTGAGAGAGCTGGGCCACACCATTATTTCGCAAATGGCAGGACGTAGCCCACTAGTTGATCATGAAATCTACTTAATGCGCTGTGAACAGTATCTTTTGGAACAGAACAGAACAAACATCAAGTTGGTCCATGTGGTAAGAACAGCCATTATTCCATTAACTTTCGTTTCTGTGATTACATATATACACGTAGGTAAATAGAACGATGTTTTATATAGATATACGGACATACACACATAAATAGAATCCAAGACAGTATATACATATACATATATATAATATACACATTACACATATATACACAATGTACAGTGTGTTTCTTACTGTGGGACTTGGTCTAAAATCTTTCAAATTTACTGTGTGTTGGGCTGCATCCCCCAGGCCTGCAAGACCTGTACTTACCCAGCTTCAAGACTGAAGAAAGAGCCTGGAGTCAGTGACAGAGACATCAGTGGTTTAATGGATGGGGGAGCTTAAACATCTGAAGCAAAGTCCTGGAGCGACACCCCACCATGTGCGGTGAAGGCAGAGCAGGACGTGGCTGCAGCCTTCGTTCCCGGGGGCAGGGGGCGGTTAGCAGTTATAAGGGTAATTGACATCAGGTTGGCTCATCAGTTACTAGGAAAGTTCACAGAAGGGAACACCCCTCACGGCCCCTTTGATAAGAACAATCATCAGCTGGGAAAGGGGGAGGCACGTAGGAAGGTCAGTCAGGTGAGTAGCATGAAACAAGCACTGGTGGAGCAGGAGATTTAGAGAGCAAGAGCACAGCCATCTTGGAAGGCTTGACCATACATTCCCCCCCTACATAACCTGCATGACCCTTACATCCTTGGTCCACCCCTCTTCTGCCATATCCCTGGAGTCATGTATGTAGGGGGCACTGCCACCAGATACCACACACACAATGCAGATAGCAGCAGCCAAAGAGGATCAAGAGTACGATACCTAGGGCTTCCCTGGTGGTGCAGTGGTTGGGAGTCCGCCTGCCGATGCAGGGGACGCGGGTTCGTGCCCCGGTCCGGGAAGATCCCACATGCCGCGGAGCGGCTGGGCCCGTGAGCCATGGCCGCTGAGCCTGCGCGTCCGGAGCCTGTGCTCCGCAACGGGAGAGGCCACAACAGTGAGAGGCCGGCGTACCGCAAAAAAAAAAAAAAAAAAAAAAAAAAAAAGTACGATACCTAGTATGCTGGGTACACCTTGTATACCCAGCATGCTCAGAACAGTCATTCACCAGCATGTGGGCAAATTCTGCAGCCAAGTGCTTACGGGGTCAATGGAGAGGCAGTCAATGGCAAAAGTGCTGTGTCCAGTTATAAGGAAGGTAAGGCCACCCCTGGTTTTCACAACCCCAGAGCCACCCCTATGTGGAAGGCAAGGCCCCGACTCTAAAAGAAACACTGTTGGCCTAGCCAGGTGCCAGCAATCACATTAAAAGTCGGAATGCACTGAAAGTTTGATTAGCAGAATTAGAATTTAATACCCACTGAAACAGTCTTTTTCTCTCTAAAATTACCCTCATCTCCACCAAACATAACCAATTCAAGACTAATTTGTTTGTAAATTAAGTCTGGTCAATTGACCACATAGGCTCCTCCAAACTGGCTCTCATGGAACTCCTCAGATGGAGCCTCAGACTGAATTCCCAAAAGGCCTCTCGAGGCCAGGAAAGCCAACAGACTCCATCTGGGTGGATTTCTCTCTTCTAGGAGGTTCTCAAAATATCGAGATTCCTGCATATGCCAGGAGACAGTTTTTCCCATTTGCCTGATAAGGCTGCTGGGAACCCAGGAGTCTCTAATTTCTGGAGGAACCAGGCAGAGAGAAAAGGAAAATGTTTCAATTCTACCCACAGGTGTGGTTTACCCAACTCCTGTTAAGTCATCACTAACTTGAGCAAAAGGGCTTCCCTATATCTGGAAAACAGATCAAAACCAGTAATACTCCAGACAAAACCCATAAAAATTATAACCATATACAACAGTTCACTCAGTAACAAATCCTTTTGTTAACTTTTAATGAAGCCATTAGGTTTTCCATTAGGATTCTTTAATTTCTTACCTAGTTCAGCAGTATAATCTGAAATTTATCAGAGACCTGTACTTGTCAAAAGCCCTTCTTATGAATCTTCTTGAAGATGAAGCATCTTCACAAAAGCATCAAAGTACAACAACTATGTATGACGTAAGACTTAAAAAGGCACGGTTAAACACCTGATTACAATGTAATCAATAAAGAGACTTGTTTACAATAACTAAAAAGATGACTGATTACAATCTTAACCCTTAAAAATCTTCATCTCTGGCAAAAACGAAACAAGTAATTGTTAACTGTTTGTCATACCAGCATTTCCTCTTTGGAGAACTTACGCTTTAGCCTTCCTCCCCTACGAAATCAAAGGTAGGCAAGCTTAGACCCACTCAGCAATTAATGTTCCAATAGTTTATCCTATTTGAAATAACCCAGCTAGTCAATGAATTCTCTTCATTTAACTTAGTTTCAAGTTACCAGTATCTACAGAGACTATTATAGACAGACATTCCCAAAACAATTACTCCTAGAGTTTTAAAAGACTTCTCTCATTTTTCTTTACTCTTAGAGATCACGTGGGATTAAAGTTCCTGAGAGCCCAAGTAGATCATTTAAAGGTACAAGCAGAGAAATACCAATTCCTTCTAGAAAGCTAGCTTAATTACAAAAGGCTCACTTTCAAAAAAAAAAAAACGAACAAAAAGCTGACTTTGATACAACAGCAGAGCCATTAGGGGCCACTCTTCTCCAGATCTCCTGGCAGCCCCCATTCATCAAGGACAGCCCCCACAGTGCCCCCCATACTAGTGGACAACCAACGCAGGATTTCCCCTGCAACCTTTGGGCTCCATGAGTTAGTGCAACGAAGCAGGACCCTATGGTCCCTCCCTACCATGTCCTCCACCTGCCTTTTATCTGTAAAAAAAAAAAAAAAAAAAACTTTAGCCAAAGAATAAGTTTAATCAGAGAAATGAGAAAACGCAAAAGCAAAGACAAGCGTTCAAACAGGACAGTAACAGTTTAGTCAGTAAGCACAGTCAAGGACCTTCGGTTGCTCCTCAAGGGCTATAGATATATTCTGAGCGGTATCCTGCGAGCTGTCTTGTAGATGCTGAAACCCCCACCAGGTGGAAAAAGTTAACTACGTGATGACCGGACCACAGTCAGGACATAAGCTGCCGCAATTCTGAGAATTACCCTCAAGAAAAAGGGAACAAACCGACCCTGGAATAGAAGGTTAACTGTACTTAAAGCAATCAAAATGATGCTGGTCAGACCACCGCACGACCTTTTTCAAGATGACCGTCAGAGCTGACGGTGCTGTTGCCACATGTAGCCCCCTCTCTCCGCCTATAAAAGCTCTTGTCTAGCGGTTGTCGGCGGCGGGAAATCAGTCTTTGGACAGGAGTCTGCCCTCCGAAATAAAACAAACCTTCCTTTCCACCAACCCTGCCTCCTTAAAGGCTTTTGGGCGGCGAGCCGCCGGACCCCATTTTCGGTAACATCAGTGGACGACCACCCCGCCATCACCCCTGCAACTTCCAGGCCCCACATGGTCGTGGACAGGCCCAACCTTCAACTCCCCCCGCTTCTTTCCCAACACCTCGGCGCTCACGGAAGTTTCCTCGGTCTCTGGGCTGACGCCGCCAACTGTTGGGCTGCACCCCGCAGGCCTGCGAGGCCTCGGCTTGCCCGGGTTCAAGACCGAAGAAAGAGCCCGGAGTCAGGGACAGAGACGTCAACGGTTTAATGGCTAGGGCAGAACTTACAGGCAAGGTCCTGGAGCGTCACCTCCACCGTGCGCAGCAGACGACGGGCAGAACATGGCGGCTGGCGTCTCTCCCAAGAGACGAGGGAAAAAAAAACCTCCCCCTCTTATAGGGGTAATTGACATCACGTTGGCTCATCAGTTACCAGGGAAACTAACAGGGGCACGCCCCTCAGTACTCCTTTGATAAGTTACAGGTGGAGCTGTTCTGACCTAAAGATTAGGACAATCACTAGCTGAGGCTGGGGGCAAGCATGTAGGAAGGTCAGGTGAGTAGGATGTAGGTGAAGCAGGGGATACACAAAGAGCAAGAGAACAGCCATCTTGGGTGACCTGATCACACACTGTGTTAGATGATCTCCTGTAAATCTTTTCAGAACAAATATCCTCTGAATTATTTTTCTGGTGTTACATAATCCAGGCATTCTGTATTAAGTCATTCCCGACTGCAAATTAAGAAGAGGTTTACGCTAAACACTCTGTTTTTCAAGGTATGCTTTGGCGGTTAGGACCCGATTTCTAATTTTGTCTCTGCTGCTCACTCACTATGACCCCTGGGCACGTACCTAACCTCTGGGTCTTGCTTTCCCCATCTGCGAGATGCAGAGTTTGACCATCACAAACTGATGGCTGCATCACAGTTGCTCCCCATGACCCCTGAGGAGCAACTGCTTACGTAAAATGGGAGAAATAATGGCACATAGGTCATGGGGTGGTGGCTGAGGATCACATGAGGTAACACTTAGAACAGCACCTCCAGGCACGTGGGAAGCAGCATGCAATCTTGCTTTTAACATTAGATTATGATTACATTCCACATTTGGTTTTCAAGCCAACATAAAATGCACATGCAGCTTGCCCCTTTGTAGTTGGAACTAACGGCTGTTTCCATGAGCCCTGAGATGCCGGCCACTGCAGGGCCTAGCACTGGAGACCATAACCACCACCCTTTTTCCTGCCTTGTCCCAGCCCTTGGAAGGCTCAGCTCATCCCCACCATAAATTACAACCAGAACTCTGTGTTTGTTACCCAGCTTCCTGGGAGACGGGCAGTGGCATAGCAGAGGTATTACTTTGGGTAAATATTTCTCTAAACCTCATTGTTGCCACCACTAGTGCTCAGAGGCAGGGGGCCCAGCTCCGCAGCAGGCCCCACCCATCCTAATCCAAGGGAGCCCGGGATGGAGCAGGCTTCATCGTCTCCCCAACGCTGAGCAAAGGACCCCAGTAAGAGCAAGCGCCAGAATTAGACACTGGGGGCAGCGAGGACAGCTTACACTGGGCTCTCAAGGAACCAGCAATCTCCTTCCCCGAAACAGAGCTACTGCAGCAAGCAGGGGATCGTCTTTACAGCACTTAGTACTTGGATCAGCCAGCCACCACGTTACAATTCCTCCCCTAAGGCCGTAGTGGGCATCCCATCCCACCTCCCCTCAGCACAGGAATCTCGGTGCACCTTTACTGACAGATGGAAGCCTGTCTCCTGTGTGCTTTTCCAAGTCCCAGACAGCTACATGAAAGGCTCCCCCAGGCCCTTTCACTGCAGGTAGGGAAACGGGGGTTATTCTACCCAATATACACGTGAGAAAACTGAGGCCTAGTCCATGGGCCTAAAGCACTGGTTCTTAATCCCGGCCGCACATGAGAATCACCTGGGGAGCTTCTGACGTTCCCAGTATCCCTGACACACCGAGATGCTCTTCCTGACCCAGGTGTTTCCTCTTTTTACCTTCCCAAGTGATACCAGCATGCAGCTGGGGCTGACAGCCTGTGCTCCTGGTTATCAATCTCATAAGTGCTTCAGAGCCACCTGGAGGGATGGTTAACATGCCACCCTGGCCCCACCCCAGGGGTTCTCATTCCCCAGCCTTGGAGGGGAGCCTGAGGATTTCCATTTCTAACAGGTGAGGGCTGACGCTGCTGGTCCAGAAAAGAATCAGTGCTTCCCGGGGACCCAGAGAGAGAAGCAGAACTTTGAGAACCAGGTTCAAGGCCCATAATAGCCTGAGTTTTCCCAGCAGTAGATTGGGAAGAGTGGCTCCTGGCTTAAGGAGCACTGGTCTAGAACAGGGCTCCTCCAATTTCCATGCCCACAGCTGAGCACCTTGTTCAAAATCAGATGGGGGAGTTTCCCACAAGGAACTCTGATCTGAAGTGCCCGGTGAGAAGCCTCTGCACAGAACACCCTGTGAGCAAGTGGAACTAGATGAATCACAAAAGGAAAAGAAATCTATGAAATGGAGCCTCTCAGAGCTATTTCACTGCTGCTACATCTAAAGATGTCTTTTCCCTCTGCCTGGTGTGAAAACGGAACTAACTGTGAAGAAGCCGTGTGGCTGACAGGGTCTTGGTGCTCCGGCTGGGTGTCAGGCCTGAGCCTCTGAGGTGGAAGAGCTGAGTCCAGGACATTGATCCACCGGAGACCTCCCAGCCCCATGTAATATCAATCGGCGAGGGCTCTCCCAGAGATCTCCACCTCAACGCTGAGACCCAGCTCCACTCAACGACAAGCAAGCTGCAGTGCTGGACACCCTATGCCAAACAACTAGCAAGACAGGAATACAATACCACCCATTAGCAGAGAGGCTGCCTAAAATCATAATAAGTTCACAGACACCCCAAAACACACCACCGGATGCGGTCCTGCCCACCAGAAAGACAAGATCCAGCCTCATCCACCAGAACACAGGCACCAGTCCCCTCCACCAGGAAGCCTTCACAACCCACTGAACGAACCTTACCCACTGGGGGCAGACACCAAAAACAACAGGAACTACAAATCTGCAGCCTGCAAAAAGGAGACCCCAAACACAGTAAGTTAAGCAAAAAGAGAAGACAGAGAAATACACAGCAGATGAAGGAGCAAAGTAAAAACCCACCAGTCCAAACAAATGAAGAGGAAATAGACAGTCCACCTGAAAAAGAATTCAGAGTAATGATAGTAAAGATGACCCCAAATCTTGGAAATAGAATAGAAAAATACAAGAAACATTTAACAAGGACCTAGAAGAACTAAAGAGCAAACAAACAATGATGAACAACACAATAAATGAAATTTTAAATTCTCTAGAAGGAATCAATAGCAGAATAACCTGAGGCAGAAGAACGGATAAGTGACGTGGAAGACAAAAGAGTGGGAATAACTACCACAGAGCAGAATAAAGAAAAAAGAATAGAAAGAATTGAGGACAGTCTCAGAGACCTCTGGGACAACATTAAACGTACCAACATTTGAATTATAGGGATCCGAGAAGAAGAGAAAAAGAAAGGGACTGAGAAAATATTTGAAGATATTATAGTTGAAAACCTCCCTAATATGGGAAAGGAAAGAGTCAATCAAGTCCAGGAAGCACAGAGAGTCCCATACAGGTTAAATCCAAGGAGAAACATGCCAAGACACATATTAATCAAACTATCAAAAATTAAATAAGAAGAAAAAACATTAAAAGCAGCAAGAGAAAAATAACATACAAGGGAATCCCCATAAGGTTAACAGCTGACCTTTCAGCAGAAACTCTGCAAGCCAGAAGGGAGTGGCAAGACATATTTAAAGTGATGAAAGGGAAAAACCTACAACCTAGATTACTCTACCCAGCAAGGATCTCATTCAGATTTGATGGAGAAATTAAAACCTTAACAGACAAGCAAAAGCTAAAAAATTCAGCACCACCAAACCAGCTTTACAACAAATGTTAAAGGAACTTCTCTAGGCAGGAAACACAAGACAAGGAAAAGACCTACAATAACAAACCCAAAACAATTAAGAAAATGGTAATAGGAACATATATATCGATAATTACCTTAAATGTAAATGGATTAAATGCTCCCACCAAAAGACATACACTGGTTGAATGGATACGAAAACAAGACCTGTATATATGCTGTGTACAAGAGACCCACTTCAGACCTAGGGACACATACAGACTGAAAGTGAAGGGATGCAAAAAGATATTCCATGCAAATGGAAATCAAAAGAAAGCCAGACTAGCAATTCTCACATCAGACAAAATAGACTTCAAAATAAAGACTATTACAAGAAACATAGAAGGATACTACATAGTTATCAAGGGATCAATCCAAGAAGAAGATATAACAATTATAAATATTTATGCACCCAACATAAGAACACCTCAATACATAAGGCAAATGTTAACAGCCATAAAAGGGGAAATCGACAGTAACACAATATTAGTAGGGGACTTTAACACCTCACTTTCATCAATGGACAGATCATCTAAAATGAAAAAAAATAAGGACACACAAGCTTTAAATGACACATTAAACAAGATGGACTTAATTGATATTTATAGGACATTCCATCCAAAAACAACAGAATACACTTTCTTCTCAAGTGCTCATGGAACATTCTCCAGGACAGATCCTATCTTGGGTCACAAATCAAGCCTTGATAAATTTAAGAAAATTGAAATCGTATCAAGTATCTTTTCCAACCACAAGGCTATGAGACTAGGTATCAATTACAGGAAAAACACTGTAAAAAATACAAACACATAGAGGCTAAACAATACACTACTAAATAACCAAGAGATCACTGAAGAAATCAAGCAGGAAATCAAAAAATACCTAGAAACAAATGACAAAGAAAACATGATGACCCAAAAGCTATGGGATGCAGCAAAAGCAGTTGTAAGAGGGAAGTTTACAGCAATACAATCCTACCTCAACAAACAAGAAAAATCTCAAATAAACAACCTAACCTTACACCTAAAGCAATTAGAGAAAGAACAACAACAACAAAAAACCAAAGTTAGCAGAAGGGAAGAAATCATAAAAATCAGATCAGAAATGAAGGAAACAATAGCAAAGATCAATAAAACTAAAAGCTGGTTCTTTGAGAAGATAAACAAAATTGATAAACCATTAGCCAGACTCATCAAGAAAAAAAGGGAAAAGACTCAAATCAACAGAATTAGAAATGAAAAAGGAGAAGTAACAACTGACACTGCAGAAATACAAAGGATCATGAGAGATTACTACAAGCAACTGTATGTCAATAAAATGGACAACCTGGAAGAAATGAACACATTCTTAGAAAAGCACAATCTTCTGAGACTGAACGAGGAAGAAATAGAAAACATAAATAGACTAATCACAAACACTGAAACTGAAACTGTGATTAAAAATCTTCCAACAGGGCTTCCCTGGTGGTGCAGTGGTTGAGAGTCCGCCTGCTGATGCAGGGGACACAGGTTCGTGCCCCGGTCCCAGAGGATCCCGCATGCCACGGAGCAGCGGGACCGGTGAGCCATGGTTGCTGGGCCTGTGCGTCCACAACCAGAGGGGCCACAACGGTGAGAGGCCCACGTACCGCAAAAAAAAAAAAAAAAAAAAAATCTTCCAACAAACAAAAGCCCAGGACCAGATGGCTTCACAGGCCAATTCTATCAAACATTTAGAGAAGAGCTAACACCTATCCTTCTCAAACTCTTCCAAAATACAGCAGAGGGAGGAACACTCCCAAACTCATCCTACAAGGCCACCATCACCCTGATACCAAAACCAGACAAAGATGTTACAAAAAAAGAAAACTACAGGCCAATATCACTGATGAACATAGATGCAAAAATCTCAACAAAATACTCGCAAACAGAATCCAACAGCACATGAAAAGGATCATACACTATGATCAAGTGGGGTTTATCCCAGGAATGCAAGGATTCTTCAGTATATGCAAATCAATCAATGTGATACACCGTATTAGCATACTGAAGGATAAAAACCATATGATGCAGAAAAAGCTTTCAACAAAATTCAACACCCATTTATGATAAAAACCCTGCAGAAAGTAGGCATAGAGGGAACTTTCCTCAACATAATAAAGGCCATATATGACAAACCCACAGCCAACATTGTTCTCAATGGTGAAAAACCAAAACCATTTCCACTAAGATCAGGAACAAGACACGGTTGCCCACTCTCACCACTATTATTCAACATAGTTTTGGAAGTTTTAGCCACAGCAATCAGAGAAGAAAAAGAAATAAAAGGAATACAAATCGGAAAAGAAGTAAAACTGTCACTGTTTGCAGATGACATGATCCTATACATAGAGAATCCTAAAGGTGCTATCAGAAAACTATTAGTGCTAATCAATGAATTTGGTAAAGTAACAGGATACAAAATTAATGCACAGAAATCTCTGGCATTCCTAAACACTAATGATGAAAAATCTGAAAGAGAAATTAAGGAAACACTCCCATTTACCACTGCAACAAAAAGAAAAAAATACCTAGGAATAAACCTACCTAAGGAGACAAAAGACCTGTATGCAGAAAACTATAAGATACTGATGAAAGAAATTAAAGATGATACAAACAGATGGAGAGATATACCATGTTCTTGGATTGGAAGAATCAGTATTGTGAAAATGACTCTACTACCCAAAGCAATCTACAGATTCAATGCAATCCCCATCAAACTACCAATAACATTTTTCACAGAACTAGAACAAAAAGTTTCATAACCTGTATGGAAACACAAAAGATCCCAAACAGCCAAAGCAATCTTGAGAAAGAAAAACTGACCTGGAGGAATCAGGCTCCCTGACTTCAGAATATACTACAAAGCTATAGCAATCAAGACAATATGGTACTGGCACAAAAACAGAAACATAGATCAATGGAACAGGATAGAAAGCCCAGAGATAAACCCATGCACATATGGTCACCTTATCTTTGATAAAGGAGGCAAGGATATACAACGGAGAAGAGACAGCGTCTTCAATAAGTGTTGCTGGAAAAACTGGACAGCTACATGTAAAAGAATGAAATTAGAACACTCCCTAACACCATACACAAAAATAAACTCAAAATGGATTAAAGACCTAAATGTAAGGCCAGGCACTATAAAACTCTTAGAGGAAAACATAGGCAGAACACTCTATGACATAAATCACAGCAAGATCCTTTTTGACCCACCTCCTAGAGAAATGGAAATAAAAACAAAAATAAACAAATGGGACCAAATGACACTGAAAAGCTTTTGCACAGCAAAGGAAAACATAAACAAGACGAAAAGACAACCCTCAGAATGGGAGAAAATATTTGCAAATGAAGCAACTGACAAAGGATTAATCTCTAAAAAAAGAGAGTTGCGGCTCATGCAGCTCAATATCAAAAAAACAAACAACCCAATCCAAAAATGGGCAGAAGACCTAAACAGACATTTCTCCAAAGAAGATATACAGATTGCCAACAAACACATGAAAGATGCTCAACATCACTAACCATCAGAGAAATGCAAATCAAAACTACAGTGAGGTATCACCTCACACCGGTCAGAATGGCCATTATCAAAAAATCTACAAACAATAAATGCTGGAGAGGATGTGGAGAAAAGGGAACCTTCCTGCACTGTTGGTGGGAATGTAAATTGATACAGCCACTATGGAGAACAGTATAGAGGTTCCTTAAAAAACTAAAAATAGAACTACCATACAACCCAGCAATCCCACTACTGGGCATATAACCTGAGAAACCATAATTCAAAAAGAATCATGTACCACAATGTTCATTGCAGCACTATTTACAATAGCCAGGACATGGAAGCAACCTAAGTGTCCATCGACAGATGAATGGATAAAGAAGATGTGGCACATATATACAATGGAATATTACTCAGCCATAAAAAGAAATGAAATTGAGTTATTTGTAGTGAGGTGGATAGACCTAGAGTCTGTCATACAGAGTGAAGTAAGTCAGAAAGAGAAAAACAAATACCATATGCTAACACATATATATGGAATCTAAAAAAAAAAAAAAATGGTTCTGAAGAACCTAGGGGCAGGACAGGAATAAAGACGCAGACATAGAGAATGGACTTGAGGACACGGGGAAGGGGAAGGGGAAGCTGGGACGAAGTGAGAGAGTGGCCTGGACATATATACACTACCAAATGTAAAATCGATAGCTAGTGGGAAGCAGCCGCAGAGCACAGGGAGATCAGCTCGGTGCTTTGTGACCACCTAGAGGGGTGGGATAGGGAGGGCAGGAGGGAGACGCAAGAGGGAGGAGATATGGGGATATATGTATATGTGTAGCTATATATATATATATATAAAATGTCTTTTGTACATTAAAAAAAAAAATCAGATGGGGGCTCGGTAGGTGTGGGGTGAGACCCATGCTGCATGCCTTGACTAGCTTGCCTAAATCCCGGGTCGGAGCTCCACTCAGGCCTCTTCCTTCAAGCAGGCCCAGGGCCCAGCAACTTGCCCTTTTCGTAATGGAACTCAGCCTCCTTGACACTTCCTCCTGATATCCTTGCTCTGAGGCACAGGATGAAACGAATAGGGTCCCTCTCCTAGGAGAGCTCCCAGGTATCTTGTCCCTACCTCTACCCCTTGCCTCTCTCCATACAAAGCAAACAGTCCCCGTCCCTTGAACTCTTCTTCCTCTGTCACGACAAACACAGCTCTCCGCTGGGACATGCTTCCCACCCCATGCTGTGTCCAGGGCTAGGCACTCAGAACCCAGCTGGGGCACAAGGATAGAGACACCAGAAGCAAACAGCATTGTTAAGAGAGGGTGCCCCTGGGCCCAGGAGGAGAGGTGCTAACAGCTGGATAAGAGCACTGCAAAGGAAGACGACCCGGCTTCCCATCTTCAGGCTGGGGCATCTTAGGACTGCTGCCCTCTGCCCACTAAGGTATTGGCCCCATTGTCCGGGGACATAAATACATTAGCCTGGAGACGCTGTCATAGCCAAAGTCATAAGAGAAGAGGAGAATCAACAATAACGAATTACACTGTTTAACAGACATTGTGTACTAGGCATTGTGCTAAGTGCTCTACGGGTATCATCTCATTTAATCCTGCCAAAACTCCATGAAATGCTCATTATCATGGTGCCCCATTTTACTGATGAAGAATGGAGACTTACAGATGGGAAGTAACATGCCTAATGGGCAGTAACAGAACTGAAATTTAACTTATACTCTTAACTGTCACACAGCACCCTGTCATCAAAAGCTGAGAGGGCCCTAGACTCAGCACTCTTCCAAGATCCAGGTTTCCGCACAAGATGGCCACTCCTGGGCAGGTGGTGTATGACTGTCCGCATGCCATTTCAAACAGTAATAAACAATAAATAATTTTCTTATACCGAAGATACCAGGCTTTTCTAAATATATATACATATATATGCATACATATATATACATATATATGTATATATACATATACATAACTATATAATTAGATTAGATAATAGAATAATTATGTATTATAAGGAGTAAATACTTATATAAATCTATATGTACAATATATTACACATACACTTATTTAATGGTACAGCATCCTTGTTGTGTACATATTATTAAGACTTTATTTTATAGATGAAAAAAATGGAAGGACAGAGAGTTTGAGTAACTTCTCCAAGGTCTCACAGCTGTGAAGAGCCAGGATTTGAGCTCTCACAGTCCGGTGCCCAAAGCGCACTCTAGACCTGCCCCCGCCCGCACTGTTCACACTGGCTTCCTCTGACTCCCCTACATATTGAGAGCAAGGTTCAAGGGCTCTAGGTGCTTTCCGTGCCCACGCCAGGCCCAGCCCAAAGCCTGAAGGCTTTGTAGGTACCTTGATAAATGCCTACTAATAACCAAACAGGTGTTTCCCACCCTTTTTATAGCTCCCTGCACGGCCAGTGGGCTATAATTAGCACAGCCTTCCACGGGACCGGAGCTAAATTAAACCAGTGGGATGAGAGGCCAACAGCTTCGGACAGTGCCTCGGGCCACCTCCAGCCAAGAGCACCGGTGACACGCGGGAGGGTTCTCTTCAAGGAAGCAGCCTGTCTTGGCCAGTGGGCCTCTCTCTTGTAGTGTGTGTCGATCCGAAGGTTTCCCAATAGCCTCTACTGGCCTATCTCCACCCTGGGGACTGATTTCTCCTGGTATTCCCCCCAGTAAAATCAAAAGATGAGTGATCTCTTTTTTCTGAGGGTCAGGAGCCCAGGATACTGGTGCTGGCTCTGCTTCTGATCAGCCCAGTGACCAAGGGACCCAACTTCTCTGGGTTTCAGTGTTGCCTCTTGAAGCAGCACCGAGTCTGCGGCTGAAGTTCCTAGAGTCGTTCCCCAGATCTCAAAAAGGGGCTGCCGGTTAAGTCCCGGGGTTCAGATTAATGCCAGGAGCCTCTGGGGAGGGGTCTAATGGAAGGAGCGGCCCACTCCCAAGGGAGGGCTCTGACCTGGGAGCCCGGCATGACTCCTCAGGCTGCTGACGCTCTGGGCCTGGGGAGGAGAGAAGCACTCCCCGCCTCTCACCATCTCCTGGGGCTGAAGAGCAGAAGGGGAGGGATGGCATTAGAAGAGACATCCTCTTCCCCTCCCTCCAGAGCTCCTGTCTGCCCGCTGCTCTGCCTCATTCAGGACTTGGACGTCACCTCCTGGAGGCCTTCCTGGCTTCCTCATCTAGACCACCCGCCCCTCCACCAATCCTACCCCTCTTCCAGAGCACGAATGAGGACTGGAAACTCTTCCTCACATGTGTGTTAATGTCCCCGTTCATTGTCTCGCCCACTGGAATGGAAGCCCCATGGGGACAGAGCCACAGTCTGTGAGTCTATGTGTCCACCCCTCAAGGGCATGGTGTGTCCCACCCCACCCACATCTGCTCACTGGGTGAGTCATTTCCGCCCCCTGTGCTGCTTCCCTTGGGCTGAGCTCCCTACCCCCAAGCCCTCGGCCTTCTCTATATTTTCCTTTCCAAACAGTGAGTCCCAGAGCAGGATGTCACTAAACCAGTGACGCAGGTCAGGAAGGCCTCCTGAAGGAGATGATTTCTGCAGGGATGAGTCAGTGACGTCTAGCCAAGGAAGGGCAAAGATGGAGAGAAAAGAAGGGACAGAGCACAGAGGTGAAAATGGCCCATGCAGGGGACCTCGAAAGGGTTGGGGGTTCTTAAGAGCATAAAGGGCAAAAGAAGTGAGGTAGGGGTGGGGAGGCAGGCTGGCGGCTGGTGGCAGTGACAGAGGCCTTAGGTGCTGTGCCGAGAAGCCTAATTTTATCCTACACCTCAGGGGTCAGCAAACTTTTCTGTAACCACCTGTGCAATTACTCAACTCTGCCATAGAAGATACAAAACTGAATGTGCATGGCTGTGTTCCAATAAAACTTTATTTATGGACGTTGAAATTTGAATTTCTCATAATTTTTATGTGTCATTACCGAGGTTCCCTTCACCTTCCACAGTCCTTTGCTCAAAAAGAGGCTGTACATTTCTGACACTGCACTTATCAAAGTGCACTGACACGCACCCACCTTTCACCCTGTGGCCTAATGCTCTGTGTGCACTGTTATCTTTTATAAACCTCACAACAAGCCCATGAAGGATATACAACTACCCCCATTTTACAAAGGAGGAAAACTGAGTACCATCTGTGTAGTCACACAGGTCCCTGCACCTAGAAAGGCCCCATGCTTGGTTTAAGTCACCATCCTAATAGTTTTTGAACAAGGGGCTCGCATTTTCACCCTGCTCTGGCCCTTGTAAGTTATGTAGCTGGTCCTGCTGAAAGGCAAGTGGCTCAGGTCACATGGCTCACTAGCGACCCCAGGCATTGGACTCTAACACCTGCCTGCCCAACCATGCATAGTTAGAAATTACATCTGTGAAGTACCTACTTGATTCCAGGCTTCTAGAAGGCAAAGCCAGCACAGACACCAGGATCCATCTGACACCCCAATCTGAACAAAGGCTCAGGGGCCTGGGCCAGTCAGCCCTGAGCCCAAATTGCCTCCTTCCACCACTCTCTCCTTCCGTGGGGAGCAGGCACCCCTCCTCACGTGGCCATCCCCATTTATTCCATAGCAACCTTGGGCTGGTGACTGGGAATGCTTCACAGGGGTCACATGGAGGACGGCCTTGGAAGGACCACCTGCCCTGTCCAGTCCAGCCCTGCTCTCTGGCTCTGACTACAGGTGCACACACCCCTAGACAGGTGAAGGGAGAACTTCAAAGGGCATCTGAGTTATAGGAGGGGTGCGAGAGAGCCAGGATAAAGACCGGTTCTACAAGCCTTCATCCGCCTCCTGTAACCAGGCAAGAATGAGAAAGTAAAACCTCTTTTTAAAAATTCAGCAAACCAGGAAACATGCCCTTGGGATAAGGTTCCACTTCTCACACTTTTCATGGGTTGAGAAGATTGGCAATTTCTCCAGCAAGAACAAACGCGCCTCAACGCAGCCCCACCAGGGCCAAAGCAGAGCCCATCCTCAAGGTCATCGACACTGACACTGAGCCTGGTGCACGGCTCTGGAGCTAGTGGGCCTGGGGTTGAATCCAACCCTACCCTCCACTGTCCCCCCGCCTTGACACTCACTAGCCGAGTGCCCTCGGCAAGTCACTTAGCCTCCTAGTTCCTCAGCTTCCTCCCCTGTAAAACAGAAACAACCAGGCCCACCACACAGGGTTGTTGTGAGGCGTAAACGTGTTAAGATACGTGGAATGAGAGCCTAACAATTGCCAGTGATTAGTATTAATATCATTAACTTCAAGCTGGAATTCAGGAGCTGCACACACGCCAGGAAGCAGGCTCTGCTTTGCCACACCCTACATCACTCCCATCTGGAATCCCCAAGACAAGGAGGCAGTATTGCCCTCTCTTGACCAACTGCAAGGAAGCACCTGCCCCTGCCAGGACGCCCACGAGGGCAGCTCTCAGAGCCACGCCCCTCTGGGGGGCCTTCTTGACCTGAGTGGTTGAAGTCTTGGCAGACACCCAGGTGTTTGGTTCCATCTAGCTAAGATGAGCCTCTCAGCCAACTTTATTTAACAGACATGTGACTGCTTAGCTAGGGGCATGGCCCCAAGGCACGGGGCAAGCGGCCAGCAGGGGAGGCCCCACTTCCTGTGTGCTTCGCCGGCACCCATGCCTGGCCACCGGCCCCATCTGCCAATTTTCAAGGCCGAGTTGACTCTGGCGAGGTGACAGGATTCCAGCATCTCCATCCCCTCCTGCTTTACTCAGCAGCACTGTGGGCCTCCGACCTTCCTTTGGCTACAAATCTCACTCACGGGTCCAGGACAGTCACGGTTAATGGGCATCTCCGTACCAAACTCATGAGCAGGGCTGTTCTGGCTGACCTCTGACCACTCAGAGCCTGGCCCTTGCAGTTCTGCCCACTCCGCCTTAGTCCTGACCCTTTGCTTCTGTTCCCTGGACTCCCGGGATGGGTTTCTTCCTTTCAGCCCCATCGTGGCCTGACCACAGCTGACTCCATTCTGAGCAATTGGAGAGAAATTCATGTATATCACTGGCCAAGTTTCACAGGAAGATGGATGGGGACCCAGATGGCACTGGAATCCAGGTCCTTAACAGAGCCTGGGTGGGTACCATTTCTCACACAGGGACACCAGTGTAGAAGGCAGGATCTCCGGGGACCGGTCTGATACCTGGAGATTCTAATCCCAAGAAGAGATGATAATAAAAGTTTTGGCCTTGGAGCCCATGCTGCTCTAAGTTTCTAAGATCTGAAATCTGTAACACAATCATCAGTCTCATGACAAAGAAACCATCTTTGAGAGAAACCGGTCCACCATTCTCTGATCAGCGACTTAACTTTCCACACAGGCAGAGCAGGGTCAAGGTGAGTCCTGAGTTTTGGGGTAACCTCCTTTGGCCCTGTGGCAGAAGACAGGGGTGTTGCCTCTTTGCTCTTCGGGGTTCTCCCAGAGACAGCCCATCCTTGTCACCCACCTTCCAAGTTCAGCCTCAGCACTGGCTCGACGGGAAAGGCCAACACATCCAACCCCACTTCCTAAAGGCCTGGTCTCCAACCCTCAGTCATGACCACATCCAGGTAGGAGACACTGAGGAGGTGTAGATTTCAAAGGGATTTTCCATTTCTGAAAACTAAAGTCTCATTCACAAATGACACATTGCAGGGGCTTGATTTATGGGATAGGATGATTAACTTGTTTCCTCTTTCTTTTGTCATGCTTTATCATCCTTTACCAAGGACGTGACTTGGTGACAACTGGCTGATTTCTTCAGGTGATTAGCGCAGTTACAAAAACCCAGAGAGCAGATCTTTGGTACCATACCGGTCAGCAACTCAAGATCAGAGAATTGCTGTCAGTCTACGAGCTGGTTCTTTTATAGCCCCCTGAATGCCTTGGGCCAGCCTTGGTCCCCACCACCCACCAAGTCTTCCCTCAGCAACAAGCACCAATATATATGTGATAAGAGCACTAGCCTGTGAGCAATCCTCATTGCCTCTCTAGCCACAGAATGTGGTACATTTAGGTTGTTCAATAAATGTCTGTAACCAAGAAAATGCTCCCTGGAAGCCAGGCTGTGGGTCACTCAGTCCCAGCCTCTGTCTCTGATGGAGACACCAACAAGTGAGTTGAGGAAGGGTTTGGCCATCTGCTGTCACCTCAGAGGTTGGAGATTTAACCCCATCCTTCAGACCCTGAGAAATTCCCAGAAAAGCCAGCACTCCCTTGTCCTTAGGGCCCACCACAGCCTCCAGCTACCTCTCCAGCAACCCCTCCAGCTCCCTATATGTACCCCATGCTCCTGCCCAGGGGACACCAGCCTCCTTCATTCCGTGCACTGCCCTGTCACTTACCCACTCTGGCCCTTTGTTCGCGTTCTTCTCTTACCCAGAAGCGCCCTCCCTAACCTTCTCTGAGCTGCGCCTCTAAATAAACCCAGAGGTGTGCTCCTTAAAATCTCCATAGCGCATCGTTTGCACTCAGCCTGCATTTACCAAGCGTGCGGCCACGCGGAACAGTCTGCTGGACGACAGGGGGACCGAGAGGAGTGAACCGCATCCCTGCCCGCAACCGGCTCACGCTCTGGTAGACAAGTGAATCGCTGTACCTCGGGGTGAGAAGTGGCAGTGCATGGGGCCGTGGCCAAGCGCACAAGCTCCAGGGTCAGGCTAGCACCTGTGAGTCCTGGCTTCATGACACACCAGCTGCGTGAACCTAAGCAAGTCACTTAACTGCAAGCATCTCGTCTTCCTCTTCAAAAATTTATGAACAATTATGATTCTTATGGCAACGGGCTGCTGTCATGATCAAATAAATTAACGCAATTAAAGACAACACTTATTATTCTCAATAGTTTCTGTAAGAAGTGAAGATAAGTACAGGGAATATTGCTTGGTTTTATACCAAGCTCTTATCTCATTCTTTTCACTTGAATGGAGCTCTATGCACCTAACAGTCTCTCCAAAAATACTCATTAACCTGCATTGAACAAGCTGTGCACATGATCACTTTTTTCTGTTCCCTTTACCTCTTCCATCTCTGTTTGTTTATAAAATGTATATTCATCAAGGATGGGCTCAGATGCCACCTCCGTAAGTCAGCTTACATGCTTCATGAGTCTCTGGATGAATGGCTTTCCTGTCCTGTCTTCAGAGGTCTTTGGCATCCAAGAACCCAGGTCCTCACCACCGTTGGTTACACCCTTCTTTGCAGGTGTGCTGTATGTCCCATCAGACTACACGCCCTTCGAGGACAAAGGCTGAGTTCACTCATGCTTTCATTCTCCAGCACCAAGTCCCCAGTGATCAAATGATTAGAGCAGTGCTGTTTCTGGGGGGAAACACACCAAAACTCCCTTCTGAAACCTCTTTCTCACAGCGCATGAGCCAGACTGGCCTTCCAGACCCTCATTTTTGTCAAAAATAGAAGCCAATTTGACCAAGCACACTTTCTATCACCATGAAATTGAATGTCCAGATCAAACAATGTGTTTATCAACACACATTTTCTGTCCCCTCTATATACTAAAAGGCTCCAATTTTCACGCAACATTTTTCTGAAATCGACATGTTAACACTCTCCACTGGCAACTCTGAAACTAGTCAGTTCACAGCCATCATCGGAGAGATTCCACGCCAGATCTGTCTTCAATGAAACACCATGTGGTCACTCCACTGAGCTATACCCACCTGTGCTCTTGGTTCTGGTGACGACAGAGAAAAACTGATTTTAGCATTTAGACACAGACTGTAGTGTCCCCGGTTTGACAGCCTCGTCTTGTGCTCCACATGAAACATATCCTGGATCCCACACAGACCACCCCTCCCCTGCTGTCCACTTTCATAGGAGCACAGCCAACAAGCCCAGTTTCTGATAGGTAATAGCTTGTGCTCCGTTTCTTGAACAAACAGGGATGCAGTAATAAATTAAATGATTTGCGCCCTCATCAGTAGAGAGTAAATGTTATTGTTTATTAAAAAGCTAATAATCCATTCAATTTTTTTAAATTAAGCAATAAGCCTCTAATATAATAAATTGGAACGACTGAACCTACTATTAATGGAGCAAAATCATGAGCGAGGAGGGGAGCCAGTTCTAGAACCTACATTTTTTCCCCCACATAAAACATGCTGACAATGAAACAACTGGAGAAAGAAGTTTTTATCCACATGCCATCAAAGAACTTACCTGCCAAAGTCAAGGTTCCCATATATGCTTAGATGGTTGTACATGTCTAAGGAAGTACAGAGAATTCTCCTAAATCGGCCCTCACTGTTGAGTCCTAGTCGTGTCTTTATTTAATTGGTTTGTATTGTTTTATCTCTTTCCACTACAGACTAAGAATTGTCTACTCCAGTTAGACAGAGCCCTAACCAGGATGCAGGTTTACAACCCTGATGGGTGGTCTATAAACCACTGTCTTCTCCCAGTACGAAGGCAACATCGTGTTCTAAATAACCTCACACAATGATTCTAAACAAAGCACTGTTTGATTATTTGTTCTGAAATATCACCTTGCTGCCACATAACTGGAAAGAAGACATGAACACTGTGTCTGCCTGGAGACCCAGCTCCCAGGTTGTGCTGTCACACCCTGAAGAAGGCAAGAAGCCCTTTCTGAGGCCGCAGAGGGCAGGCTTGTGTAAACAGGCAGTAGAACTTGCTGAGCAGAGATGAAACATTTGCACTTCTCTCTGAGCATTTTAAATGGGAAAGCAAAACTCATTATACGAGCTAAACCCTCTTCTACATTCTTAAACGTCCAAGCAAACTTTTCCCCGGCAGCATGCACTTCTATGGCTTTGCGTTATTGGGATAAATCAAAGGGGGTGGAAAAAAGGGCCTTTTCGCATCAGCCTATGGAGATCAAAGTAAGGAGAACAAAGCTAGGGAGACGCACGGGATTCTGCTTGGTAAGCGTTCTCAGGGGGGCTGAGTTTCTGTGTCTGGGCTGCCAGGCACCCAGGGCTCTGAGGCCATCTTCTCCAGAATGAGTAGAAGGTATACATCAGGCCTGCTTCTGAGGATAATGTCCTGCTTTGCAGAGCCTGTTTTGCTTTCCCAGGCATTTTCCTATCTTGTCTCGATCAACAAGCAAACATTTACAGAGCGTCTCCCAGATGCGGGGCCTGATGCAGGAGGTAATCTCACCAACAAACCACGTCCCAGCCCTAATCTCCACATAAATGTGCTACTCTGAAAAAAACAATAAGACCCAGCTCTGCCGTCAAGGTGTTTCCAGTTTATTTGAAGAGAAAACAAAGAGTCCCATAAAAAGATGACTACTGCAAAGCACTCTATTTTAACTTAGCATTCCTCAAACTTCAGTCACAATCATAACCATACTAGGAGTTTGTTTAAAAAAAAAGAAGCCTGGATCCCACCCTTGGAGATTTACGTCCATGGGTTTGGGGTCTGGGCTTCTGGTTTTTTTTTTTAACAAGCATCAACAGGGATTAAAAAACAGCAACAAAAAACACTACACTGGGTGGCAATGAGAGTCACTCATGCTGGTCAAGGTCAGAGGACTCTAGCAGGGTCAGCATAAGGGGGACCTGCAAGACCAGAGAGCAGAGAAGCAGGAAGGGGAGAGGGGGGAGGGTCCCAGGTAAAGGAACAATAAATATGCAGAAAATTCTGGATGCAGCAGGTGGCACTGGAGGAGTGACAGATCAAGACAGGCAGGTCAAGGTCAAAATAAGAAGGGTCATGAATGCCTACTGTACAGCACAGGGGACTCTGCTCAATATACTGTAGTAACCCAAACGGGAACAAAACTTGAAAGAGAATAGATACATGTAAATGTATAACTGAATCACTTTGCTGTACACCTGAAACGAATACAACATTGCTAATCAACTGTACTCAGGTATAAAATAAAACTTTTTAAAAAAGAGTGCAAAAAAGAAAAACAGGAGGGTAATGAACAAAAGGCTCAGTGTGTACTTTCGCCTGTAGGCAAAAGGAAGCCACTGAGAGGTTGGTGCCCGGGGTGCAAGAGTTTCGGAAAGAGAAATCCAGTGCTGAGCTACGTTAGAATCATCAGAAAGACTGGAAGCCAAGCCTGCAGTTCTTACTAGAATTGTCTTCTAGTATTCTGCTCTATCCTCACTGTAAATCAATGAACTCAGCGAGGCAGACAATATTATCCTCTTTCTCCAAACAGAAAACTGGGGTGCAGAGTGGTCCAACAGTGGGATGAAGCCTGGGGAAGCCAGGGCCTGGCTCCAGCCCTGCACACTCAACCACTGACCAAGTGACCCACTGCCTTTCAAGCCCAGTCAACATATATTTATTGAGCACCTACTACGAGTGAGGAACAGAAGATGCAAAGGTAAATGAAACTCCATTCCTGCCCTCCAGGAGCTCACTTTCTGGTGCCGGAGCTGGCAAACTTTCTCTATAAAGGGCCAAGACAGTCAAAATGCAGGCTATCGGGTCTCTGTAGCAACTAATCACCTCTGCCACTGTAGTGCAAAAGCAGCCATGGCCAATACATAAACAAATGGGCACACCTGTGTTTCCATAAAACTTTATTTACAAAAATAGGCAGTGGGCTGGATTGGATCTGCAGGCTGTAATTTGCTGATCCCTGATCCCATACACAACTACGTATAAGAGAAGTCTGTTATAAAGCAACCTTGGTCCACAGAAGAAAGAGAGAGCCATTTGGTCTGCCCAGGGATAGTTGAGGAGGTGACATCTGAGCAGAGCTAGGCTTTCAAGATCTTGGTTAAAATGATGGGGTTGAATCAGAAGCACCCTGACGTCCCTCTTGTCCCAACTGCGGTTCTATGATTTGGATAACACGCTGCCTTCCTGCCCAGGGTGTTCCAACAGCACAAGCAGTACGGCCTCCCCAAGCTTGTTGATGCTTCCCCTCACCTCTAACACCACTTTTTGAATGTCACTTAAAGGAATTAAGAGTCCTAAATGATTCTGGAAGTTTAAAGGCACACACACACACACACACACACACACACACACACACACACGTGTAAACATTCCTATCATCACTGTGTGTTAATAATAATTTAATTATTTATCTCCCTGAAGGCTTTCTTCCTCCTTCAGAATTTCTCTCTCCCGAAAAGAACCCATCTGCTTCCACAGCAGACACTCTAGTGAGACTGAAATGTTCTACCTGACCAAGGGCCAGCCTTAAGAAGAACATGGAGCCAGAAAGAAAGCAAGGGTGGCCACACACCTCATCTGCCCCCGCTGAGCTGGTACCAGACGGGAAAACAGAAATAGAGGCACGAAGACCAACAGCAACACCTCTGACGGTGCCAGGAGGCAGCAGGTACGGCCCAGGCAAATAAACACATCCAGACATCCCGTGCAGTACGGGGCGCATCCAGGCCTTAGAGTGACTCCATCCAAGCCAGCCAAGGTCAACTCTTGTCAAAGGCTTAGTCAGACTCCTCTTCTGGGGACTCAGATCCCCTGGCCAAGACTGCTAATGGTACGGAGAAGGCCAGACAAGGCCACAGTGAGGCCAGAGGCCAATAGGGCAAAGGTAGGCAAAAGGCACCCACGGTTTGCATGTGATTGCTGTGTGTGACTGAAGCCCCACCCTCACCAGTGTAAATCCCACCCCACTCCAGCCTCACCTCCTCCTCCGTGAAGCCTTCCTGGTCCTTGCTCGCTGGCAGTGGCCTATTTCTCCTCTGAACATCTAGAGCAGCGGCTCTCAAAGTGGGGTCCCTGGACCAACAGGATCAGCATCACCTGGAAACTTGTTGGGAATGCAAGTTCTCAGGCCCCACATCAGACCAAGCGAATTAGAAACTCCACAGGTAAGACCCAGCAATCTGTGTTTTCACAGAGTCTGCTGGATGATTCTGAACCAGGCTGGAATTTGGGAGCCACTCACGTAGAGTCCAGACTCTAGACCATTAACTGTCTGCATCATGGCCACTGGTCCTTCTCATGCATTTCCCTGGGCTCTTGGCCCACAGGGAATATAAATGCACTTCACAGCCTGGATCCTAGGTGCCCAGCACAGGGTTCCACAGCCAGCACCTGTTCAGCTAACACCTGTGGAATTTTATGAACCTGAGCTAATCTGATTATAAAATCACAGAATCTGAATGTTGGAAGAGGCCTCAGGGCCCACCCAGCCCAGCCACCTACCAAGGCTCTGCCAGCACCCAGCTGCTCTGGGTTTCTCTCGCTCCAGGTCAGGTGCTCGGCTAAAGCTGGGGAGTTCACCACCTCATCCTTCACTTGGCCAATATCAATGCGTGCAGCACGTGTGCCAGGCACTCCGGCGGGGGTTGGGGCACATCAGCGAACCAAATAGGCCAGGATGCTTGTTCTGGGAGAGCCAACAGTCCAGTTCAGGGAGAGACCCAATAAACGGTAAATAAAATCAGTACGTATTAACCACAAGAAGACAAACCCAAATTGGAGGACAGTCTACAAAAATAACTAAGCAGGGCTCTTCACAAATGTCAAAGTCACAAAAGATGAAGCCACGTCACAGATTAGAGGAGACTAAGGAGATGTGTCAGGGAGAGGCAAAGTGGGATCCTGGATCGGACCCTGCAAAGGAAAAAGGGCGTGAGTGGACAAACTGGTGACATTCGAAGAAGGTCTGTATTCAGAGAGTAGCATTATACCAACGTTCAGTGCTTGGTTTCCAACCTTGCTCCCTCTGTGGTCTTTAAGATGTGAACATCAGGGGAAACTGGGTGTTTCTGTACGAACAGAAGCTCTCTGTACGAACTTGCAATTTTTCAGTACATTTTGGATGGTGAATCCAGTTCAGAAAGAGAGGTCAAAGCATGGGGGTGCAAGTCACATGCTGGAACAGCAGGGTTCCTGTAGGCCTCGTCTAGAAGGTGACATGGGAGCAAGACCTGGAAGCAGTAAAGGGCTCAACTAAGGGGTGAATGAATAATGAATACGAGGCCAGAGTCAGCTTTGCCAGAACCTCCTCCCACTGGTCCCCATTCTATCTAAAGTAAGCCTGACTGCCCTCTGAATACTTAAAGCATCCCTCAGTCTTCTCTCCAGAGGGGGCCTCCCCATCCTGCAGCTATGCCTCCTGCCAGTGCCCCGGTGGCTGGTGCCCCCCAGGGAGGGCAGACAGAGAGTCACGAGGAGGGTGGGGTCTGATAAGGACCGAAGGCAGGAGCTGGGGCACCTCTGCCTGCCTTGCTCTGGAATTGCCCTGGTCTCCTTTCCTTGCTGGCAAACCACTTCAGTTCCTATCCCTTCTTTCTTGGCCCCTATGCCCAGCTCTCTCAGCATCTGAGCCTCTCCTCAGAGCACTGTCCAAATTCGCCCAGAAGCTCAAGCAGTGGAGCTCCCAGTGGGGTCAGTGTGAGCAAGCAGACATGAGTCAGAGCAGCAACTCCACCTAATGACTAAGGATAAATATCCCACCCAAAGCTCCTGGTTTCCAGTGTCTTCAGAAAGCACAGGGTATCGTTGACCCAGAAAAGCAAAACAGCCCACTCTGTAGCACTGAAAGTGTGAGTCTCGGGCTCCAGGGACCTCAGACAAGTCCCTCCCCTCCACAGATGTTTCACGACATACAAAGTGATAAGGCTGGACGAGTTAATCCCCAAGATTCTTTCTAGTACTAACATTCCATGATCATTAAGTATCAAACGAAATTGCACATGGTAATTGCAGCTTTGAAGTACGATGTGGGGCAGTAACGGTAACAATGATGAGAGCTCTGACCCCAAATGAATCACCACCATTGTAAATGACAGTTGCAACTATTAATATAATACCTTATATTGCAGCATGCTTTACCATTTACAAAGCACTTTTATACACACTATCTCATGTGATCCTCAAAAGAACCAGTGAGAATGATGGGAAAGATGCTACTTCTTTTGCACAGATGAGAAAACCAAGTTCAGTGTCTTTCTAGTCCCATTCAGCTAGGCCTGACAGTGCCAAGCCCTGCACAGTGGCCTCTTGACACCTCATCTACTTTCTGTAGCTCGGTGATGTCTTTGCTACCTCAATGATCCATGCATCCACCTATGATTCTGTCCCTATAGGCTTTGACCAGGTTAGTTCAAAAAGGTCCTTCACCCTACAAGGAAACCCAAGCGTCCACCCTGAAGAAGAAAGCATCCAATGTGTGCTCAGTCCACCCAGTGGACCCTTGGAGGCACAGTCCTTACTCAAAGGGGAGGTGACGGCATCATCCCACATTTGCTTCCCTGCTGCTCCAAACAGAACAGATGAGATATCACAGCTCACATGCTGATCTCACTGCAGCATCAGATGTTGCAAAATAATTAAATAAAAGGAAACGGGAGTGTGAAGAGGAGAGCCCCAATTTCCACGCTACTGTCCCAGGCAAATGATAAGAAAGGAACGGTGGACAACGTCAAGGTGAGGGACAGCTCCCCTGCAGGTGCCAGGTTCACTGCGGTTCTGTCCTACGTGGGCCACCTTGGCCAAGCCTTCCTACCAGTAGCAGTGCTGTCACCCCTCGCCATTTGGCTGGTACGCCCAAAGGGTAAGAGACACCTTCCCCTCTCACCACACACCAGGGTAGAGGATACGCTCGGGCCAACCTCCACTGTCCCCTTGACAAACGGCCCCGTTCTCCCACGCACAAATGTTGGCTCAGGCTTGCCCAGAGTAGGCGACTGCTTGGTGTCATGTAGGAAAGGGCCAGCCAGATGAGAGCTTTGTTCTTGAGCCCACTCTCCCTGCACCTGTGTCCATACCTAAATGCCCCACCTTGTGTAGGATACCAACCTCCCTGGGCCGTGGCCTCCTCGGCTCTGAATAGGGGTTAAAAACATCCATTTTACCTCTCCCTTACAGAACTGTCAAAGGATGGAGCGAGATCACACTTGAGAAGACACTTTGGAAACTTTCAAGTCCCACATGGCGCTCAGAGATCGTGGCACACCAGGCACCTGGGGTCAGGACTGACCACCTGGGGCACACGCTGGCCTCCACTGCCCAGCCTCTCTCTGGTTAATCCGGACACAAGACTGAGTTCTGGCCAGTGGCGTATGGGCAGAGCATCTGACCCATGAAACCTTCCCACACACAGTCCTCTTCTCTCTTTTCCCCTCTGGCAGCTGGGGACCCAGAGGCAGCCTCTGGGGACCTAGAAAGGGCAGAGCCACAGACAGAAGGAGCCTGGATCCCTGACCGGACACTTGGGGGGTTGCCCCATCAGGAACACTCACATGGTGTTAATAATAAATATCATAGAGGTGGAAGATGCCCTTTATTGTGTTAAGTTACTGAAGTTGGGGGTCGTTGGCGATAGCAGGTAAGCCACCTGGACTGGCATAGTGACGCAGTGGAGTCCCTGCTTCAAAAACTCCAGCAAGGGAGTTACTTGTAAATTCAAGCAAATGGAGAAAATAGTTATAGTAACAAACAACCAAGTTTCCTCAGAGTTCCTCAAACCTGTGATAGGATAAAAATGAGACCACGTGAAAGATGTTCCCAGCCTGATGGATGTCAGGGTCAAAGAGTTCTCTGTAATGTCTGGGTTAAGCTATTTGAGGAACAGTGAGTACACACACCTGTCCAAAGGCGACCACGATTGAGTTTGTTGTTGAGACGTACCTCTTTTTCTCCAACACCTAGGTTTTCACTCCTGACGATAAAGACGATGTGGATCGACCTCTAACTAGTCAGACAGATTAGGTTATCTAATCAGAGGGTTACATGTCCTCATAATGTGGACAGACCATGCTGGAAGGGGCCAGATAAGGGACAAAGAATCCACCAGGAAAATAAGAAGGACAAAGGATCTGAAAGACGGTTCACAAACATAAAACAGAAATATCTCTTGACCGTCTGATGAAATGTTTGTCCTGACTCCTGAGAAATAGATACAAAATGAAACGGCAATGAGATACATCTCACACATCAGATTGGCAAAATTAAAACGTGTGACAAGACCCCATGTGGCCGACAGCACCCTCGGATGGGGACACCGGTCCCGCTCCAGAGGGAAGTCAATTTCGTAATATCTATCAACACACAAGCGGCAAATCCCTTTTGATTCAGCAGTTCTATTTCTAGAAATCTACCCGACAGATATCCTCATACATGCGCCAAAAGACTCATGCACAAGATTATTCATTGTTTGAATTGCAACAGACAGGAAACGGCCTGAATGTCCAACAGTACAAATCATCCAAGTACATACAGCTATAAAGCGGATGAGAAGTCGGCTTCAAAGTTTACGAGATCCCACTGGGAATGCTGGGGGGCACGGGGGCGGGGAGCAAGCACACGCCCACCCTATTCTACCAGCATTCACAGGCGCACGAGATGGGACACTAGGAAGAAGCCTTACCCTTAAGATGCTACAGGAACAGGAGTCGGTATCCCATGACAAGGTGTGAATCTGTGGCCATGCTGTCCTCGCTGTTGTGCTTATTTTCAGCATATGGAAAATTAGCCATAATGCAAACAACACAGCAGCAGCTGTGTTTTCATCTTCTCGGCTATCCTGACGTCACAACCATCAAATACAAGCTCCCCAAAGGAGCAAATGATATTATTCCCAGCAGCACACTCCAAAAGGCCACACACCTTCCCACCAGAAGAAGGATTCCAGGGCTGTCCTTTGTTTTGCAGGTGTGATTGCCCCTCTTTTCAGAGTAGCTATTTAGCAACTTGTGTACAAAGTGAGCCATCTGAGACTTAGGAACAGTTCTATCATAGAAAGCAGTTACAGCCTTTCTGGAGAGAAATCTAACACTATCTATTAAAATTAAATATACACGTGTCCCTGACCTAGAAATCCCACACTCCAACATGTAGCATGAAAGCACCAGAATGGAAGGCAACATGTACGAAGATATTTATTACAGCACTGCCTTAGTGGGGAAAGGAACAACCTGAAAGCCCATTAAAAGAGAACGGCTGACAGTGGGGAGAGGCAAGAGGGGAGGGGCAAGACAGGGGTAGGGGATTAAGAGGAACAAAATACTATGGATAAAATAAATAAGCTACAAAGATACATTGTACAACACAGGAAATATAGCCAATATTTTATAATAACGTTAAATGGAGTATAAGTTAGAAAAGTTTTGAATCTATGTTGTATACCTAAATCTAATATAATATTGTAAATCAACTATACCTCAATAAAAAGATAAGATAAAATAAAAATAATAAAAATTAGTAAAAAAAAATTTTTAAGAGAATGACTGAATCGATTATGGTACATGAATATTTGGTAATTGTTTCTAAAAATGAGATCTTTATCTGTGGACCTGGAGGGATGTCTGTGATGCATTATTAAATAAGAAAAGCAAGTTGTGAGGGAAAATAGTATGATAAGATGCCCTTTTTGCCCACAAGGCCCTGCACAGTCTTCCCTCCTCCAATTCCTACCCCCTCTCCCTGTGACTTCATTTCCTACCTCTTTTCCTGTCACACACTCTGCTCCAGTTGACAGAGTGCGTTACCAGGCACAATCTGGCCACAGGGCCTTTGCACTTACCCTCAGCCTCACTGTTCCTCCCCAGAGATCTTCATGTCTCCCACACGTCCTTTAGGTCTCTGTACAAAATTTGCCTTCTCAGTAAATTCTACCCTAACCTCTTCATTCAAAATTACAAGGTGGGGGGGGGGGTTCAGCTTTATTTTTCTCCACAGAACTTACCATTGGCTGACACTTTAGACATTTCACTATTAGATATTTCCACCTTCTAGACGGTAACCTCCATGAGGGCAGGGATTTTTGTCTCTTGCTCACTATAGTATCCCCAGCATCTAGCACAGCGCCTGTCAATTCCCACTGAAGGAATGGAAAACCTGTTTGCACCAGGAGAGATGACTGGGGGAATGTGTATAAGGCTTTTACCACCAGCGGGTGAAGCTGCAGCAGAGAGCTGTCAAAGAAGAAACAGGACTACCTTTTCTCCTGTGTTATTCCACCAGTTGCAGTGAATGTATGTTATTGTTGTAATTGTTGAAGAGGCATTTAAGGAAATAAGAAAGCAAAGATGTAAATCGGATTAAGAGGAAGCAGTGGAAAGCAGGCAAGTCAAAATGGAGAGAGACGGAACCCAGAGCACACCCAACAACCGCTGGCCTCTCTCCTCCCTCCTCCCATCTCAGGCCAGGCACCCTCAAAGCCAACCCCACCCAGCATCTCACCCATAAGCACATTAGGAAGGACAAGCTGTTGCTCATAAAAGAAATCAGAGAGTGCATTCTAACCCGAGTATAAACGCTTCTGGGCCGTCGTCCCCGCCCAGCTCTGCCTCTTTTAGAGATGGGCAACGGAGGACGAGACCAACTGGTAGAGAAGGTGAGGTCTCAAGAGGGTGGTGGAGAGTAGCACAGGGGAAGGAGCGCTGATCTCCCTGCGAAGCCGGGTCCCAGCGCTGCCTCCTAGGCACAGAGGGACCTTGGGCAAGGTCACTTTAACCTCTCAGAGCCACAGGTTCCTCCCCTGTGAAAATCAAAATAAAGGTATCTGTCTTCTATCGCACTGTACACAGACAAGTAAGGAGACAATCGCCACCATGTATGCCACGTGGATAATGGCAAAACCCCTCACTACACAGAGCCCTGGCTTCCTCTACTCTGTTTTCCAGTTACTTGCCGTTGCTCTACGAGAAAGGCATGTGTTTTCATACTTGACCTTTGGCCACCTGGCTGAACTCTGTTGCTTCTAATAATTTATAGATTCAGAGTCTAGGATTTCCTCTAGCCAGATGATCAGATCACCAGCAAATAATGACACTTTTATCTCCTCCTGTCCATGCCTCGTGTCTCTCTTGTCTTTCTCCTGTCTTACCGCACTGGCTCAGACCTACAGTCCAACGTCAAACAGGTAATAGTGGGCGTTCCTGTCTTATTCTTAAGTTGAAGGAAATTTGTCCCAAGTTTATCTATTAAGAATAACATTGGCTACAGATTCTAGTAGCTATCCATCACCAAATTAAGGAAGTTCTCTTTGCCGAATTTGCCATGTTTTCTCATGAAGTGTCAACTGGATTGTATTGGAATGCTTTTTCAGCAATTAAAGAGATCATCACATGGTTGTCTCCCCGTTAATGTGTTTTTTTGTTTTTTGCTTTAACTGATGTATAGTTGATTTACAATATCATGTTAGTTTCAGGTGTACAGCACAGTGATTCAGTTAGATAGATAGATAGATAGATAGATAGATAAATATTCTTTTTCACATTCTCTTCCTATAAAAAACTTATTACAAAATACTGAGTATAGCTCCCTGTGCTATACATAGGTCCTTAATGTGTTTGAAGAGAGGCCTGCACAGCACTGGACACCCCAACCCAATGCTGATTTTTCATGGTCACGTGCAAGCCTGTGACCCTAGTCATGATGATGTCATCCTACCTCGGCTCCAGCGCTCTCCTGATGGCCGCCTTCTCTCTTCAACCCTACAACTCCCTAAAAGCTAATCTCCCCCACCTCCATCCCGAACGCTCACCAGTCCCTACAATGCCCCAGGCCTTCACCTGTTATGAAGGGGACATCAAGTCAAGACAAAGTTGACTGTCAACCCATCTCTACGTCATGAAACATCATCCCACACTTGTGGGAAGGGGGCCAATCACAGCATTTTCTCAAGATGAGCAGCCCATTATGTTAATGTAAACACTTCACCATCCACCGCGGCATAATCCAAGGTTCACATGAAGCTGTTCCCACCTGGAACAGGATACCACGGTGGGGAGTAAGCTCCCCACTCCCGGGGGTATTTAAGCAGAGGTGGGAATGCCCCCCCACGATATTGTTACACAAGATGAAGAGTGGCCCAGGGTCTCCCCACCTGTGAAATGAGGGTAATCAAAAGGAAAAGGAGGAGCCGGAGCAGGATTTATTGAGCATTTCCAAGCACTTTATACACATTTCCTCAGTCCTCACAAGAGCCCTTTTAGGTATTAGGATACATAGAGACGTTGCTACCATACACACACACACACACACACACACACACACACACACGTGTTCAAGGTGACAGAGCCAGGTATGCACAAGGGCCTCTGCTCCTGGCCTTACGCCCCCTCCATGCCACCACTCTGCCTCCTGCTACAGGGCATGAAACCGCTTGTTAAGCTGCCTAACACAGCAACAGCCACCTAATGGGCACTTAATGATTCTCCCCAGACTGAGATGGTCAAAGGTCCCTCCCACTGAGCAAAGGCAATTTTCTCCTCTGCCAAGCAAAGGAGAGACTTCATCCTGGCCCTTCATGCACAGGAGGTCTGACCACGTGGCTTTACAGCCAGCCCTTTCCACCTTTCCAAAATATATTCAGAAACATGATCACATCTGAGCTTCACAGCTCTTGACAGAGAGGCTCACTGAGGCTCACATATGAAGGGTCTGCCCAAGTTCCCACGGCTGCACCAACACATTCACATCCCGGGACACCAGGGACCATCCTGATCTTCATCCCCACCAAGGCCTTGTGCGTGAAAAGAAAGGACAATCGCAAACATTTCATCAAAAAGCAGCAACAGGGGCTTCCCTGGTGGCGCAGTGGTTGAGAGTCCGCCTGCCGATGCAGGGGACACAGGTTCGTGCCCTGGTCCGGGAAGATCCCACATGCCGCGGAGCGGCTGGCCCCGTGAGCCATGGCCGCTGAGCCTGCGCGTCCGGAGCCTGTGCTCCGCAACGGGAGAGGCCACAGCAGTGACAGCCTCGCGTACGGCAAAAAAAAAGAAAAGAAAAAAAAAAGCAGCAACAACTAAACCTATGTTCAAAGCCAAGTTAGTGGCAGGGATGAGTGGGTGACAGGTACTCCGTAACTGTTTGGTGACGTGGATAAGGAAGCAGCCAGCCCATGGTTTGGCCAATCAAACACAAATGATGCCACCACCTTAGACTCGGACCTTTAAACCCTTGGAGTACACATTTGCACCTCTTATATAATCTAGGAAGCAAAGTATCTATTGGTAGCTCATTCCCACCAGCCCCAGGATGAAGCAGCTCCTGCATTTGGAGGCCAGAGTCTAGCTCCAAAGGTATGTTTATTGTCAGAGGTCATCACCATGGTGCCTCCCCTCCCCACAGGCCCTGGTAAGCAACAAGGCCGCTTCATTGGCCAGTGCCTCAACCAGAAACCATGTGGACCTCAAGGCAATTTCTTGGCCTTTGAGGACATGGCCAAAGTCAAGCTGGTCAAGAGATGTAGCCAGCTATTTGGACCAAGAGCCAAAGCAGATGGCACAGACCAGGCTAATGTTTACATCCAGGGAGCACTGAGTTCCAAGCAATGAATAGTAGATGCCCAGCCCTTGCTCCTTCGTTTGCAAGACGATCCATGCCACCTAAGAAACTAAACTTGCTTCTCACCAAAACTATACCACACTAAGGGGCATTGAGAATGGGACCGTCCTTTATACATTTCACCATTCCAGTTGGTTGACGGCCTTCTGAATTTATTCCAACTTGCGAGGCACATGAAACTCACCAATGCATGACAGCAAAATCTGATGGCATCTCCCATCTCCACCAGGGCACTAAAGCCTGGGGTAGGAGAGAAAGATGTCCTTATGATACTAACTTTTCAGGTTCTGATGACTCTCGTGTCTACTGTAGACAGAAGTGCTCAGAGAAAAGGACATGAGGCTCCCTCTTGCTGCATGACACGGAGATCAGAGAGGTCACACACTGTATGATCCTATTTATATGAAATGGCCAGAACTGGCAAATTATAGAGACCAAGAGTAGTCTAGCGGCCGCCAGGCTGGGAAAAGGGGGGGAATGGGGAGTGACTGCCCAGGGATAAGGGGTTTCTTTTGGCGGGGGGATAAAAATGGTCTGGAATTAGATAGTGGTGATGGATGCAGATCTCTGTGAATATACTAGAAACCATTTTATCTTATTTTATTTTATTTTATTTTTTTCTTTAGCGGTAGGCGGGCCTCTCACTGTTGTGGCCTCTCCCGTTACGGAGCACAGGCTCCAGATGCGCAGGCTCAGCGGCCATAGTTCACAGGCCCAGCCACTCCGCAGGACGTGGGATCTTCCTGGACCGGGGCACGAACCCGTGTCCCCTGCATCGTCAGGCGGACTCTCAACCACTGCGCCACCAGGGAAGCCCTAGAAACCATTTTAAATGGGTAAACTTTATGGTCTATAAGTGATGTCTCAATAAAGCCGTTTGTGTTTTTTTTAATGTTGATGGTGGAGAGGGGAAAAATGAGTGTACTAAGTTAGGAAGTGCTTCCCTGCTTCACATCCTACCATTGCACTGGGTCCCCATCTCCTGAGCACTCCGAGCAGTCCTAAAGCTGTGGGACCAGCACTCCACATGCTGTCCTTCACCTGTCCAGCCCTCAGCAGGCCCCTCCTGCCAAGCGACAGCCCTCATCCCTGCCACGGACTCAAGGGTTCTAAGTAACCAAGGCAGGCATGGGAACATTCTCAGAGCAGTCCCAGGAAACACCTCTGGAAATATTCATTCATCTGGTAGAAAAGCTGGCTGCTTTTGCTGGAGCCCAGGATGGGGGAGAGCATGAAATCAGAGAGACGGCCACTTTCCTCCCAGGAGAAGCGGGAGCTGGTAGGAAGGGAGACCTCAAGCCCGAACGGTGACATCATCATTCATGTTCCTTCAGGCTGTGTCGAAGGAAAAATACAGTGTGGGGCTGGAGGCAGGACAGACTTCAGAGCAAAACAAACCAGGCATTAAAAACTGCTAGAGGTTCCATTAGCAAGACAGAGCAAAAAATAGGATTCCCCCATCCCCCCGTTACCCTCAGGGCCCCTCAAACTGCTAAAAATAAAGCAGCAGGCCCTGGTATTTGTGATGCCAGAGTTCTCAGGACTCCCTGCAGGGCCAGCCTCCCTCTGGGCTTCCTTCGATCATGCTTGCCTCCCTTTCTCCACCACTTCAGCATAGATTTCCACAGCACCAGGAGGGCAGCCAGGGTCCAGGACTGAAAAAAACGTTTCCACTGATCAGGAAGCTGGGACAGATGTCCCACTGCAAGGATGTGGTCCAGAGCCTGAGAATCAAACATGTAGATGCTCAACTGAGCATCTATATTAGTGGGGCTGGGGTTGGGGGGTGGGATGCAGATCCATTCAATGATTGGACATCCCACCCCTACCCTCTGGGGTCCTGGCCATTGCTTAGGGAAGGAGTCAAAAGTAGGCAGGTGGAAAACAGCTGGGGCAATATGTAGGCCTGAGCTCACACCCACCCTCTCCCGCTACACAGCAGGAAGGACCACCTCTTGCCCCTTCCGCAGACCCCCACTCCCAGGGCTGCCCGATACTCATGCAGAACCGTAGTCTCTTGGAGAGAGAACAGCCTCAGAGCAATACAGCTTGGCAACAGGAGTGCAGACCTTGCGTCGGACTGCCTGGCTTCCAATCCCAGCTCTACCCCTTCCTAGCAGGGTGACCTTGGACGAGGTACTGAACCTCAGTTCTCCATCTCTAAAAGGAGGATAAAACGCTTCCTACTTCACAGGGTTAATCTGAAGCTCTTAGAAAAGTGCCCAACACATAAAAAGTGTGCAATGAACGCCAGATGTTACTGGGGACCCGCTAACAGTGTCTAAGAAAGCTGCCAGCACTGGGGGCTGGGCAATTCTTGTTTGTCCGGGGCTACCCCACACACGGCAGGACATTGACTCTTCCTGGCCCCTAGGAAGTAATTGCTCACAGCCAAGTAAATGCTCCTCTAGGCCGGGTGACGGTCAAAGCCGTTGTTGAGCAGGGAGGACAGGGTTCAAACCACAATTTGTCTGACCCTAAACCCATGCCTTTAACCCTCCACCGAACTGCCCCCTGTAAAACCACAGTGGACGCACAAAAAAGCCTTTCTTGTCAAGGACAGTGAGGAACAGAGAAAAAGGAATTGAAAAAACTAACATAAAATAAGCCTCTTCAAAAAAACAATTGGCAGGAATGGCATTTATTGGTTTTTCAAAGTTATCCAATTCTCCCCTTCAGGTCCTTTGAGTTTACCTGATGTCAGAGCAACAAACCGCGCAGTCACGCCCTTCCTAAAGATTAGCAGATGGCTCTTTTCAGAGGTGGGTGCCCGGAAATCCAACACTTTTCTCTGAGGGCCTCAGGGTGACTGGAAACCCTAGGTCCTGGCTTTATGGCCTTGGTCCTCCCCCAGCCCCTTCCTTTCACGGGCAGCTCGGGGTGGCCACCATATGCCACTGGCCCGTAGAGGCTCTGGGACATCCCAGAGGACTGGCCCCACCTGAGGTGTGGCTCTAAGAACACAGTGACCCGCAAAACAGCCTGGAGGCTGAACACAAGGAATCAGCCATAAAAACGTGCAGTTCTAACAGCAGCCACCCCAGCATGTGGAGCAAAGAAGCCACAGAGGGATGTTCCCTCCCCAGGACCCCATCCAGCTGCTGCCAGGGACACGGGATTGCAAGGTCCTCTGAGGCCACCTGGGAGAAGAGGTCCCTCACTGGGTGCTCACTAGCTACCACGGGCTGCACGGGAGGCCTTCCTGCAAGGAGGGCAAGCAGATAACGCAGGAAAGAGCTGGCACCCTGCCTGCTGCCAGGAAGGACTCCGTGAACAGCACCCTCATCTTTCCTAAGCCTAAAAGCACCCCAGCAAGTTGGGCATGATTCCCACCTTACAGATGGGGAAACTGAGGCTCGGAGAAGTTACAGAACTAGGAAGGGACTGCACTGGGCTCCAAGCCAGGTCTGTCTCCAAACATGGGCTTTGCCCACGTCCCTCTTCCTTGACGGCCCCTGGAGAGGCCGGGTGATGGGGCTTGGCAGCCTGTCAGCCCTCTGCTAAGTGCCCCACACACACAGGGCATGTGGGCTTCTGGGGCAATGTCTGGCTTCTGCTGGGATAGCCCCCAGCAGTGTCTCAGGGGACTGAGCCTGAACAGCCTCCCCATACTCTGCCATGGCTGGAGGCGGGGGTGGGCACCATCTCCCACTCCCCTTCCTGGAGGCCAGAAAGGCCTGCAGGCCGTGGGGCCGCAGAAACATGACAATGTTAACAGAAGCAGCTCATACTTAGGGTGCTTCCTAAATGCCGCCTGCTTCCCCGGTATCAGCTCACTGCGTGGGCGCACAGTCTACGAGGGAGAGGCCCATCTTACAGAAAACCAACATGTACAGATACACAGCTTGTCCAAGGTCGTGCAGCTGCCAGTAGCAGGGCCAGGGCTGAATCCACGCTCCCCGCAACGCCACTCCACCTCTGGGGACACAGCCACAGATGTGTCCACTTGTATCATTTTCCAGCCACAGCGCAACAGCTGTGGCCTGGGTCTCCTCCTCCACCCTCCACCCTTCCCCAGAACCCCTGGCCTCCTCTGCCCTCATCCCTTTGCAGCTAAAACTGCTCAAAGGCCAGACTGGCTCTAACTTTAGGGTCACCCTGCCCTGTGTCCCACCCCCACTGTCAGTAAAGAAAAGATGAGACAGTCAGGTACCAGCCCCTCCTCCAGAGGAACGCGCAGATCCCAAAGGCCCTTGACATGGCACCCCCTCCTTAGAGTCAAGAAAGACACGTCTGCTCCAGCAGTTCCCTTCTTCCTGAGTCTCTTCTGGGGCCCCAAGTCGAGAGGAAAGGAGCAGACAGCACCACTCCATCACTGGGCCCCCTTCGTGACCTGAGGCCCTCCCTTTCTAAAGCAGGCAGAGCCATCCGTGATTTACCATGTTCAGACAACAAACTCTTGCAAGGAGCCATCTTGGTGGTCCCGGTGCCGCCTTGGGCACACTGACCAAGGGGAAGACCCTATGAGAACTTTGGGGATGCTGACCTTCCCAAGGACCCTCGCTCTCACCTGCAGCCGGCCACGGCAGTGGCCTTGCCCCATTCTCCCTCCCTGTGACCGTTTGTCTCCAATACATCACCCTGGCCAGCTTGGAGTCTGACTCACCTGACCCGACAGGGCATGCGACACTGTACTTAGGACACCTCCAGGGCGAGATCTTTAGGCAACCTTTTGCAAACACTTACAGGGATTTATCAGATAGAAAGGGAAACAAGACAGGAAGAAGAATTCTGGAGTCGGGCAAAGAGCTGAATGTCAGAATCGGGTGTGAGTGGGATGCTTCTGAGACGGAAGAAGCAACCTAGTCTCACTCAGCAGTGAGAATGGGGAGAGGCGGGGCAGCCCAGGAGGAGGAAAGCAGTGCTGTAGCCAAGGGGAGGGCTGGTCTCCTTACCTCTGTCTTCAAGGTGCTGCTCGGTCCTCGGAGGACCTTGCAATCCCATGTCCCTGGGCTGTAAACTGGGTGGGGTCCTGGAGAGGGGAATATTCCCCTGCTGCACATGCTTCCTGGAGTCCCCTACCCTCTCCTTCCCTTAAAAACATCATTCCTTTACACGCTGTGGTCGGCATGCTCCGCCGCCACGTCCATGCCCTAATCCCCAGAACGTGAGAAGGCTTCTTACATGGCAAAGGGGGCTCTGCAGGTGTGATGAACTGAAGGCTGTTGAGATGGGGAGAGTAGCCTGGATGATCCCTAAATGTGCTCACAGGGGTCCTGACGAGAGGGAGGCAGAGGAAGATTTGACTACAGAAGAGAACGTGGGGGATATGATGGTGGAAACGGAGACCGCAGTGATGCGCTCGGCAACCGGAGGAAGGAGCCACAGGGCAAGGAACGCCGGAGGCTGATGGAAGCTGCAAAAGGCAAAGAAAGGATGCTCCCCTCAGAGCCTCCAGGAGGAAGCAGCCCTGCAGATGCCTTGACTTCAGCCAGTGAAACCGATTACAGACTTCTGATCTCCAGAACTGGAGGAGAATAATTTGTGGTGTCTAAAGCCACTAAGCATATGGTCATTTGTCATCGCAGTGATAGGAAACTAATACACACACTCAGTCCACCTGAGGAGGGAAGGAGGGCGCTTTCTCCAGGCTCAGCACCATACTAGCCACTGGAGGTCAAGCCATGAGCAACAGAGACCCGTGCCTGCCCTCCTAGAGCTTCTGGTTTTTCTCACCTCTCCTCCATCTCCCCTCCTAGAGTCCCCGTGGCCTGGAATACGCTGCCACCCGCCTCTCTAAGTCCTCCCCATCCTTGCAGCTTCCAGCCCATGCACACACATGTCTGTATAAGAGGGAGCTTACCTGTTCCATCAGGCCCTGACAACGGGATTACTTGGCCCTGAAGCCAGGGATGGTGGATGTCTCGTTCACTCCTGAATCCACTCCCACCCGTGGTGGGCACGTTCCCGATGCCCCCTGCCCGGAACCTCTGCCAGAAGAAGCCATCCCAGGACTGCTGGGGTATGCGTTTTACGCTGTGTGCCAGGTCCTTCCTCCCGACTATACAGACTCCCTAAAGGCAGGAACCTCATTTTCCCTTATCTTCCCCTCTGTCTCCACTTACCAACAGAGCGGACTCAAGACATTAGCCTACAGAGCTCCCAGGGGCGCGTGACATTGGGTGTTCGTCTAGACTAGGCCGACAGTCCCTGGAATTTGGATGACAACACATTTAAAGAGAAAGAGCATGAAAGTCTTTGAATGATCACATTTTTCTTTAAAACACAAATAAATAAATAAACCAACAGCTGATCGGCACCCTCGGGGCTGAGTCAGAAACAGGAGGAAGTCTGGGCTCGAGTCTCAAAACACAGAGAGACAAAGCCCCAAACAGACACCAAAGCCTTCAGGCAGGAATCTCACCATGACCTTCAGGCAGTGGTCAAACCCTTACAGAACAGAAGATGCAGATAAAAGAACATCCCAGGGAGGGAGGTACCACTCGGGAAAAGCGGAAACAAGGTAGCAGAGTCAGCATCACCTCCACCCCCAATCCCCCAGTCCCCACTCTCGGGGCCCACACCGGGGCCCGACCTGGAGCACGTGCCGCCCCCGAATTCTGCCCGGCCGCCTCCATCCTCAAGCAGGTCTCAGCTCAATGACACCTCCTCAGAAAGGCCTTCCCTGGCCACCCACCAAGGCAGCCTCTCAGGCACCCTGATCCCATCCCCCCGTCTTCTCTGTTGTGCCACTGGAAACTATCTCATCCATTTACTGATGGATTGTTGATTATGTGGGTACACCCCTGCTCCCACCCCAGCCCTTTTCCTTACTGTTCTCCCAGGGCTTCCAACAGTGCCTGCAGTATGGGGGTGCTCGAGAAAGCAGAATGACCGCTCACTGTGTACCTCTGGAAGATACTGGGGTACAGAGACCCCCCTCACAGAGCCCCAGCCTGGTGGCTCCCCAAAAATAAACAGAGAGCCCATCTGTGGAGCCTCTCTCCCTCTCTCTGGCTCTCTCTAGCACAGAACCTCTTTCTTCCCCAGCCCACCAGCAGCACTGTCCGTTTCACGATGGGTAAGATGGGAACGAAGAATCTTGAGGTCAGGCACAGCAGATTCCAGTCAAAAACAGCTTGCTGGCTAAGTGAAAGGACTCAGACACAAAAGGCCACATATTATGTGATTCCATTTATATGAAAAGTCCAGATTAGGCCCATCCACAGAGATAGAAAGTAGATTAGCCAGAGGCTGGGCGGAGGGGCAATGGGGAGTGACGGCCTGATGGGTACAGGGCTTCCTTTCGGAGTGATGAAACTGGAATTAGATGATGGTGATAGTTGCACAACTTTGCAAATATACTAAGAACTACTGAAATTGTGCATGTTAGAAGGCTGAATTTTATCTCGGTTAAAAAAAGAAAAGAAAAATGCCATGAAGCGGGCAGAATTGCAGGCTCAGAGTCAGAAGTCAGAGGCAGAGGCAGAGGCAGAGGCAGAGGCAGAAGCGGTCAGAATTGCAGGCTCAACTCCTGGCTCAAGCCACGAGCTGTGTGAACTCAGGCAAATTACTTGGCCTCACTGTACCTCAGTTTCCCTATCTGTAAACGGGAGTAGTAACTGTGCCCACCTCGAGAGAGTGCTGTGAAGATTATATTTGACCCTGATGTGTAGGGGACTTTGGGTGACTGCTTTCCAAACGTCCATCTTCCCCTTTCCTTGCAGACCCTATTTTCCATTCAGGGATCTTTAACGTTCTGAAGACTCTGACCGTACCCCCTGGCCTCAGCCTATCTGATCAGAGTGACCCTCAGGACCTGTGCAAGGTATGCTGGAATAAAGGTGCTCTATTTCCTGCCATGCACGAACATAACAACACGTACCCTCTGGAGCTGTGCCAGCCATATTGGAACCCAGAGGCAAAGCAGCCTCAAGATGAGGCCACCTTTAAGGAAAGTAGATTGGAGAGACAGAAAGAAACTGGGTCCTTGGAGACATCATTGAACCTCTAGATGAACCCTCACATGAAGTCACCCAACGTTTTAATTATATGAGCCAATGAAGTCCTTTAAATGTTTAAGCCAATTAAAGGCATCGTTTCTGCTACCTGCAATCAAAAGCATCATAACTGATTCAGCTACATAAACTCCTTCATTCTGGGCCTGGTACATAGCAATTTCTCAAAAGTGTGAGCTCTTACGATTTTTTTTTCTAAACTTGTCCTATGCTCTTCACCAGGGTCAATGTTCACCCAGATGTCTAGAGATGAATACTATTGGCTTGTAACTAGATATCAGCTTATCACCTTATAATCCAATTCCATGTCCCTGTGATGGCAAACCACAGACAACTTCACCAAAGACACTAAAATCAGTGCACACGACAAGCACTCGTGGGGTGGTTTACTGTGTGCTCAGACAAGACCAGGAGAGCAGGGGGAGGAGAATGAGAAAAGAACAAGGCATGTGATCATAACCCAACAGAGGAGATTGAGGTCTGCAAAACAGTCAGGGATACAGTTGCCTCCTTACGTGATTTAAGTGATTCTATATTGAAAGCTAAAAGGGTTCAAGGAAGAAAGAGATGGGAGTCCTGGTGGCTTTCTGGTTTCTCCTGGTTGGTTCCCTCTGGTTCCACTCATGGACCAGATCGAAACACACTCCTGCTGAGAACGTATGGAGGAAACAGCACATCAGGCTCAGTACCAGGCCTCGTTCCCACAAACCCCAAAGACAACGTACACATTCCATGTATGTGGCCAGAGACCAGCACATCCTTAGACGTGTGCACAAAGCTGACTCAACTATTCAAGGGGTCCAGTCAATTTCTCTTCCCCTCATTTCTTTTCTTCTCCCCTTCTCCTCCCAATGCAGGAAGAATGTGATGCGTGAAACAATTATTCTTCAGAACCCAGGGGCAGGTGGGGAGCCTCCAATCCAGAGAAAACAAAATGTAAATGATACAGAAAGAGATCCAGATCCATGAATATTCATCTGCCTTTCCCTTATGATGGAAACCAGATTTGTGGAGGATCATCGAGCTCCATTTCCTCTGAATTCCTCAGAGGAATTCACGGTCAGGCATCTCATCCTGCTTGAACACAGAACGCAATGCGGCGTTCTTGCCTCCAAAAACGGGAGGTTACACAGGTACATACATACCTGAAAATTCACTCACTTCAATACTTAAGATCTGTGCATGCCCTGTGTGAATTTCGACCTCAATTTTAAAAACGAAACTCGAAAGACTGGCAGATTCCTTCTCATCCTTCAAGGCATGTCTCAAATACGACATTCTGAGGAGGAGGAGCCTTCCTCTCTCACCACTGAGAATGAGTCCCTACCTCCTCACCTTGCCCCGCACACATCCCTAACACAGCTCCCGGCCCCAAACGAAACAATGAAAGTGAAGATTCCTCTAGAGGCTCTTTGCTCCCAGGAAGACAAAGCTGGGGCTGATTCATTTCTGGATCCCCTGCACCAGGCAGAAGCATACAATAACTGTTTATTTGTGGGAATAAACTACAAACGGTCTGGAACTCTTTCCCACACACTAGGGCTGGAAGTTCTCAAGGTCTCTCTTCCACCTCCTGGGACATCTGTGTGACCCTGGAGTGATGACTTAACCTTCTGAGTCTAAGCTCCTGAACAGCACCTGCCCTTCAGTGTTGCTATGAAAATTTTACCAGCTAAGCTGCAAGGCAGCCAGCTCAGAAGACGACACATTTTAAGCTCTCAAGAAATGCCAACTCCCCTGCCCCAACCTTCCCCTAGTCACAGTACAGGGTTTAAAACTTCCCAGGAACCCAATAAACCCTGGTTGACCGGAACTGAGTGGCCCCACCCCGGCTGCTCTGTGCCTCTCCCACCCCAGGTGCTCTGTGCCTCTCTTCAATACACACTGTGCCTCCTTAAAGAACTCAAAGCCAATCAGGCTGGAAACAATGCTTTTGTCTAAAATCAGACCCGGGACTTCCCTGGTGGCACGGTGGTTAAGAATCCGCCTGCCGGGCTTCCCTGGTGGCACAGTGGTGGGGAGTCCACCTGCTGATGCAGGGGACATGGGTTCGTGCACCAGTCGGGGAGGATCCCACGTGCCGCGGAGTGGCTGGGCCCGTGAGCCATGGCCGCTGAGCCTGTGCATCTGGAGACTGTGCTCCGCAGCGGGAGAGGCCACAGCAGTGAGAGGCCCGCGTACCACAAAAAAAAAAAAAAAGAATCCGCCTGCCAATGCAGGGGACACGGGTTTGAGCCCTGGTCCGGGAAGATCCCACATGCCGCGGAGCAAGTAAGCCCGTGCTCCACAACTACTGAGCCCACGTGCCACAACTACTGAAGCCCACACACCTAGAGCCCGCGCTCCACAACAAGAGAAGCCACCACAATGCGAAGCCCGTGCAATGCAACGAAGAGTAGCCCCCGCTTGCCACAGCTAGAGAAAGCCTGCGTGCAGCAACAAACACCCAACGCAGCCAAATAATTAAAGAAAGAAACCTCTTAAAATCAGACCCAATGGGGGTAACAGTAAATCAGGAAACCCATGGAGGCATCTGGGCCGAGTTTGGGTTCCAAGGGGCCTTCCTTAGGGGAGGTGGCTCAGGCTGCAGGCTGGCTTGGCTCACGCAGCATAAGTGCCCACCTAGGGGTTTATTAGCATAAACAGATGCCTTGATTCTCCTCTGTGCGGTCATTCCCACCCCCCCCCAAAACAAAAATGATAATTGCTCTGTTCTATGACAGGATGTTTGCATTCGAGCTAAAATTGCCTTCTCTGTCCCATTTGCGGTAATTCTGCTCAGCACAGTGTGACGAGGAGCTCGGTTCCCCTCACCAGAGCTGGTGGCTGGCCTGACAGAGGCCCCTTCACGTGGGGAATGAAAGAAGGAGATGGTTGAGGAGGGGGAGAAAAGAACGAGTTTGTCATTTTAGCAAACACAGGCAAAGGCTGTCTGTGGAAGGGAAGCCGCTGTCTGACACACACACAGAGCACACAAAATACCCTTTCTTCTGGGGAAGCCGGGCGTGAGACACTTCAGGACCCGGGGCCAAGCCACGGGCAAGTGGGGTGGGGAGAGGCTACCTTTGAAGGCTCACCGCAGGCGCCCACCACCTGCCACCATCCAGGCCTGGACAAACGCCTGTCTCCTCTTGGTGGAGGTGTCCTGAAAGGTTCCACCTCAGCTTCAAGAGGGAATGAAATACCCTCCGTGCTCAAGAAGCCACAGAAAAGAAAGAGACTCAGTGCCCTAAATATAAATGTAACCAGTGCGCACTATTAGTCAACCCATCAGGAGGAGTTTGTTGAATGCCCATTCGTTCATTCATTTGCCAGTTTCCACCAAGTGCCCACCTTGTGTCAGGCTGCGTGCTTGGTTCTGGGGATACAGAGGCAAGAGTTAGGAGCTTAAAATCTAGCCAGAGGGCTGGGCAAGTGAAGCAGTGTGGCGTTCTCTGGGGCTGGTCTCCATCCCCCACCTAACACAGTGCTTTGTCCAAGGCGACTCATGGTGGCTTGAATACGTTTGCTTCTGATAAATGACATCATTACACCTGGACCCATAATCAACATGGTGGCCACTATCTATTGACTCGTTCTCACGTGCTAGGTAGAACTTTCTCTGTGGTCTTCATCTTACAAGCAAAGGAAGCTGAGGCTTGGGGAAAGCAGACGACTTGCCCAAGACCACACAGCCCATCAGTGGGGAAGGCAAGGGCTGAGCCCATGTTCTGGCGTCCAAATCCCACACCCTTCCCACCTCACTGCAGAGGCGGAAGAGAGAACGCCCATGTCCGTCTCCCGCTCAGCCCCAAATCAACTGTGGGCTCCCCCAAGGAAGCACCATCATGAGTGATGCCCGGGGGATCCTCTTCAGAGCCCACCCCAGTGTAGGACGAGTTGCCGAAAAACAAACTATTTGCTTAACTGAGTGACTGTGGCAGGATACGCTTGGGATAAGAGGGCATGGGAGGGGAAAGAAAGACGACCCGGAAGCCTTCCTGGAGGAGCTCGGTATACAGAAAGATGTTTCTCGTACCTCAGAACACATAATCCCCAATGGAGAAAAAAGTCTGAGGACAAACACTAGAGGTTATATAAACCTTACATCAGGCACCTGGCCTGCCTCAGTGCAGCAGTAACATATGTTCCTCAATGGGGGAAACTCAAATAACAAGTAACCCCGGCAGGAAGGCTGAGGCTGGAGAAGGGCCTTCTTCTTGGCCCTTAGAGCCCCACAGGTTCCCTGGTCCATTCACAGCTCACTGGGCCCCTGTGGGCATTCACAGGATGGAAAGGTTGCCCAGGAGAGAAGACAGATGAGCCCACCAGACTCAAAAGCCTCTTCGCAGACCCTCAGCCTTCTGGTAGAAGCACCTTCTGGGCCCTCCAACACTTTCCATCCCTTTTATCCCTCTGCTATTATCTCCATCTGCTGAGGTTGACGGAAGAGGTGGTGCAGGGCAGAACACATAGAGGCAAAACCAAAATCCTTACAAAAACACCGGGGACCCTCGGAACGGTCTCATCCAGCCCTCATTTGGTACTCACTGCTGGCCCCTGGCTACCACGCACCCTCAAATGGTCTCTTCCTCCTCAGTGGCATCTCCACCCATGGCTACGGATAGAGGAGAGGGGTCAAAGTAACATTCCATCTTATCATAACAGGAGCCAACTATTAAGCACCTAGGAGGCACTAAGTGCTCAAGGTGATCACCTCATTTAACCTGCACAAAAACCCTACGTGGCAGGTATTTTCAATACCCACATTGTACTGATGAAGACAGTGAGCTTGCCAAGGTTAATCATCCACAGCTACCAAGCCAGTGCAAGGTAGAGCTGGGATTCAAGCCCACCTTTGTCCAACTCCAAGGCTAGGCTATAAAGTTCACAAGCCTGAATTTAAAGAGGCCAAAGGTTAACATTCAAAACGAGTGCTGCGGGCTTCCCTGGTGGCACAGTGGTTAAGAATCTGCCTGCCAATGCAGGGGACGCGGGTTCGTGCCCCGGTCCCGGAAGATCCCACATGCCCCGGAGCGGCTGGGCCCGTGAGCCATAGCCGCTGAGCCTGTGCGTCCGGAGCCTGTGCTCCGCAACGGGAGAGGCCACAACAGTGAGAGGCCCGCGTACCGCAAAAAAAAAAAAACAACAAAAAACGAGTGCTGCCCCTCTGCAGTGGGGAGTGGGGAGGGGCAATGACACATTTGCTCCAATGCTGCCAAAACTCAAAGCATTTCCAGAACTTTTCTTTGGAAATCGCCTACAGAGGTAATTTACACACCACCCAGAACTTTCAGATTCTTATGTGCAATCATAATTATACATTTGAGAGACCAGAAATACCTTACCCACACTGGCTTCCTCTCTTGATCATTATACTTGCCTGCAAACTCCCTTGGACAGTTTTCTAAAATCAAATTGACTTTCAAATGCTGAGAGATGTCACCCCAGCAACATTCAAAAGAACGCACCGATGCTATCACCAACCTGTTCCCAAGGGGAGACCTTCATTCTCCAAGTAAGGATGTAACCATTTGTTCGTTCAGTCCTACATTTATTCGAGAAGAATTTTGTGATGCTGGATACTGCTGTGGGTTGCTAATGAAACAGAGATAAAAAGGTCCCTGTCATCTTGGAGCCCTCAACATGGGGACAATACTTCAGGCAACTCTTGCATAGAACCTCCAATCTCAAGCACCACAGATGCAAAGATGGACAGCATAGAGTCCCAGACTTCAGGAAGGCTACATCCCAGCAGGGGGACAGACACGCCAGCCATCCCTCTGGAAAACAGAGTGACCACCTAGGAGGTGACTGTCACGGTCCATGTTAGGGAGAGTCAGTCTCCCAAAGGCGACCAAAGTGAAATAACAATAATAACTAACACTTACCTAGCACTTGTGATGTACCAGATGCTACTCTAAGTAATTAACACACATTATCCTCCCAACAACCCCATGAAGTGATTACTAATACTAGTCCCACTTTCCAGGTGAGTAAACTGAGGCGCTGAGAGTTTAGGCAATTCATAAAAGGTCTAAAAGTCAGCAAGTAGCGAACTATGATTTGAGCCCACAAAGTCTGGCTCCAGAGGGCATGCTCTTGCTAACTACATCGAGCTGACTGGAATGAGAGATGCTGTCCATTTGGACACGTACGTTCCGGTCCATTGGGTTTTTTTGGGGTTTTTTTAACATCTTTATTGGAGTTTAATTGCTTTACACTGGTGTGTTACTTTCTGCTTTACAACAAAGTGAATCAGTTATACATATATATATATCCCCATATCTCTTCCCTCTTGTGTCTCCCTCCCTCCCACCCTCCCTATCCCACCCCTCTAGGTGGTCACAAAGCACCAAGCTGATCTCCCTGTGCTATGCGGCTGCTTCCCACTAGCTATCTATTTTACATTTGGTAGTGTATATATGTCCATGCCACTCTCTCACTTTGTCCCAACTTACCCTTCCCCCTCCCCGTTTCCTCAAGTCCATTCTCTAGTAGGTCTGCGTCTTTATTCCCGTCCTGCCCCTAGATTCTTCATGACCTTTTTTTTTTTCTTTAGATTCCATATATATGTGTTAGCATACGGTATTTGTTTTTCTCTTTCTGACTTACTTCACTCTGTATGACAGACTCTCGGTCCATCCACCTCACTACAAATAACTCAATTTCGCTCCTTTTTATGGCTAATATTCCATTGTATATATGTGCCACATCTTCCTTATCCACTTGTCTGTCGATGGGCATTTAGGTTGCTTCCATGACCTGGCTATTGGAAGTAGTGCTTCAATGAATATTGGGGTGCATGTGTCTTTTTGAATTATGGTTTTCTCTGGGTATATGCCCAGTAGTGGGATTGCTGGGTCATATGGTAGTTCTATTTGTAGTTTTTTAAGGAACCTCCATACTGTTCTCCATAGTGGCTGTATCAATTTACATTCCCACCAACAGTACAAGAGGGTTCCCTCCATTGGGTTCTAAAAGAGCAGCCACATCACTCACGTTATTACTCACGTTCAATATCCCCTGTTGTCTCAGCAGTGAACTCCTGAACTCACTCTGCTAGAACATGACATCTGAACTGGATGGAATGGGCTAAAGGGAAGTTTCCAAGGGTGAAGCACTTCGCCACGGTGGGGGAAGGCAAAGGACCTGGGAACCAGCCTCTGACGTTCATCCCCCTTTGACGTTCCAGGCAAAGAGCCCCTCAAGGTTAATACTCAAAGCGGGAGACAGCTGAGGGGAGGACAGTCCTTTCACATCATAGGGAGTATGTCAATTCACACCACCCCTTACCCTGGTGGAGAACAAGGGCCAATGTCACCTGGTGACAGCCAAGATGGCTCTCTCTTTGTTCTCCTTGGGATGTGGAGGGAGGAGGCATTTAAGCCCCTTGGTCCCTTTGTTTCTGAAGGTGTTTAGGAAGCAGAATAGCTTACAAGCTGAAGGAAGGGACAAGAATGGGGAGAGTTGAGGGAACCCCAGAGCAGCGAGGAAGTGGCTAAGAGTTAACACTCTGAAGCCAGAAAATTCTGAGTTTGAATGGAGTCCTGCCACTTACTAAGTGATATCCCTTGGACACATGCTATACCCACTGCAAGCCACAGCGTTTGCTCAGCTATAAAATGAGGATAATGGTAATAATATCTACAACACAGGCTTTTTGAGAGGATTACGTGAGATAAAGCATGTAGAGTGTTCAACAGCGTGTGACGCCTTATAGCACGCTGTGTTAATATTCGGTATTATATTCTAAATATTCCATTCTAACACTGCATATTAATATTCAGTATTAACATCCAGAGTTACCACTGGGCCACAGTCACCTGGTCATCGTTAGTTATGGCAGAGCCAGCTATGGACGGCAAAAGCCCTCACCCAGTGGCACTCTGGAGCCCCATTTCCTACTCCTCCTGGGTACACTACATTCCCCAGAATGCCTTGCAGCTAAGGTACCATGTGAGAGTTCTGACCACTGGACTGTGCGGGCAGAAGCGATGTGAATGACTTCCAGGACTACTTTCACAAAACCATACCTGATGATCCTTACTTCTCATTCCGCATCTGTCAGATGGATGCAGGGGATTCACCAGAGACCTTCAGGGCCCCCTAGAAATGGCAGGTCTATGGGTATAAGGAGCCAACCCTGAATGACTGCTTGGAGCAAGTCCCTACCCCATCCCCCCAAACGTCCACATACACTATCAATGGTACTTTATACGAGCAATACATAAAGTTCTGTATTAAGTCCTCGACAGGTGGGGTTGCTTATTACAGCAGCTGGCCTAGCCTAATACACATAGTTAATCAAGCCTCAAAGTAGACTCATAGGCCCCTCTTAGCTCACTGCTTCCGTGACTGCCGCATGCACCACAGAAGAATCTAGACACCACAATGTGGTCCAATAGAGAAATTAGCATCTGTGACTGGTTAGGTGTGGAAAGCACGAGGAAGCGCCCGCAGCAACTCAAGAGAAGCAATGGAAGGACCACTAGTCTAGAAGAAACGAGACAGCCCAGCAGTGGTGTCACCTTTGCTCATGGTAGGCTCCAGGTCCTTCATGAGAACAAAGGAGAGTGGAAAGAGCATGAGGCCAAGCAGACCAGAATCCATACCTGCCCATGATTTACAGAAGAAAGTAAACCTCCGTGAGCTTCAGCCTCCACATAAGGTAGATAACACACCTGCCTCCATGTTCTGTGCCATCATGCTGATATCTTAAAAGCAGCCACGGTGAGAGTATTTACACCATGGGAACTGACGAATGCTACAAATCGGGGCTTCCCTCCTCGAGATTAAACGCTTACCAGCACATCATTGGATAAACAGGAGTCAGCTAAGTGGTACAGGAGACAGAGGGTAAGGAAAGAGAATTCCAGCTAGAGTGGATGGCATGTGTGAAGGCCCAGAGGCATAGAAACAAAAAGTTTAATGAAGTGAAGAAAGTCCTATATGGCCGGGTGCAGGGAGCTTGGGAAGAAAGTCTAAGAGGAACCCAGAGAGAGGACCACCCCTTTAATAGTAGTTATTTGTTCTAATCATCTACTGCTGCATAACAAATCACCTCAAAATGCAGTGGCTTAAAACAATCATTCATTTTGTTAATGCTCTTTAGGAATTCAGGGAGGGATGCGCTGGCTGGCTCAGCTCTGATTCACGTCAGCTGGGGCTGGACAACTCACTTTCCAGATGGACTCTTCCCACCATGTCCGATGCCTTGGTGCTCCTTGGAGAGTCTCCCTCTCCCCCCACAAGGCAGCACATCCTCCAGGCCTCTCCAAGTGACCTGGACTTCTCACAACGCGGTGCTCTCAGGGTAGTCAGACTTCTTCATATGGCGGCTGGCTTCTCCTAAGCCAGTGTTCCAAGAGGCCAAGAGGGAAGCTGCAAGGGTTCTTCTGACCTAGTCTTGGAAGTTGCAGGATCATTGCCGCCACGTTCTATTGATTATGAGCAAATCACGGAGCCAGCCCTGATTCAAAAGGAAGCACTACCCAAGAGCATGAACACCAGGACTCACGGTTCACTGGGGGCCTGCTCTGAAGACAAGAGAAGGCCACACTGCTACTGATCAGCCAGCAGGCACTGCCCACTCCGCAGGACTACCTGGGGGAGGCACAGGAGCTCAGAAAAGGAAAACCACCAGCCCTGTCCACAGAGAGCATTTGATGGACGATGCTCACACCGATGGAGAGGACAAGGTGGGCGTATCAGAGGAGAGGGTGAGCCCTGACTCAGGGGAGCAGAGAAGGCTTCCCAGCAAGCGAACCTTCCCAGCACATGAGCCAGCCTTGAAGGACGTGGGAGGCAGAGCGCAGAGCTGGGAGGGAAGGAGCGGGCCACCCGTGAGGCCGTTACCAGCCTTCTACCACGTCTGGACCAGCCGCGGAACAGGCCAGACCGTGTCCACATTTCCCAGTCCAGGCATGTTGCCCAGGCCTGGGCACCCTGCAGCCATGGTCAGGCAGCTCCAGAGCAGAAGCAGCACCCGCCCGTGCCAGCCCATCACCAGGCCCGTGAGTCTGTCCAACGCACCAGGGTCCGGGGAGGAGCGGTGAACTGTGGCCCTGGTTACTCGGGCTAGGCCTCCTCACCCAGAACCAGCAGCAGCCCGCCAGCCTCCGAGATCCAGCCCGGCCACTAGGCCTGGCGGCTGGACTGCTGCAGCCTAGCAGGCTGGCCCGGGCTCCCACTACCACTCTCTGGGCAGGCACAGGATGCTCTGCTGACAAACACCTGGGGACAGCAGGGGCCGTGGGAAGGAGCTAACAATAGCACAGCTAGCAACTGAGGACTTCTCCAAATCCTCGGGGTCTTGTTATTCTTTGTTCACGGACCTTAGGAACACTCGTGGGCTGGCACCCGAGCTTTCACCCTTCTCAAAGGCTCAGGCTAAGAACAAGCATAGGGGCCAGGGGGGCCTCCTACGTCACAGTGCTCAGAAGTCATGGAAACAGCCTGCCCTGGGGCCTGGGCCTAGGGATGGGCAGGCTGGGTCCACTTTCACACACACACCCCCACCCCCCGTGGGCTCTCTCTGGCCACCCCACTCGGACCAATTCTCAGTGTTTTCCACCCTTCCTGAATCTCAGGTTCTTGATGTTTCTCTTACTTGTTTGGCCGTTAAGAACTACGGGCCTCGCACTGTATTTTCAATTTCTCGTGTGAGTGTATTATACCCACCCAGCCAGATGCCTAGAAAAGTCACGTGTATGGACGTGCGAGCTGCACACTGCACAATTCCAGGGGCATCATTCATGGCTGGGATGTGAATGGTGCCCCTGGAATAATGCAGTGTGGCTACTGGTGTTGCCAAGGAGGGAATGACGTCTTACACAACCCTGTGTCCGTGGAAAAAGGACAGCCACGCTAATAAAGATTTGTGGACCGACCCATTCGTCTCCGCTACCAAACAGTCTGTGCATGGGGTTTGGCAGGCACAAGGCCACAATGCCCAATGGTCTAGAAAGAAATCCATAATGTGGTACAATAATGTATTTCCAGGCCGTGGAGGTGGAGAGGGGCAAGGAATCGATCTTTCTAAGGGAAAGATTCATAACCACTGAGTAAGCTACCACTACCTCCTTCTCAGTGTGCAGATTAAATTCTCTGTCCCACCGACATTCAAAATGCACTTTATTTATAGCAGACCAGGGAATTCAGAGATATTTATTTGCTTTTCATAGAATTTCCATTATTTTAATAACACAGTTTTGGAGCTTGAGGTATGAGCAAATAGCATGTGGGAATAATAAGGCATCTATTCCACATTAGGATGCTTGGTTCAGAGTTTACTGATAAGCCTTTGCTGGTGGGTGTCAAACTATTTCACTACTCCGCGCTCTTCTGCATATGAGTGTCCCCGTAGCCCCACACGTACCTCTCAAGGTTTTTAAAATACGTGTGAATTCTGCATCCTACTCTGCTAATTTCTTCCATATATGTGTTAATATTAAAACTATGTTTTTATCCAAAACTTCTAGGAAGACTGATACTCAGAAAAATGCCCCGATATGTATTCTGTGCCTCCACCTACCCCCCAGCACAGGGATATGGTATATGTGCCCTGGTTCATAAAGTGCAATCATGTATTATTTGATGTGAATCTCATGGCAGCCCTATAGTTGTGCAGTGAGCAACCTGCACAACTGCACACAGCACACCTGCCTACCAGGTAGAGAAAAGGTGAATTAACCTACTTTCCAGCAAGGGAAACCAAGGCATAGAGAGAGTAAAAGGACTAGATAACCTTTAAGGTTCGTTTCTATCTGGATAGTATAGAACTCTCTGAACTTGTCCAAGGGATCTCACATCTCACCTAGGGATGGCTGCCTGAGTCTCCACACAACGACTCCTCTCCTCAGTCCTATGTCTTCACAGTTTCCTTCACTCCGTGGCAGGGATGAGCTGAGCAGAGCCCACCTACCACTACAGGAGGTGTGACGTATGACTGTAGGTGAACAGTGCAGGGGTTAAGACACATGAGCTCCACTGCCCACCTGCCTGGATTTACACCTGGCTCTTCCCTCACTAGTGTGCGACCCTGCACAAGTCACTCAACTTCTCCACGCCTCCGTCCTGTAAAGGGAGGATGATGATACCACCTATTTCACTGGGTTGTTGTAAGGACTAAATAATATAAAGAGCTTAGAAACTACAAGAACCACAGTAAACACTCAAAGTTTTTTATCCAAAAAAAAAAGTATTATGTATGCCTCAGTCTTCTAATCTGTAAACTGGGAATCATAAAGGTGTTCACTCCACAGGAGTGTGATGTTTAAACACCATAATAAACATAAGAAGTTTTAAAAGAGTGCTTCATGCATAGTAACTACTTTCAAGAGTTTATTAATTTTTTTCCCTAAAAAGCCAGTTACTCCAGTTCACATAGAAAGACTCAGCAAAACAAAAGTGCCAGTAAGTGTGGAGATCAATGCAATGTCTGAAGAGGGAGAGAAAAGGCCAAGAGAGAATGTTTGAGAATCAGGTGCTGTTTTCTAAAACAGGTGGTAGGGACTCCCCTGGTGGTCCAGTGGCTAAGACTCTGTGCTCCCAATGCAGGGGGCCCAGGTTTGATCTCTGGTCAGGGAACTAGATTCCGCATGCTGCAACTAAAGATCCTGCATGCCACAACTAAGACCCAGTGCAGCCGAATAAATATTTTTAAAAAATAAAATAAAATAAAACAGGTGGTAGACAGGCTGTACTAGCAATTACAGCTCTCTTTTTTATATAAATTTATTTATTTCACTTATTTATTTTTGGCTGCGTTGGGTCTTCACTGCTGCGCATGGGCTTTCTCTAGTTGTGGCGAGTGGGGTCCACTCTTTGTTGCAGTGCGCAGGCTTCTCATTGCGGTGGCTTCTCTTGTTGTGGAGCACGGGCTTTAGGTACGCAGGCTTCAGTAGTTGTGGTGCGCGGACTCAGTAGTTGTGGCTTGTGGGCTCTAGAACGCAGGCTTAGTTGCTCCACGGCATGTGGGATCTTCCCGGACCAGGGCTCAAACCTGTGTCCCCTGCACTGACAGGCAGATTCTTAACCACTGCGCCACCAGGGAAGCCCTACAGGTCTCTGTTTTAAGCGAATTCTTTCAGAGGTCAGGAAGCAAAGAGAAGCAGGGATGAAAAGTCACTGGTGGGGCAGGTCGGAAAGAACGGAAGCGCTCACTTGCTGGCTTCTCTTTTCACCATTAAAATTGCTGTCAAGCCTTGCCTAGCATTTAAAATAGCATCATCCCTGGAGATAGCTGTTTCAGTTTCATTACAGTCTGTGTTCATAGAGTACAAATAGAAACCTTCGTGATTTTATTAGTTTCCATGCAACTCAGGAGAGATCTGCATGATGACATTTCAGCTCCTGACTTACAGAAGGGACCAATTAAGAACAGAGTGCTTGCATTGCCTGTCGCTGGAAAATGAAAAGCTTCCCAGAGTTTTCAAAAATCTCTGTCCTATCTGGTTCATGGCCATAAATCAACTGTTTGGTCCTGCAGATACAAAAACTACGGTCTTAAAATTTTAGTCCATTTGGTAAGGAATACTTGCAGGATGTCTGCACCCTCAAATAAGAATTAAACTACAATATAGAAAATCTAAGGAAGTATTTTTTGTCTGGGCCTCGTCAAGTCCTACCATCATCATCAGTTTGCTCAATAACACCCAAAAACTACCTGGCACTCTGTGGATCTGTGAAGTGTTAACGTAATGTAGCTGTGACAAGTTGAAATTTAATACATGGCTCCAGTAGCATAATCTGATTAATGTTATATAACCTAAGAGACTATTCAGCAGGTCTGATGTGCTAGCTGCTTACGATTTACAGGAGAGGCAGGTATTTCAGAAGTTACTGACCCCATCAGATACCCTCTCCTTTGCCACAGAAACTGTGGTCATCTTATTGCTGATTTTGGCAGCTGGAGTGCTTCGTGGAACAGGGCTGTGATGAACATTCTCGCTCTGGGGTTGCCTTTTGGGGTGAGTTAAGGAAAAGCATGAAAGTAAGTGGATTTGCATGACTTCCTCTTTAATCAGATGTTTCTTTTTATTCCCAACCTCAACAAAGCCAACCTATCATAGTGTACTGTTTATAGTCTAGTCTATAATCCAAGACCTTTTCAACCTTTCCCCCAAACCAGAAATTAAAATTAAAACCTCAATAGTGGTGTGGCCATGTCATTAGAAGTAATAGCACAGGGACTTCCCTGGTGGCGCAGTGGTTAAGAATCCACCTGCCAACGCGGGGGACACGGGTCCGAGCCCTGGTCCGGGAAGATCCCACATGCCGCGGAGCAACTAAGCCCGTGAGCCACAACTACTGATGTCACAACTACTGAGCCTACTCTCTAGAGCCCGTGCGCCACAACTACTGAGCCCACATGCCACAACTACTGAAGCCCACGTGCCTAGAGCCCATGCTCCACAGCAAGAGAAGCCACCACAATGAGAAGCCCGCGCACCGCGACGAAGAGTAGCCCCCGCTCACCGCAACTACAGAAAGCCCGTGCACAGCAACGAAGACCAAACACAGACAAATAAATAAATAAGTAAATTAATTAATTATTTTAAAAAGTAGTAGTAGCACAGTCACAGAAAACTATTTGAGTTGTTTTTTTTTCTTAATGACAAGTGTGACTGTATCTCCAATGGGGCCCCTGTCCCCAGACTGTAATTCTTAAATATGCCGCCTCATCGAAATCAGTACGGAAGTTTTGGGGACATGTCAATCAGATTTCACTCTTGGGATTCACAGAGGCACCAGAACTACTCCCTGGGCCCACTGCCTTGAGTAAGTTAGTCTTGGGTTCTTTATCAGGTAAAGATAATAGCTCTGAAATCTGATTGAAGAAATGGCTGTACATTGAAATCACTGAATCAGAGAGCACGTTACATATGACAAAACTGGGGCCCAGAGACCATCACTTGCCTAAGATACCGTAACTACTCATATGTCAAAATCAAAAATCCAGTGGTCCCTTAACTTCACATACCATCAAACCAGACTTGATGGGCAGAAACGCTGTTCGATCTGTTCTGCTCTCACTGTGGGTACATCTAAATCAAACAAGCACCACGGTGAAGAATGTGTCTGAAGATAATGAAAATCCATCTCCAGGAAGTAGGGTTTAGAGGGACTTTTTTTCCTTTTTTAAAAAACTGTAATTGTGGTAAAACAGACATACCATAAAACTTACCATCTTAACCATTTTAAGTGTACAGTTCAGTAGTATTAAGTATCCTCATATTATTGTGCAGAACCTTTTCATCTTACAAAACTGAAATTCTCTATCCATTAAACAACCGCCCCCCGTCTCCCGCAGCCCCTGGTAACCACCATTCTACTTCTGTGTCTGTGCAACTAGGTGCCTCATGTAAGTATTGTAGGATCACACAGTATGCGTCCTTTTGTGACTGGCTTAGTTCACCTAGCATAATGTCCTCCAGGGGCATCCACGTTGTAGCACACGTCGGAATTTCCTTCCTTTTCCCAAATGGATAATATTCCACTGCAGGTAAACACCACATTTGTTTATCCATTTATCCATCGATGGACATTTGGGCTGCTTCCACCTTTTGGCTATTATGAAGAATGCTGCTATGAACAGGGATGTGCAAGTATCTTCTTTTGGATATGTACCCAGCCGTGGAATTGCTGGGTCATATGGTAGTTCTATGTTCAGTTTTTTTGACAAACCACCATACTGCTTCCCCCAGTAGCTGCATCATGGTGCATTCCCACACACAGCATACCAGGCCTCCAATTCCTTCACATCCTCGTCAACACGTGCTGCTTTCTGGGTTTTGAGGTAGTAGCCATCCTGGTGGGTGTGAGGTGTCCTTTTTTTCTTTAAACACCTCTCTGTCTTGCCTACATTTTCTACAGTGAATATATATACACTTAGGACTAAGGACACAAGTGTAAAACACAAATTGAAAGAGAGATCTTACAGGGAAAATAGGGTTGCACACGAACTTAAGAAATGGGTTTCTTTTTTAAGACAGGCAAAGTATTGACTTCTCTTACGGGTTCAGCTCGAGACACCATTCCTATACTCTTCAAGAGTCTTACCACCTGGTCAGCTGTGGCTGCCACAACCTATGAGGGAAACAGCCGTAATTTATGGGTAGCTAAAGCAATTCCTCTAAGCACTGGGAGGAAAGTGCTCCCAGGTGCACAAAGAAGAGAAACAGTGTATTAAGCGGTGGCCAGCTAACGTGGGTCATGAAAATCCCCGGCCCTCAGATAAACCCTTTCTTTCATCTTCCAAATCTTTCCTCCGAGCCTTCAGGGCCCTTATCTCTGAGTTCTCCATTGTCTACTCATTGCCCATCTACTTTTTCCCCTTCCAGAGCCACAAAAAGTCTACTTTCCAAAGTCATGTAAAGGGAAAACAAACTCATGCGGCAATTTCTCCCAAAGAGAAGAATTCTGCTCCTGCATAAACACGTACTCGAAGAGGAAGAGCCCCCAGAAACCTTATAACCCCTGGTGTCTGGGCCACAGGGCCACACAGGCCCCACGCTAGCAGTTCATTAGAGGGAACTCACTTGAAAAGCTAAACTCTTCCAAAAGGGAAAGCACTCTTCCCACTGGTCTTTATATAATGCTAATGCTACACACCCTGGGCATGAGGTCACTTGTCATGATTTATTCATTAAGACAAAGGGGAAGGGACTAAAAACAAAATCCATCCAATTACGCATTTATCCAGCCTCCAGCTCCCAGACGAGAAATTCTACTTTTCTTTGTGTCAACATCTCCCTCTCCCCCCTGCCCTCCCTCACCCTCCCCTCTTGTATGTTCTCTTTCTTTTCTGGTTTCTTTCTGCTCAGCAAAATAGGAGAAATGGCAGCAGTAGTGTATAGAAGCCCAGAGGAGACGAGATAAGATGAGCAGTTGGAGAGGAATAATCTTCAACTCTAGGAGCAGCTGTATTTAAATGATCCAAAAAGAAACTCACGATCACTGTCTGTTCTCTCTCTCTTGGGAAGAGCCAACACCTAGAAAGCAGAGTCCAATGCAGGCTTCTTAACAAAGGATCTGCACTCTACATACATCTGGATCCCTGGTACTGCCCCCAAATCACATCTGCTCTCGGCCAAGCCCAGCACTGAACTCTGAAAGAAGCTGAACTTTGGAATCACTGGGCACATTCCAGTGACAAAGAGGCGACCCAATGGCTCAGGGATGGCCAAATCCTCACCCACAGCTTCTGACAAGACCTGACACATTGCACAGGACAAACCACCAGAACCAAGAGCCAGGATAGGCTGCTGTGTAAAACCTGGGGAAGAGGGCACGGAGAAACCTCACCGCCTCCGGGGAAGGAGGACATCGGGCAGTCACGAGAGAGAAAAAGAAGGTGGCTTGCACGGTAGCGACACAAGTTAAGGGCGTTCTACATCTCAAGAACATTGCTGACACTTAAACCCCACCCAGCTCTGGGCCTTCTTGGGCCGGATTTAGAATTTGAAATCTATCACCTACCAAGACATGTTCTGTGTGTCCTAGAAACAGCCGAGAAGCAAAGAGGGGTTAGTGCAAGGAGAAAGACCTTTCCATTCATGCTTAGGTGGGTTTGTGCCCCATGGAATGGTGGCCTCGGAAGGCCATGAACACCCCAGTCCCCTCTGGAGATGGGGCCGAGGGCTCCCAGCACTGGTGCTGGGGAGGAGGTAGGACCCCGACCCCAAAGCACCTTTCTGCCCCTATGATGTCACAACTCCACGTGCTTCTCAGCTTGCGAGATCAAGCCTCTATTTGTTGTCCACTAACCTGCAAACTTCAGTCCCTCTGCTCCTGGACTTGGCGGGAATCACCAAGAAAGAAAGGAAATCAAGGAAAGGATAAAGAGCAGAAGGAAGGGACACAGCGTTTCTGTTAATTACCTTTGAAATGCCCAGCGTCAACCGGATCTGGTCCCCGGGAAAACCTGGTAGGGAGGCCAATGAAACAGCATAAAGAATACCAAGTAAATGAGATGTTTTAAATAATTTCGCTGTTGGCCACGTAAAGAAGCATTAGTCATACAGGTAATGAGATCTTATAGGGAGACGGTTCAGAGGCTCGGCTTGACAACGTGAAGTATACCCCTTCTGGACCTGGAGTGCCAATTACATTTCCAAATTGGCAATTAGACATAATGCCCCAAATAATGCCAAAAACAAAGCAGATTCCATCTTCAAGCAGCCATTCTTTCAAAGCTGTCCTTCTGCTCCCTGCCTGACTCATCCACCTCATGGACAAGTGCTCATCGTGAACAAATTCTTCTTACCCACCGGTCAGGGGAGACCGGGGTGGCATGAATAATTAAAATCCAGAAATGACTCAAGCCTATCCCTTTCACCCAGAGTTTCTCCATAGCGTCTAACAAATTACCCAAAAGAGCAGCAAAATGTATTTGCACCTACAACATTCCCACGCAGCCTCCCGCAGATCACTGTGGAAGGGCCCTCCCAACATATATCTGTGCTTGTATTTACATGACTCAGTTCCTGCCCTCAGGGGGTTTGCAGGCAACTTGGAGACCAGACATGAGAAGATAACTGAATTTTTCCATCCCTTCCATCAAACAAACTGGGTCTTATTTTTATCCCTAGCACCTAGCTCGGTTCCTGGAACAGAGGATGAACTCCCTATGTAATAAAAGCCAAAACAACAACACTAATAACCACAAGATGTATTTGAGGACCTACTGTGTGCCGGGCATCATGCTGAGTCCTTCATTTAGGCTGACGATGCTCACAATAAATGTTTATTCCAGGTTCTCCCCTTTGACGATGGAACAACCCAAAATGCACATCTCCAGGAAAAAGCCCCTGACAGTATGAGCTGTGAAAACCCTGACAGTATGTTGAGAAAAGGAGCTACTTCCAGCTTCATCTGCTGGGATTCTCGAGAAGTACCACTGGAGGGTGGCACAGCACAGTACCGCACGTCTCTCCCCACTCCGTGATCAGGTTTTGAGCCCAATCCTTTCACATCCCTCCACTTGGAAAAGCCCACCGAAGTCCCTATGGAAAATCAGGCTGGCAGTTTTACTGCCTGCTGACTTCAAACACCCCGGAGGGAGCGGCCAACAGCTGGCTTCCCGGAGCATCGCCACAGTGCAGCCCTGGCTCCACCACGAGCCTCTAATTTTGCAAGAAGGTGGTTTGGCTGAGGTGCCATCCGGGACTGCGGAAAGTCCCCTTGCAGCATGACCCACCGGCACGAGGGAGAGCCCACAGCCTGATGGGCGACGCACAGACCACACCCCCACAGATCTGCAGGATGCTGCCCTGGTCACCACAACCCAGCCCCAAACCAACAGCGCTGTGGGTTCCTAGGGAGCAGACACCCGAACAATCAGCTTTAGCAGGGAGCACCCAGACTGAACGGCAGCAACGCGGAGAGGCCTGAGCCGAGTTTTCTCCACCTGGCTGTCCTGGCACAGGGAACCTTCCTCTTCTCATCCCTTCCCACTGCTGAAGAGCTGAGAATTTCCATATTTAAAAATAGCCCTGTCTTCAGAGAGAGACCGCCTGGAGACCGAGGCTGGGACCAGATCCTTGCTTCTCAAAGCATGGTCTGCTCAGCAGCGGCATCACCTGTGACTTGTCAGAAATGCAGAGTCTCAGGCCCCACCCTGGACCTTCTGAATCAGAATCTGCATTTTAATGGCTCTCCAGGTGATTCGTGCACATGTAAACGTGCGAGAGGCCCCAGAAGTAGATGGACTAAGATGCTCTCTGGCCATGGGAGGGAGAGATCTAATACCCCAACTGAACATCCCTTGAGCCTTCTCCCCGGAGTGCTGGGACACCCCTGCCTCTCAGGCTGGGGCCCCCGAGCTTCCTTCTCCGTGTGCCCAGGGCCAGGGTTCCACCCACTCAGAAGCATCTCAAAAAAAGGGCACTCTCTCGATCTGCTCCCTGCTGTGCACAGAAAGGCTGTGTGACTTCAGAGGTCCTGGGGGACGCTGACCTTGCCTGCCCCCCAAGCAGGTCTCATGGAGACCAATGCTCCCCGGAGGGCTCCAGGAGCTGCGGCATCATGGCACAAACACCGCCCTTCTCACCGGAACCACAGAGGAGTCCTTGCAGGGGCTCCACAGCTCTGAAGTCCCAGGAAGGTGGGGCTGGCTGCTGTGATCCGCAGGCTAGCACGGTCACTGCCACTGTGAGCTGGGACACCGCGGTTGCCCACACTGGGAAGGAGGTCCTGGCATTGGAATCCAACACCAACCTGACTGCTTCAGCAGCAGGCTCCTTTTGCCCTGGTCAGAAAGAGATACCCACAGCAAGCACTCTCTGTACCAGGCACACAGCGAATGTCCCCATCCAGGGAAGAAGATAGCGGTGAGCCTTGCCCTTGGAATCCTTTCTCCCCCAGGCCGAACACAAGGGCAGCTCTTGCTTTCCCCCTGATGCATGTTTGGACAAGGACCCTGGGCACCCGGAATAGAGCCAGCGCGTGGCTTGCAGTCACCAGTATCCTCCTAGGAAATGCTATAGAGTGGGGTCCCTGCGAGTACCTACCCCAAAGAGCTGAGCTCTACGAGGACCCCCGGTTTACAGATGAGGAGACTGAGGCACAAAGCGGTGACGTCCTTGCCCAAGGTCACAGGCTGACTTCTGGGTGCTACATGGCGAGCATGACACCTAGGCCCTGCTGCTCAAAGTGAGCACGGCCAAGGGCATTTTAACCAATTCCTCTCCCTTGGGACTTCTCCCAGAACATGACGTGACTCTCCAAGGTGGGGGTTGCAGATATGCCCTGACTTACAATTTTGTTTCACAAGGTAACTGCAAGGGCAAGTGCTCCACAGAACACACTTGGGGAAATACTACTCTGGAGGCGATCAGGGTAAAGCTGGTCTGAGTAGAGAGCACCCTGGCGGGGAAACTGTTCCATCGTCAGGGGAACAGGTCTGTGGGCTCTGGACTGGGGAGAACAGGGGTGGAATTCATCCTTTCTCAAGGGACATTAGATAGCCACACCTGCCCACAAAACCTTCCACTTTTGCTAGGTCTGCAGCTCCTGGAGCCCCACGATGGCAATGCTCATCCGCTGACTTGCCCGCCATCAGAGCACTAGCCATCCTGCCAAGCCCTCAGCCGTGGGGCCTTCCTAGGCTGCCCCTCCCCGGCCTGCCAGCCTCGCAACAGCCAAGAGCTATGAGCCCAAATCTCAACCTGACCCTAACGGGTTGTCTGACCCAAGGACAACCGACTCCAGGGCCTAGAGGTCCCTTTCGGTTCAAAAGTTTTGTTTGTTGTAGTCTGTGCCCTTCCAGGGCCAAAAGTTCAAGGAATCAAGGAGAAAGTTTAAAACCTGCCACTTTGTGGAGCTATGATAGCTCCCATTTACAGGCCTGCTAAGTGCCAGGCGTTTCCTGGGTGCTGTATACCCAGCATCGTCACTCCTTATAAGAATTCTACAGGGGCTTCCCTGGCGGTGCAGTGGTTGAGAGTCCGCCTGCCGATGCAGGGGACACGGGTTCGTGCCCCGGTCCGGGAAGATCCCACATGCCGCGGAGCGCCTGGGCCCGTGAGCCATGGCCGCTGAGCCTGCGCGTCCAGAGCCTGTGCTCCGCAATGGGAGAGGCCACAACAGTGAGAGGCCCGCGTACCGCAAAAAAAAAAAAAAAAAAAAAAAGAATTCTACAAAGTAAGCATCGTTACGCTTTTCTTACATGTGAAGAAGCCATGCTTAACAGGGCTGCCAGCCACAGATGCCCAGCTAACAAGTGTGGAATCCATGATTTGCACTCGGGTCTGTCTGACTGCAGCATCTCTACGGAAGTGTGCATTTCCACAGGGGGAACCAGGAACAAGAAGCAAAAGTTCTCAGGACAAGGGAAGGTCACCTGGAACTCCCCTGTGCCTGGGACCTGAGCACTTCTCCAAGGCCCCCCCTAAGTGATCCGAAGGAACATCTTTAGTTCGTCCGATGCAGACTATCTCCAGGATGAGATGAGGCACGAGGGCCAATCTGGAATCAAGAATTCTGAGGCACTGAAATTTCCAGCCCTGATTGGATGATGCATCAGGCCAGACCCTGGGTAATTACCAAGCCGTAATGGGATCTGATGTTTATATTAGTCACGAGTCTAACAGAGAAAACGTGTTGTTTTCTCAGACACAGCCGTGGAGACAAACCTCCATAATTCATTATATGCAGACCAACCTTAATCAATTCCCAACTTCTACAGGGAGGACAGCTCCACCTGAGAGCAGGATGAGTCTATGACCCATAGCAAACCACAGCTCCATAGGAAGCCGGCCTCAGCTTCCCCAGGCATTTAAAGAAAAGCAGACTGTGGGCTGGAGGAAGAGCAGAAGATGGGAATAAAGACACATAAGCACTCCGAGGCTGGAGAGTTACAGAACATGTTCTGAGCTAGAAACTTTACCCATAGATCACCAACTCCTTCTACTGGCTTCCACTGAGTCCCAGAGCAGGAAGGGACATTAGCACTCACAGAATTCAATCCCACATTTTGCACACCAGGAAAGAGACCAGAGAGGTTAATCTACTTCTTCAAGGTCACAACCTTCTTCAGGCTGCCAGAGCCGCTCCTTGTTCACTACAGTCTACGACTGGCTTAGACCTTGAAACGTCACGGCCAAGTAAAGAGAGGGCTCTGATGAAACCCAACAGAGAAAGAAAAATGATGTGAAAAAGTACAGCAAAGAATATAGTACTGGAATGACTGTGCCCAAATTCCCAACTGGGGGAAAATGGGATTCTCCTTCTTCTTTATTTCCTAAAGAAATCCACATAACTATTCTTTTCAGAAGAGTAAAGTCATTCACGATTTGAGATTCGGAGGCCTGAGGAACTAAGGATGAGATGCCTCATGAGGTACATCCAGTTTCAGGTTCCTTTAATCAGAAAGGATGGTGCAGTCCCAGAGGCCAAATGCTTGTGATGCTGGAGCTCCTGCTGAAACTTATTCCCCTAGAATTTCAGATGCTAAAAAGACCAGCCTTCCTCTGGACCCTAGCTCCGGGTCAAACCATCTTGGGGCTGAACCAGGATCAGGGTGAATATATCTGAGGGCTGGTAGAATACTAAAGAAAAGCAGCCTTAGTTTGCTTGAGAAACCCAACACTAAATTAATGATTCCAAACTGAAGCCAAATGCATTCTTCTGAACAGTGTCTTGATGACTACCAAATACTTGGAAAGCAAAAAGAATGAAAGACAAAAAACAAAAAAGAATGATTGCAGTAAAAAATACAGACCTCAAGAGTAGAAAGAAAAGCTTATAAAAGGCCTAAGTAACTACTACTGGTCAAAATGAGATGGCTACACACACTGTTTAATTGAGCAAATCAAGGAGCAAGTATTAAGAGATTCTGGGCATGTTTTAAAGGGGACTCTAATGGTACCAAAAGTGACATGATCTCATTTTATACTGGCCTCACATCTTCCCAACTAACTGCAAGCATCTCTCATCCCAGATGATTCTTTGTAGAAAGTTCCAGTTTAGTCAACTCGGCATGTCTTGGAGCTACAAAATATAGCCTAATATCTAGGGGTTGTTTTTTTTTCTAACGATCATTGCCAAAAACGTATTTTCTTGAGAAAACTTACAGAGGTTATGCTTGGTCATCATTTAAGAAAGAGACTCTTTATGTGAACGATCCAATCAGCATTTCATCAGAAGCAATGCAGTAGCACTGATGTACCCCCTAGAGCAGAAAGACTTTAGAAGCTGTGTTTAAAACCCCAGGATCACAAAAACACTGAAACTTATTTTGACTCACTGAAAAAAAAGTTTTCATTATGATCTAGCCTGCCCAGTTCCTGAAGGATAAGGAGATCGTTAAAAAGTTCCCCAAAATCACTCAGTGTAGAAAACGTCTGAGATGCATGCAACTACAAGTTCTACCTCTAAGCGTAGCACGGAATCTCAGTAAAGGAAAAACACTCACAGACTAAAGACTGGTGGGGAGACAGAGGAGAGGGAATGTGTGAATAAGAAGGCTATATGAATAAGCACTGGTCAGGAGGGCTAGGCAAGGGGCTGGGTCTAGGGGGTCTCGGGGTTAGGATTTTGCTTAACCTAATGGCTTCTCTGGAATGTGGGTGGTTTTGCACCTTGACAAGTAAGGAGAAACTGCTATGGCCAAGAAGGTAACTCCAGAGAAAACTGACGGACTAACATCTGGAGGTCTCCGGAGAAGTAGGAGGAAGAGGAAGAGAATGATGGTTTTTATTTTTCTCCCTTATTTCCAACACACCAGTATTTTCCAAAACACAAATGTGCTACCACAAAACACAGCTGAGCTCCAGCACCCAACACAATGTATAATTAATGATCAGGAGAGAGAGAGAGAGAGAGAGAGAGAGAGAGAGAGAGAGAGAGAGAGAGAGAGAGAGATCGCGAGCTTCCCTTCACCCTTGTGTGTCACCCATAGCCCCCATCTTACCTACTCCCTCCCCGTAGCAATTAAGGAGGCTGCTACAAGTTGCTGTGCCCCGTGGAAGTTTGAGGTGTCCTCGGATTAACTTTATTAGAAAAGGTGTGAGCATTCCCACCGATATGTGCCATGGCCTTGCACTGTTCCCTATCCCCCTTTGAGCTTCCCTCCCTCTGAAAATGCTGGCGCTGGTTAGTCCCCTAGGTTAAAAATTAGTCAAACAGAAAACAGCTTGGTCACTCTTTTTTCCAGTTCTTTCTTTTTTATCCTGCAGTTTTCTATGAAAAACTGCCTGCCACCTCTCACCTTCAGCCAGTGGGGGGGGGGGAGAGGACATCTCTAGGGACATGACGGCGACAAACCAGGCAGTCAGCCTAGCAACCATACATAAGGTGTAGTGAGCCTCGGTGCTGGTGGGCGTCTCTGCGCCAGGAATAGTTTAAAGCCGACATCCAGCCACCTCAAAAGCGTCGGGGAGGAGGCTCGCGTGAAAACCTCGGCCTCGGCGGGCTCTCGGGCGGACCTCCCCTCTAGCTCCACGCTGCCGGGGGCATTTCCGGGGACCTGAAGGCGGTGGCAGGGGGGCGAGAATACAGATGCCGAAGAACTTGCGGTGGGGGTGGGGGTCTGCTCCAACAGTAGGAGAGGGAGGGGACATCAGTTTTGCGACCTCGCCACATTCCTAAAGTGGCAGCATCCGCGGGTTGCCTCCAAAACTGGGATGCATCTCCCCAACTTTCTCTCGCCCCTCCAGGTCCCCCGCACGTCCTCTGGTCATGTTCCTCCCCTGGGATTCCCTAGTCCAAAAGATGTTCTCCCTTTCTCAAAGGATTTTCCTGCCCTCCTGATTTTACGAACTCATCTCCCCAACAGGTTTCTAAAGTGCGGGCTGACGTGCTCCCCCTCGCCCACCACAAGGAGCCGAGCCCGGGCAGGTGAGCCGCGCGGAACACGCACCGAGCGGCCCCCAGCTTGCTCGGTGCCCGCCGAGTCGGCTCTCCCTACCTCCCATCCCGGCCCCAGCCGCAGCCACAAACAACCCTACAATAAACAAGGGGACGGGATTTGGCGTCCGCGTCCCGAAGCGCACCGGTTGGGGGCAACTCCTCACCCCCGGCGCGCCGCCCGAAGCCCCAACAGGCGGGCGCCAGGAGAGCGGAGGGAAGGGAAGGCGGCGAGGGGAAGGCAGGCAGGGATGGAGGGAGGCACGGCGCTGTGAGAAGCGAGGAGGTGGGCTGCAGGGGACGCCGAGAAGCGGCGGGGCTGGCGCAGGGGGGAGGCGCCGGGGCGCGCGTTACCTTCGTCTTGCCCCCGCAGTGGCAGCAAACGGTCCACAGGTACTTGAGCGTCCGCCAGAGCAAGATGATGAAGAGGCCCCCGAAGAAAGTCACCATGGAGGAGGCCAGGAAAGCCCACCACATGCGCTGGCCCCGGCTGTCGCACGGCACCTCCATGGTCACTGGGATGATGAGCGCATCCATCTTGGGCTCGTGGACCGAGGACGAGGAGGAAGAGGAGGAGGAAGAAGAGGAGGAGGAAGAGGAGGAGGAGGAGGACGCGTCTAGGCTGAGAAGGTTCGCGTGGATATTGCCACTCATTCTAAGAGTGCTGCCTCCGCCGCCGCCGCCGCCGCCGCTGCTGCCGCCGCCGCCGCCACCATTTGCCATAGCTAGCAACGGGCAGCCGGCGCAGGGGCTCGGGGGAGCTCCTCCCGCCGCCAGCGCCACCCCGAACACCCATCAACAGCCATATTGCTGCTACTGCTGCCGCCGCCGCCGCCGCGGAGCGCGGGGAGGGGGCGGGGAGGCGCCTGGGCTCGGGGAGCTGTGCGCGACCTGGCGGGGTGCGCGGAGATATATACAGCGGGCCGCCACCGCCGCCCGCCCTCCCCCCGGCCGCCGGCCCGCCCGCCCAGGGGGGAGGGGGACGGAGCGCGCGGGCAGCTCCCCTCCCCGGCCCGAGCCCCCCTAACCCCGGGCTGCGCGGGCCCAGAGCGCCGAGAACGAGGGGGCGCTGCGGTCCGCCCCCGGGCCCGCCCCGGCTCTGCTCGCCGGCCCGGTTGCTCTCCGCGTCGCGTCGCGCCGCGCCGCCTGTCCGCGGTGCGCCACGCGTTTGCGCCGCGCTCCGGCCCGGGACCCCTCCCCGCACGCAGCCCGCGCAGCTAGCCCGCCGCTCTGGGCTTATTAGGTGGCGACTCGTTAATAATGCCTCATCAGCCCCCTCCCGGGCGCCCCCGCGCCAGCCCTCCTCTCCCGGCTGCGCTCGGCTCCCGCTCGCCGCCCCGGTGTGCGCCGGGCCCCGGCAGGTTCACCGCGCCCGGCCCGCCGCCGCCGCCGCCGCCGCCGCTAGCCCATGTTCCCGGGATCCCCGAGCCGCGCCGCCACGCCGCTGAGCCTCCTCGGCCTTCGCTCGATCTTCCTCCCCGCTTCCTCAGGCTCCTCCTCGTCGCCGCCCGAGCCTCTCCTGCGCGCGCCCCGCGCTCCCCGCAGCCGCCAGCAACAGCAGCTGCAGCAACTGGAGCGGGCGCGGGCTCAGGCCGCCCGAACGGGAGGGGAGGAGGTTCGCCGCGCTGGCTCGCCTCGGCCCCGAGCTGGGCAGGGGGCCGGCAGACCCCTTGGCGACGGCCTGGCACGCACCCCTGAGCCGCAGTGCGAAAAGTAGAGAGCCCCAAATCCAGGCGCGGGACCTGACACCTCTCTCCAAGGTGCTGCGCCCCAGCCGAGCGCCCTGGGGGACCCGAGGAGGATGGCCGGGCGCCCGTGGCAGGCCATTTTTCCCAAAGGAGCCCCCAGTGGGGAGGGGAGAAGTGACCAGCTGTTGCTTGCACAGGCCGGACGCCCCAAGCTCCTCGGGCTTCGGGAGTGAGGAGGACCCTTCTCCAGGATACACACCCTCGTTCGACCCCTACCAGCCCCTGTCGCTCTTCCCTGTCGCCTTCCTAGGTGCCCCAGTGCCCCCTGTGTTCTGGAAAGCAGGGCCATGCAGGGGCCTGGCAGGTGGTCTGTGGCCTTTGACAGCAGCAGGTGGTTTTTCTGCCTCTTCCTTATTAAGCGACAGAGGCTGCCTAAGAGAGTAGGCAAAGATGGGCAGGGCCGACCTGACCTCAGGGACAGTGAAAGCTCCTATAGACAACAGAGTTCCCTAATGTCACTCCCCTTTTATTCAGCCTCAGACTCCATCGTGTGAGAAGGGCAGCTCCAAGCTCCATTAAAGCCCACCTTTCCCCATTTAGGGTCTTCTGTCCTCCCCACTTAGAGGTGAAGAAGGTGTCTGGGTTTGTTCAGCAGCCTCTCCCTAACCATCAGGGGAAATCCCCCTTCTGATACTCTCAACCTTTGCTCCCTCTGGACACTGCCCTTCCTTATGCTACCAGCTGGACCACAAGTTTTTCCAGCACTAATTAAAAGGAAGATGATCACATTCTCCCCTCATTGCCCACAGTGGTTTCCCCAAAGTTTCCAGCTCATTAGTTTAAGCCTAATTGGAATTCTCGGGTTGCTTTCAGGCCTCTCTGTGGTGAAGGCCAAGTTAGCATCCTTCACTGTATAGGCCTGTGCTGTTTCTGCCTGAGCCACAGTTCAGCCCCTCCCCTTGCCCTTGGAGGCCCTAGGATGCAGGGGAGGATGGGGCAAGGGAGGCCAAGCTGGGCAGAGAGGCCCAAGGGGATGTGTGAAGCTTCCTTCTCCTGTCTGATTCAGAGTACATTCACTGGGCTCAGGACACACATCCATTAGTACAGTCAAGGACAAAGGCAAAGGGGAAATGGAATGAGGTAAGAGTGCTTAAGTGTTTGGTCCTCAAAAGCAGTATGTAAAAGGGAGCTCCAGACAATATTTTCCAGAAAGTGAAATTGTCTCTCACCCACATGGTACCCGCAGCCTGGTCCTCCACATTCAGAAACCACTCCGAGCACATCCCTGCCGCATCGGCCCCATTCATGCAGAGGCTGTGGGTCCTTTCCAGCACTGGGTTGGGGGGATCAGCCCTGGAAGCGCTCAGGGGAAGTGCAAGAAGGTGGCTGAGGCCCTGTGGTTCCTGGATTTATTAGCCTTCTAAACGGCTGTACTTTGCTACCTTTGGGCCTCAGCCTATGCCAGGAAAGTTAAGGACTTTCCTTACATTTTAGATTTGAAATTTAAATACAAAACACCTGTAACCCGAAAAGAGCAGCAAAGGATACGACTGTCTCCCCGGTGGGATATGAAACCCCCAGAATGGATTCCCTCCCCCCATATATTGAGCTTCCACAAACCAATGAATGCCCTCCAGGCTTTCCTGGACTTTCCCCACAGCCTGGGTTCCCTTCAGACACCAGTCCCGGGGCTAGTAGCTAGAGGCCACTGACTGCTGTGACTTCTGTCACCCCAACTGCAGCATCCCCAGCTGTGTTTCTCCTCCATCATCACCTTCATCATCTCATCATTCTTCAGAGGTTCTGGGAGGCCCCTGAGACATCATCTCCTCTGCTTTGTTCATCACTCGTCCCTGTGCTGACTGGAGCTTGTAGCAACTTCTGTGTTACACAAAAACGAGGCTTAGGGCTTCCCTGGTGGCGCAGTGGTTGAGAGTCCGCCTGCCAATGCAGGGGACGCGGGTTCATGCCCCGGTCCGGGAAGATCCCACATGCCGCGGAGCGGCTGGTCCCGTGAGCCGTGGCCGCTGAGCCTGCGCGTCCGGAACCTGTGCTCCGCAACGGGAGAGGCCACAACAGTGAGAGGCCCACGTACCACAAAAAAAAAACAAAAAACAAAAAACAAAAAACGAGGCTTAGTCAGGATTCTCAGAGACCCTCACCATCAAAGTCAAGAAACTACTATTCCTACAATCCCCAGTCCTTACCACCTCCTGACTGGTGGGCACCAAATGAGACAGTGGCCACCATTCACCGCCACCCACCAGAAATAGACCTCATCAGGCCATGGCCCAGCTCTCCCTCTACTTCCTTACCAACCACAGACTTCAGAAAACCTGGCACCTGACCTCACCAATTTAGGCCTCAAACTTAAAGGGAACCTTAGGTACCACTTCATTCATTGTGCTTTCTCATCTGTAAATTGGAATTAAAATAAGAACTGCCCTGCCTACCTCAAAGGATTGTTTGTAAGGTTGAAAAAACATACAGATCTTCTTTGTAATTACTGTGACCCAAAAATAAACAGCCAAACACAGATCAGAGCTTCTGACCACCCACACACACAAGCCAGTCCCTGTGTTTGTGTAGCGGGGGAGATGGGTACAGGCAAGATTGTCATTCCTGGACCCACACTGCTGTCCTGCACCCCATGAGGCCCCTCAGTTGGGATGAGAATTGAAGCACAGTGCCTCTGCCTTCTGCCGCAGCCGTTACACAGCAGGCCATATGGACCCACAGACAGCTGGGTGTGGACAGACTCTAGGGCGCTACAGAGCCGCTCCAGGCCGGTGGGCCCTCAGAACACTGACACGCACGCCCACTCCCCACCTTCCCACCCCCTGGTATGGCCTTGGGAATGTGAAGGCTATAGAGAAGCACCTACAAATTGCCCCAGTGCATTTCACCTCTTGTAGGTGTGTCTGCAGGCTGGGAATTAAGAGCCATTGCACAAGAACTGAAAGTCTTTACGAAAGTACAAATTCCAACCTCCCCCGCTCTGAAAACAATACAAGCCACTTATTTATTTCTAGTCACATTTATAAGCTTCTCAGTGAGGAGGGCAGCCTCTTTATCATGTCAACATGTGCCTATGGCAGCCATCACAGCAAACTGGGGTTTCCCGTTTCTAAATTATTCTACTCTGAACAATCCCAACCGATTTAAAAGAAAGAAATAAAAGTGCATGAACACACAAACTAAAAAGGCAGAGAGACTGAATAGCCAAGGAGAACAAAGAAGCTTACTTACTTAAATGTCGGCCCAACATCACAATTAACGTATACAGATTTCATTTTTTTTCAGGCCTGGATCTGCTTCCCATACTCTTGACATAAATCTGGGTGATTCCGCTCTAAAGAAGCCAGGTGAACTCTGTAAGTGATTTAGCGCCCTCTGGTGGTTCTTCTTGGCACATGACATTATTTTGTGAATTCAAAAAAGGGGCTTATTAAAACAGAAATTTGAGATATGAAAATTCCAAAGAGAAAACTCTGCTGTAAAAACCTACAACCACAATAATATTAATTATCCAGTTGTCAGTCCTACTAGCATATACACTGTTGTGATAAAGGCACTAACAGGGTTCACGTTGTTACCATGATTTGATGTCAGATCTTCTAAGCTATAACTACTATTGGTAACCTAACACTCCTTAAATTACCACTGTGTTATCTTCTGAACAGCTAATAGTACTCTCACTTCCCTCACCCTAGTCTTTATAATCTCTTTGTAGTGTCAGAAAGGGCAGTAGCTATTCTCCAATTTACTGGCAAGGAAACTGAGGCTTAGATCTGTCGAGTTTTCACAAGAGACTGTACCTTTGGAGAAATTTATCTCTTTGTGATTTATAACAAAAGAAGAAGACCATTGCAGCACATCCCTTGAAACCATGCTCTAGGGCCTTTGAGTACCAGAAGGGAGCACTGGTCCCCAGGATGGAGAGAGGGACTCAGAGAGCAAGCTTTGAGGGGTTTACTATAAATATCTTTTTCTACTTATAAGAATAATTCAGGGCTTCCCTGGTGGCGCAGTGGTTGAGAGTCCGCCTGCCGATGCAGGGGACACGGGTTCGTGCCCCGGTCCGGGAAGATCCCACATGCCGCGGAGCGGCTGGCCCCGTGAGCCATGGCCGCTGAGCCTGCGCGTCCGGAGCCTGTGCTCCGCAACGGGAGAGGCCACAACAGTGAGAGGCCCGCGTACCGGAAAAAAAAAAAAAAAAAAAAAAAGAATTCAGACTCATAAAGTTTCATAAAACAGTATAAAAATCACGTAGATATATACAAATATAATTGCCTTTTATCTGTTGACCTTATACCCTTATCAACCCATCTTTAATTTGAAAAAAAACCCCTATATTTCTCAGTTTCCCTTGCAGTGGGTGTGGACCATGCGACTACATTTTAGCCAGTGGAATCTGAGCAGATACTACATGCACTCTATAGGTTTAAAGAAGAGACTTTCCCTCTATTTCCCATCTCTTCTCCCCACTGGCTGGAATATGGATGTGATCTTAGTTAATGAGGTTGAATAATTGCCTCTTTAGCACGCAACAAATAGAAGGAGTCTGGTCCCCCAAACGCCAAAGAGCTAGGACATCAGCCCACGGTTGTTTAGTTCACCCTATTAAGTGAGAGGGGAAAACGCTCTCACTTTGTCACTGTTATATTCTGGTTTGGAACAGCAGCCAAAGTATATTTCTTAATAAAGGAACTTATTATTTTCAGTTGTTTAAAAAAAAAAGTCACCTAGAATCTCACCATTAACAGATAACCATTATTAATATTTTTTTATAAATTTATTTATTTTTGGCTGCGTTGGGTCTTCATTGCTGCTCATGGACTTTCTCTAGTTGCGGCGAGCAAGGGCTACTCTTCCTTGCGGTGCGAGGGCTTCTCATTAGGGTGGCTTCTCCTGTTGCAGAGCACGGGCTCTAGAGCCCAGACTCCGTAGTTGTGGCGCACAGGCATGTGGGATCTTCCCGGACCAGGGATCAAACCTGTGTCCCCTGCATTGGCAGGTGGATTCTTAACCACTGAGCCACCAGGGAACTCCCACCATTATTGATATTTTTATATATTTCTTTCATGTGTTTTCTTGAGTGTGTATTTTTGCAAAATTAGGGTTAGACTGAACATCTAATTTTTATTCTATTTTCCCTTCACATTACACTGTAAGCATTTTCCTCCATGTCATTAAATATCATAGATACTTTTTTTTTTAATAATTGAATAGGGCTTCCCTGGTGGCGCAGTGGTTGAGAGTCTGCCTGCCGATGCAGGAGACATGGGTTCGTGCCCCGGTCCGGGAAGATCCCACATGCCGCAGAGCGGCTGGGCCCGTGAGCCATGGCCGCTGAGCCTGCGCTTCCGGAGCCTGTGCTCTGCAACGGGAGAGGCCACGGCAGTGAGAGGCCCGCGTACCGTATAATAATAATAATTGAATAATATTGTATTAGATGGCGTACTGCTGACACTTAGGTTATTCCAAAACTTGTTAAATAAGTCCCAAACCTGTGTCAGTGATTTATACTAGTCAAAAAGATGCCCTGAAGATTTCCACAGACATTCTTACTCCTAGCCCCAGCACCTGTCTCCTACAGAGCGTGCATGTCCAAGCCAACCTGCCTGTGGGCTACTTCCCAGCCTTGCCCTATATCAGGGACCTCATATCAGCCAATTCCAAGTGAAGAATTTGGGAGCCAGGACGTGGCACCCACAGAAAATTCTCCCCTTTTCTCACACATGAAAGCCAACGGTTCTGGGGAAAATAGTGTCTGTGGTCCCACCATATCTTTCTCAGTCATTGTTCCCAATGCCAGCCAAGATACAAACTGAAAGAATGTAGCCTTCATTTCCCTAAACTACTGATACATCCATGGCTGGGTCAAAGTAGGCCCAACTCATGGACCATGCCCTGCTTAGAATTCGTCTTCCACTTCCATCCCATCAGACTTCTGGAAATTCCCGCCTCCGTTTCATCTCTGTGAGCAATGTCACCCCATCAGGACATCGGTACTGTGGACCTTGCCTCTGGGAGGTAGGCAGGGCAAAACTTCATCCACCCATTTCCACGGTGGGAAAAGAAGGCACCAAAGGAAAGAGGTCCTCCTCGCTACTCCTCACTGGTTCTTCTGACACCCAGACCAATAGACTTTCTCATCCTTTTCTTAGAAGGTCCCCGATTTGATCTTTGCGAAAGCTCTGGTTCAAGATCTGGGCAGTCTAGAACTCAACTCTTCATCCCTCGCGCTCCAAGGTCCTCGACTGACTACATTATAAAAGGGATGGAGGGACTTCCCTGGTGGTCCTGTAGTTAAGACTGTGCTTCCACTGGAGGGGACATGGGTTCGATCCCTGGTCACGGAACTAAGATCCCGCATGCTGTGCGGTGCAGCCAAAAGAAAAAAATAAGAAAAGAAAAAAATATAAAAATAAACGGGATGGACTGTGCAGATGAATCAAGGGGTTTAATCCCGCCTCTGCCTAGAAGCTCTCGCCACTTTTGCAAAACAGGACAATGCTGAGGCCACCCTTCCCACTTACAAACCCTCTTGAGAATAAGGAGAGATGAGTCAAAAGTCAGACGTCTCTGTGGGTTTCACTGACTTCTAATTTTGACTTACACTGTTGGTGTCTGCTTTTGGCGTAACTTTATCCAGAGCAGAATCACTTTGTTTCACACTGACAACTGGCCCCCCCTTGAAGTCACACCCCTTCTTTAACTTTAGTATCTATCCCACAGTTGCCAAGCTTCCTGCTTCCCAAAGATGAGATAATAATTTAATGGCTTGACAAATTATAAACCACGGTATTTTAATGAGTTAAGGCTACCTGCGTGAAACCAAGAAATTCTGCTTGTGCAATATTTTTGCGAAAACAAACAAAATAAGACAAAATTCTAATCCAGCAATATCCTGGGAGTCGCAGAAGAATAAGCCATTGAGGAAACACAGCTCCAAAAACTGGTGGCTGAGTTCAAGAGGAAAGTTCCTTACAAGTCTTTATGGAAGGAGCTGCCATGTTTCAAGCTGAGTCCTTGAGTCCTGCCACCAAGGGGAGTTCTGCACAGTTGTCCTACTCATCCAGAGAGGGTGCTGTGCCAGTGCCTACAAGTCCAGACACAGAGAGCAGTGACCTCTGGTTTCTCCAGGTGCTGACGCTGTTTGGCGGCACCCGCTGAGTGCCCCACCAGCTCTTCCTCCCTGGGGGCCTCTCACATAGGCTTATATGAGCACAAACTTTGGATAATTTAGATACTTCTAGAAAGTATGCACTATGCAAAAAGTATGCCTCCCTTGCACTATGCAGCTGGGACAGAGCAGGCTGTTAGAGGCAGATACCCCGGGGGCACATGGCTGAGTCTTTGCATTCAGAAAGCCCCGGGGACCCCCAGGATGCTGTGCTAACTGCATTCCCTGCAGGTCGCTGTGCTGGACTGCAGGCTTACAGAAACATCCCTTTGCTTATCTGTAAACCTCATTTTGTTCTTCCCTCCTTGTAACAAAATTGAAAGCTGTGAGTTGAACAAAGTAACGCACACGTTGTCCTAACCATTCTGGGAACTCCCTGGGTGATGGATAGTCATGGACTTAACAGCTTTTGATTTCACTTGCTCCTGACTCTCCTGCCAAGATCTGTCTTGGTGACACTATACTGAGACATACTGGCTGATATGCATGAGTGGCATCTACTTCAGAAGGTAATACATGTTCTGGTTAAAGTACAATGGCTCAAGTGGGAATTCCAACCCCTTTATCATTAGTGTAGAAATTCCATGGTTCATAATCTGGTGACCCATTGAAATGACTTCCCATTAAACTCAGTGGGAGAGACCATTTGAATCAGAACCAGTCTAAAGACTGAACAGGATTTATCCCCACACTGCAACGCCCAGAAGGCTCACTCTGGGGAGACGGTGTCATCAGCACTACCTGGGAGCTGAGGTGACAGGCAGAGAAATGGCATGTGGCAGTACATGCCCTTCCTTCAAGGGCAGGAATAGTCATGATTACCCACTAAAGAGGTCAGGTACCATAGGAAGCACTTGACATGTCCCCAGATTTAAGGCAAACATTTCCCCCAATTCTTCATATCGCCTTCACAACTCTTACCACATCATCATGCTGCCTGTACTATTACTTAATATTTGTCTCCAATTGATTGCTTTTACTTACTCAAATTTATATCAAAAGGATATTCTATAACGCTACCTTCGTGGAAAACCAGCATTGCTATGCACAGAAGGTAAATAAATAATAAATAAAATTAAAATAAATAAGATGAAATACAAACATAGAAATAAATAATAAATAGACAGAAAGTGTAAAAACAGACATAATAAATAAAAACGATGTCATCAAGTCAGAACTTGACGTTGTCAACAGCCAGCCCTTACCCTGAGGCCTGGACTCCCTTTGCTAAACGGAGAAACTGGCGAGTGACATCGATGTGCTGCAGTCACTCCCACTGTCTCTGTGACAACTGGGTTTGAGAAAGGATTGAGCAGGGCCTGACTTTGTCACTGAGTGCCAGGATGCAGGATGAGCTAAGTCAGCCTGTATACCACCTGGGGCTCACAGCTCACCCTTCGAGAAATGCTGTGTTTTCCTTCTTGGTTTAATTCTAACAGGATCCCATAAGTAGGTATTACTCTCACTATACAGATGTAGAAACTGAGGCTCAAATAGGTTATGTACCCGCCTCATCCAGAGTCACACACAGAGCTGGTATTTGCTCCAAAGCCTTCCTGGGGTCAGTGGACAACGTCAGCCTCGTGGTCAACCAGCCCTCAGCCCCTCCTGGGACCATCCTAACTCTAGAGCTGGAAGGACTCTACTAGAGATCATTTTCTCTGACTTTCTCTTTTGAAAGGGAGGAAAGTGAAGCTTGGAAATATTATATAACCTGCCCAAATCTTTGCTCACCAGTGAGTGAGCTGAAGTTGGAGTCCAACTCTCCCCCGTTCTTATCTGTGCCTTTCCTGCCCTCTCAAATGCCACCTGGGCAGCAGATGGGCCTGCTGGGGGCCTGGGGCTGGTGAACTTCCCGGGCCATCATCCCCTCTGTTCCCAGCAGGTCTCAGAAATCCCTTCTGGCTGACCTTTCTTTAAAATGCTGATCTGGGTCTCTGAGCCCCATGGGGCCCTTTGCTCCATTGGGAGCCCACTGCCAAGGGAGCCCCCGCGGTGGGTCAGCACAGAGGGCCTCGGAAGTCCCCTGGGCTGATAGCAGGCCCCCAGGGAGTTTGTCCCCACAGTATCGGGGCCTCTGGGCACCCCGCAGGGGCCAGGCATCCAAGGTAGCCCAGGAAACGCTCCCCAGTGGAGGACTTTAAACTCAGCAGCTACAGCTGGCAGCCCAGCTCCTTGGCCTCTCCCTGGAACCTGGATGCAGCCTGAAGCCCAGAAGGGAGCTTTTGGGGGTTTTTTTCCATTGTTGTTTTTTTTTTTAACATCTTTATTGGAGTATAATTGCTTTACAATGGTGTGTCAGTTTCTGCTTTATAACAAAGTGAATCAGTTATACATATACATATGTTCCCATATCTCTTCCCTCTTGCGTCTCCCTCCCTCCCACCCTCCCTATCCCACCCCTCTAGGTGGTCACAAAGCACCAAGCTGATCTCCCTGTGCTATGCGGCTGGGGAAGGGTAAGCTGTGACAAAGTGAGACACTGGCATGGACATATATACACTACCAAACGTAAAACAGAAGGGAGCTTTGAAGGACCTCTGTGGTCTGAGCCCTGGGGCTTCAGGCAAGCCAGGACCTTCTCAGGGCATGGTAGGGCGAGGGAGGAGGGAGGACTTGGCGCCGTGCTGTGCCTTTGGAGAGAAAGAAGGCGTCAGGAGGTGGATGGAGCGATGGAAAAGTTCACAGAAAGCAAAGTGTGAGGCATGGGAGAGGGCCTGGGAGAGCAGAGGAGAGGGAGAGACAACAGGAAGAGTTAAAGGAAGGAGAGGGAGAGAGATGGGAACAGAGAGAGAGAAAGACGCAAAGGGGGGGGGAAGGAAGGAAAGACAATAAGGAGACCAGAGATACAAAGCAGACAAAGGGACACACAGTTGCCCAGTTGGTGGCCTCTTCTGGGTGCTCCGCTTCCCTGGCAAAGCAGACAGCTTGCAGCTGTAGTATAAGGGGGCTCCGAAGCTTCTGCAGTAAGAAATAAATCGTTTCCCTTCTAAAGGAAAGACACAGAATTCCGGTGGCAAATTCCTGGCACTGCACCTTCCCACTATCCCCCACCCTCCTAACTCCCATCACTCTGGGTTTTCCCCTTTCCCAGGAGAATAAATACTTGAGATGCTGGGCCTACCTGCAAAGCACAGGTCTGGGGAGACCCTACAGCTTGGACATTCCAACCCGAAGGACTTGGGGTCTGCACTGGTTGGGGCTGAGCCTGGGCTGTGTGTGCAGGAGATGGGGACAAGGGAGGAATCCCTTCATTATGTGGTCTCTTCTCGTCACCAAGATGGAGACTGATAATCATAGGACTCAGCACGATGGATATCTAGAAACTGTCACCCAGCACAGAGAGTGTCCAAACTGCCAGGTAGCAAGCTTCTCATCACCGTGTCAGGTGCAGTATGACATGCTTCTCAAAAATCCTATCCAGGGGCTGCCCTGGTGGTGCAGTGGTTGAGAGTCCGCCTGCCGATGCAGGGGACACGGGTTCATGCCCCGGTCCGGGAAGATCCCACGTGCCGCGGAGCGGCTGGGCCCGTGAGCCATGGCCGCTGAACCTGCGCGTCCGGAGGCTGTGCTCCGCAGCGGGAGAGGCCACAACAGTGAGACGCCCGCGTACCGCAAAAAAAAGAAAAAAAAATCCCGTCCAGCCCAGCCTCCTCACCAGGAAAAATGACCAGGACACTGTTCTCTCCAGGGGACTGAAGAGGACTTTAAAGCCAAGGAAGGAGCCGGGGAGGAAAGCATCTCAACCTAACACATCCTATTCCACTGCCCCAGGACTCAGCTCCCCAATTCTACAAAGGAAAAAAACCTGGTTGTTTATTGGGCAAATATTTATTAAGCACCCACCACGTGCCATGTGCTTTGTGCTCTTGACAATTTCCATAAACGGGGTCTCCCCATCCGCAGCAGCTCTCCCTGCCACCGCGTGTGCGTGCCCTGGAGGAGCTCCACCTATATTAAAGTATTCTGAATCATAACCCAGTGCAAGTGCTAGCACTTAATAATATTTAATAAATAAATAAATAAAGACGTAGAGAACAAATGTAAGTGCCTACGCGTTCCTGCTCTGGAGTTGGACAGAGCTGGGTTCAAATTTCAGCTCTGCTCCTCTCTCTGGCTGTGGGGTGTGGGTTACGCCTCTTAGCTTCTTGAATTTCAGTGTCCTCATCTGTGTGTTAGGGAGAACAGAAGTGCCTCCTCAGTGAGTTGCTATGAGGATCAAAGGAAAGAACCCAGATAATGCTCTTAGCACAGTCCCTGGCACATGGTTAACTCTTGGCTTTTCGCTGTGCTCTGCTATCATTAATAAAAGCAGAAACATGCGTATATAGCTCTTCCCACTTTCTCCAAGTTCTTATCCTCCACACAATGAGATACCTGCCCCCCTCTTTGGTCCCTTGCCATGTTCCCCTTGTCTTTTTTTTTTCTTAACGTCTTCACTGGAGTATAATTGCTTTACAATGTTGTGTTAGTTTCTGCTGTATAACAAAGTGAATCAGTTATATGTATACATACATTCCCATACCCCCTCCCTTTTGTGTCTCTCTCCCACATTCCCTATCCCACCCCTCTAGGTGGTCACAAAGCACCGAGCTGACCTCCCTGTGCTATGCGGCTGCTTCCCACTAGCTATCTATTTTACATTTGGTAGTGTATATATGTTCATGCTACCCTCTCACTTTGTCCCAGCTTACCCTTTCCCCCGTGTCCTCAAGTCCATTCTGTACGTCTGCGTCTTTATTCCTGTCCTGCCCCTAGGTTCATCAGAACCATTTGTTTTTAGATTCCATATATATGCGTTAGCACACTACCCTTGTCTTTGCTCCCCTCTCTCAACCCAGAAATGATGGTAGTCTTGTTAACTCCTCTGTTTCCTGCTCAATGTTTTCTCTCTTCCTGCGACTGAATGATTGTTCCATCCTCTTTTCCCCCTTTCCAGAACTTTTGCTCATTTCTCTTCTCCTGAGGCCAGCCACATTCTCTTGTCCCACGAATGTATGTCTCAACAACAGTGAAAATCTCAGATTCATAAGCAAAAATGCTTAGAAGGAATGTGGAAGAGAAACAGGTCCGCTCCCAGTAAAAGGAGGGGGGCAGTAAGGAGATTTATTTATCTTTTTGTAAGTTGTCCATATCATCAACAAAGACAAGACTTTGTTGGGCATCTGGTATACACATTAAAGCTTACTAACTGGCCAGAATAAAAAAAATTTGTAGAAGAAGATACACATCCTCAACTCAAAATGAGAAGGATTCCGAAAGATAAAGCTTCATTGAATAGGAATTCACAATCCAAAATCTCAAAACCCATGAATAAACAATCACATCAGAGGCAAATGTCAACAGATAAAAGGAAAGCAAGATCAGCTAGGGCTGCCAAGAACTTCTGGTAAATGAATAATAAGAGAGAATATAAAATTAGTTATTTTAAATTATTAAAGGTATAAATGGTACAGATGAACTTATGTGAAAAGCAGAAATAGAGACACAGACGTAGAGAACAAATGTATGGATACCAAGGGAGGAAGTGGTGGTGGAATGAATTGGGAGATTGGGATTGACATATATACACTACTATGTATAAAATAGATAACTAATGAGAATCTACTGTATAGCACAGGGAAATCTACTCTATGCTCCATGGTGTGACCTAAATGGGAAGGAAATCCAAAAACGAGCGGATATATGTATACGTATAGCTGATTCAGTTTGCTGTACAGCAGAAACTAACACAACATTGTAAAGCAACAATACTCCAATAAAAATTAATTTTAAAAATTATTAAAGGTATAAAAGAAGGAAATAGAAAAACTGAAAAAATGCAATGGAACCAAAAACAAGCAGATTTGGAAAAGAACCAAAAAGAATTTATGGAAAAAAAATTTAATAGCCACTGAAATTTTAAAACTCAGTGATTAGGATAAATAGCAAATTAGACTCGGTTGGACTATAAGAATTAGGCAAATGAAAATAGACCTGAGAAACACACCCAGAATGCAGTACACAAAAAGAAAAGGATAGAAATAAGAGCACTGACTTGGAGGGCAGAGCAGATAGAAGGAGAATGTCTATCATATGGTATCTAGTGAGAGTTCCAGAAAACGATCATGGAGAATAAGGAGAGATAATATTCAAAGAGATAATGGCTGAGAACTGATGAAAAACAAGACTTCATAAATTCAGGAAGCACAAGTTCTCGTCAGGATAAATAAAAAACCAAACCCTATAGATGCTTTGTAGAGAAAACATAATTCACCAAAGTCAAAGAGTAAAATACGAAAATCAACAAGAGAGAAAAGAGAAATTACCTCTGGAGGAATGACACTTGGCAGACTTCTCAACAGCAAAACTGAACCCAGGGACAGCAGAACAGTATCTTCAAAGGACTGAATGAAAATAACTGTCAACCTAGAACACTATGCACAACTACATTGTGACTCAATCGTGAGGCTGAAATAAAATGTTTTTAGACAAATGAAAACTGAAAGCATCTGTCACCAACAGACTCCCCCTGAATTTCTGAAGGATGAACTTCATGGGGGGCAAGAAACGGAACACAGAAGGGAGGAAAGAAGAAGAAACGCTGATGAGCAGAGATATTGACTACCACATGGGTAACAGTCTGCACACACTAATTTCGAAAACAACCACAGCAATATTAATGACCAATTTGGGCAGGACCAAACCAGATGGAACCAAAATACCAGACCCAGTAACATGTTAGAGAGTGTGCAGCAGGGTTGACCATATCAGGGTACTTAGATTTGTCTGTAAGAGGGTTAGAGGTATGAATCAAGTGGAGATTAAGTCAAGTGAACGTGTTAAAATTTTAGGAGTAACCACTGAAAGAATAAGAATGGAATGGATCGCTCCCAAATCAAACAGGGATGAAAGGCAAATAAAGAAAGCAGAAAAGGGGGTGGGGGGAGCAGCATAAGGTAAGATAAACAGAAATAATCAAAGAAAATGATAGAATGTATTCAAACAGATCTGAAATTTCAGTAAGTGTAAATAGATTCAACCCACCAATTAAAAGAAACAATCACCTGAGTGGGTTTAAATTCTTTAGGAATGTGCTATTTCCCAGAAACATATCTATAATTTGAAGATCCAGAAAAGCTGAAAGTAAAGGACTGGGGGAAGTTGCAGCAGACAAATTCTAACCAAAAGAAAGCAGTCTGGCTGTTTTATTATCAGGCAAAATAGACTTTAAGATAAGAATAAGTAAAACTGACATAAGTGTCTCAGTGGGTGAAGAGGGGCAGCCATTGCAAGCAGAGAACACTGTGTGAGCAAAGACACAAAAGAAGGGTGTACCTAACACATTTCAGGAGCCCAAATTCAAACATGGGGTAAATAGAGATCTTTCTTAATTGTAACATTATTTCTTTTTTTTTTTTTTGCGGTACGTGGGCCTCTCGCCGTCGCGGCCTCTCCCGTTGCGGAGCACAGGCTCCGGATGCACAGGCTCAACGACCATGGCTCACGGGCCCAGCCGCTCTGCGGCACGCGGGATCCTCCCAGACCAGGGCACGAACCCGCGTCCCCCGCATCGGCAGGTGGACTCCCAACCACTGCGCCACCAGGGAAGCCCCTGTTATTTTTTTAAATGTATATTTTTAGTATCTAGATGCCAGGCACCTTGTTAACTATTCTATATATATTATTTCTATTTCTTTGATAAACCTCACAATGTAGGTACTTTGTTACAGAAAACCACCTCAATTTAAATCAGTCTAAGTGGAAAGTAAGGACCGAGATGGAGCTCCCACTGGAAAAAAAAACCCATGGAAGGGCTCTGCCTGGCTAAGTTTGAGTCACAGCCCCACTCCCAGCCCACGAGTGGGCTCAGGAGGACAGGCCACTGTGATGTGACAGCATCGGTCAAGTGTCTACCTAGCCTGGGACGTGGGGTATTACAATCAAGACCCCCAATTAAAACCTCATGACCGATGTAGGGAAGGGGCATTTCTCCGATAGAAGGGGACTGACACAAGGATGGGTTCTACAAGACTAGATTTTATTATCTTCATTTTACAAATGAAATTCTGAGACTCAGAGGCGAAGTATTTGTCCAAAGCCCCAAGCTCCCACATGGCAGAGCCAATGGGAAACCAAGCCTTTTTTCCTCTAAAAAAGCTGTACTTTTTCTCCAATTAATAGACACAGAACTTTGTATACAGCAGGTTCTCTAGATATACATGAGTCGATGTTAAAGAAGCAATCACAAATAATGATAATTAACCACTCTTCTCCCTAGTCAGTAAAAGTTTTGGAACAAAGAACCTGAAAGCCAACAACCCCACAGCATATGGGCCTTCCCAGTGTCTTCCACAGACACCAGTGAACTTGGCATCATAACTGATCCTCCTGTCTAGAACCCCTTTGCACTGATAATCTGTACTGTGCAGTTCAGCCCTGAAATCATCTCTCATTGTTTCATAGCTAGTCTGAGTCTAGGGTGACCCTGTGTCTCCCACAGCCCTCAGCTGAGCCAGTAGTAGGTATTTAGACTGTTAGCTCTAGGTTCTTTGGCTAAAGCAATTATCTGTAACAGGTTTTATTTTGTAACAGTTTTTAACTCATGGATAAATCTGGAAGATTGATGAAAACTATGGGATCCCACCCCCAGGGGGGGGAAAAATCAATGCCTGTTTGCACTTATACACAAAACTTTCAGTGGCTCTGCAGGTCCCCTGAAGTACATTCATGAAGAATGCACTTCATGAATTAAGGGGGTTAAGAACTGCCTTGGCAAGAGTAGAAGAGGACTTTATTACCCCCAAGAAACAGTACTGCACGCTATTTAATCAGCTTCAAAAGCATGGGGCCAATTCATATGTGACCGTCTTAAGTGACCAGGATGTGCCAACCCTCAAGTGAGGATACACCCCAGAGTCTGCGGTCGGCTACATGGCTCCTTCTCAGCTGAGCTATGTGCCAAGTACTCCGCTGGCCACGGGGGCTACAAACTAGACTAGGGACCCTGTCCTGGATCCCTAGGAGCTCAGACAGATGCGTAAGCAATGGCCACTCTAACACGGTCAGAGCTACCATAGAAACGTGCAGAGGTCCTGTGTGAACCCTGGCAGGAGTGGGAGGTAAGGGAAGGATTCCTGGGAGAGAAAGTTTCAGTGGAAAGAGGATCAGGTGGCTTCTTCTCTGGGGAGGACAGAAGCATCCCTGATCGTAGGAACATGAGCAAAGACCCACACACAGGTGGAGTGACCTGTGCTGGGAGCCCTGAGCAGGCATCACTAGAGCTGTGGTTCTCCACCAGGGCGATTTCGCCACGCCACTCCCAAGCCCCCGCCAGGGACATTTAGCAATGTCTGGAGACATTTGTGTGTGTGTTGTCACGTCTAGTGGGGAGGGGTGTTGTTACTGGTACCTCGTTGGTAGAACCCAGGACAGCCGCTAAACATACCTCAATGCACAGAACAGCCTCCAACAATAAAGAATTATCTGGTCCACAATGCCAATAGTGTTGAGAAGCCTGCCTTGGAGGATGGAGTGTGAATAGGAGAGCGGCCACCTGTGGAAAACCAATATTCCTGTATCTGGGGAGCTGCTGCCATCAGATCTGCCTTCCCTAAAGCAGAGATACAAGACCTGCACCACATCAGCAGAAGAAAAGAGTGGGAGAGGTCTAATCTGGAGAGTGGAAGTATAAATAAATTCTAGGAGCCAGTTTGACATCTGCACTCATACCTCAGTTGTGTTTGTTGAACAAGACTCTGCTGTACCAACAGAAAGCAACCTGGGGGCCATGATGGAGACGATTTGTACGCACATCCCAGGGAGCAGCAGGTCACCCAGTTTATCCACAGGATTTGCTTTGCCTGGTTAGCCCACAGTGGGACACAAGAAGGAGAATTGGAGCTATTCCCAAGGGCCATCTGGGATCAGACATGATCACCAAGGACTGCGGAATTCCCTCTGCAAACCCGGGAACATTTCCTTCGGGAGAAAGAAGCTCCAGGTGTAACTGTCTCTACAGTGAGTTCCCAACTCTAGGAATACGGAAACACTTTCCTCAAAAGAGCTGTCAGGAAATGCAAATCAAAACCACAATGAGGTATCACCTCACACTGGTCAGAATGGCCACCATCAAAAAGTCTACAAATAATAAATGCTGGAGAGGGTGTGGAGAAAAGGGAACCCTCATTCACTGTTAGTGGGAATGTAAATTGGTGCAGCCACTATGGAAAACAGTATGGAGGTTCCTTAACAGACTAAAAGTAGAGTTACCAGATGATCCAGAGATCCCACTCCTGGGCACTGATCTGGAAAAAGAACCCAAAAACTCTAATTCAAAAAGATACATGCACCCCAATATTCATAGCAGCACTATTTACAAGAGCCAAGACATGGAAGCAACCTAAGTGCCCATCAACAGACAACTGGCTTAAGAAGATGTGGGGTGTGTATATATATATATATATATATATGGAATATTATCCATAAAAAAGAATGAAATACTGCCATTTGCAGCAACATGGATGGACCTATAGAATATTATGCTTAGTTAAGTCAGACAGAGAAAGGCAAATACTATATCACTTATATGTGGAATCTACAAAATAGTACAAATGAATCTATATACAAAACAGAAACAGACTCACAGACATAGAAAATAAACTTATGGTCACCAAAGGGGAAAAGGAGGGGGGAAGGGGTAAATTAGGAGTATGGGATTAACAGATTCAAACTACTCTACATAAAATAGACAAGCAACAAGGATTTACTGTATAGCACAGGGAACTGTATTCAATATCTTGTAATAACCTATAATGGAACATAATCTGAAAAAAAATAACTCAATCACTATGCTGTATCCCTGGAACGAGCACAATATTGTAAATCAACTATACTTCAATTTAAAATAGGAGCTGCCAGGAAGCAGGCTGGGAACTCTGTGAAAGATCCACAAAATTCCAGAAGCAGCATCTCACTGAGGTGTTTACTGAAAGTTGCTACAGGAAAGAGAAACTCCTCCCAGCATAGGCCAATGGGAGCGACCACTACCAACTGTCACCAACCAGGGGAGACCTCCGGGCCTCACTAACAGCCCACAGCTGTGCCCGAGAGCGACACAGGAGCCAGTGCCTCAGAAGTTTCTGATGCAACCCCCCACCGAGATGGTCAGACAGAGTGTCCTATCTACTTTCAGGGACTTGTTTATCAGAGTTCTCTCTCCCCATCCAAGCACGGGCCACCCTAGACATCTTTGTAGGAAGTATCATGGGCTTTCAACACACCCATCACTGAGAGGAAAAGCCAGGCCACCACCAACAACCTTTACCAGGAAGAGGTCTAGAAACGCCGGTTTAGCCAAGAAGACTTGAACTGTTACCCTGTGCTCGGAGCCTGGGTGGACGAGATGGCCTGAGGGGAGATGATATTCTGAGATACCTTGGCTGACAGTTGTGGCCAAATACAAAACAAAACAAAACAATACTTTTTCTTTTTCCTACCCCAATGCTACGCCCAAACCTGCTAGTCTGGCTGTGGGAAATCAGCTGAGACAAGAAAAAGAGAACACAATAAGGCCATTTATCCTGAAACAAACTGGTCCTTCAGTTTCCGCAAGACATCACATAACTCACCCCTCCAGGGAAGCACTTGCACGTCAGTTGCCTCGCTCTCTGGGCACAGAGCACCATTAACTTAAAAAATGTATAAACTGTTGTGGCAGACACAGGTCATCAAGCACGGTGCTGGGGAAAGAGTGGTTTGGGGTCCATTTATGGAAACATGCCAGGGATTCGCAGGCTGCAAACTTCCCCGATGGAATCTTTTGAAAAGGTTTCTCCTTCCCTCTGGCAATCCCACCAGCAGCAGACATGTGCCCTGGGAAATGTAGCCTGGAATTTCCATCTGCCAAACACCAGGGCTTTTGCATCTCAACTTACTCTTAACGTAGGGTCCCTTCCGTGAAGTCATTTGAGGATGCAGCCTGCCGCTCTACCGCTGGACCCTATTTTTAAATATCCTGTGATCTAATTATTTTTACAACCAAATTTTCACTTGACTGTTCGGCCTCCTCTGAGACTATGTCATCACTCAGCCCTATTTGCAGGTTTAAGTGCACGGCTCTGAGGTTGTCTGAACACAGGAAAAGGTTTTGTTGTGCATATGTGTGCATAATGTCTTCATTGCTAAGTCATTCCTAAATCGTTAACCGCTTTAAAGACATGTTCCATAAAAACCTGCTTCTGGGCTCCATCCTAGGCGGTGGAGCCAGCATGGTCCTGGCTGGATATTTCAGGAAGCTGAGGAGCAACCGCGAAGAACTGTTATGCCTAATCATGGCACCCGTCCGGATACTGTAGGAAAACTGCGACCCAAAATACCTCCTGAAGACAGAATGACTACATGGCCTGGGGCCGTCTGGCAGTGTCAAGGTGTTGGGTTTTTCCAAGAATGGCACATAGAAGAAGACTACTAAGGGTTGAGCTTTACTTGGAAAATGGCCCTGTCAACGCCAGGAGAAGCGCTGGCAGTGTGGAAAATAAAGAAAGCTCTCGTGTAAGAAAATCTACCATGGGGCAATGGCATGATGGGAAGTATGGCACCGTCAAGAGCCACGTGTGGCAGCAGACAGATCTGGGTTCAAATCCCAGCTCTGCACCTTTCTAAAAGTGTGGCCTTGGACAATCTAATTAACTCCTCTGATGGCCAGTTTCCCATCTATAAAAATGAAGAACATTGCGTAAGGAACAAAGAAGATCATAAAGTATTTAGCACAGCACCTAGAAATAGTAGCTGTTAAAGCATTATTATCATAATTATTTTCTCATATTAACTTCTTATATCTGTAGAGTGTTTTAGAGTTTGCAAAGGGCCTTCCTAATCATCCTTTTTTTAGGAAAACTAGGTAATTTATTCATGCAATTAAAAATTCAAAACAATATACAAATACACAATGAGAGTCTAGTGCCCACCTGTGTCTGTCTGCCCACTCCCTTCCTCACTGCTGCTCCTTCAGGCAACCACTTTCTTTAGCTTCTTATGTATCCTCCAGTGTTCCTTTTTTTGTTTTGTTTTGTTTTGTTTTGTTTTGTCTTTTAAACCCGGGCCTTCGGCAGTGAAAGCGCAGTCCCAACCACTGGACCGCTGGGGAATTCCCTCCAGTGTTCCTTTATGCACACACAATATGCATGTATTCAGATATTTTCCCTTCTCTTACACAAAGGTAGCATTCTATTTACACTATTCTATTCTTTGATGTTTTTACCTTACGATAAATCTTTACTATGGACAGATCCTACAACTAAACTGTATTCCATGGTGTGACTCTATCCAAGTTTCTTTAACCAGCCCCTTCTGGGTGGACACGTGGGCTGTTCCCAAGGCCAGCCTTCCATTACTCCCGACACTGCTACAGTGAAGACCCTCGTCCATTGTCATTTTGTACAAGAGCAGGCACGCTCTTAGAACAAATAGAATAAATAGCAATGAGATCAAAGGGCACGAGCATCTGTGATTCTGATCCATGTTGCCAATTGCTCCCCATCAGGACTGTACCATTTTGCACCTCCTCCCGCAATGGACAAGATTTTTACAAAGAAACAATCCCTTTGAACACTTTCACTGTCTCTTCTGCTAGCTACCCACCCCATGTTTCCATGGGTTTCTGTACTTTTACCATTTTAACCATTGTAAATGTACAATTCAGTGGCATTAAGTACATTCAAAATGTCATGCAACCAACACTACTGTCCATCTCCAGAATTCGTTCATCATCACACACTGAAGCTCTGTACCCATTAAACGATAACGCCCCATTCCTCCTTCTATCCATCCTTATCCTGTCCTGGCACTTATCCATGTAGCATGGTTTGAAGGGAACCAAGCCCCCTGCCAAGCCCCCTGAAATACTCCCATTTGCTCTCAGAACCATAACATTCTTTCAGTAATAACGGAACAGAGATTTTCATCGTATTATGAGAAATCAGCTTGGTAGAAAAAAACTGCCCTGGAAGAGGAAACCATAATCTTAAACTTACACATAAACTGGTGCGTAACCCATTTCTATGTGCAGCTTGCCATGCAGGTTGGGGTGCAGGATGCTGGAAAGGGGAGTGATGATGGTGTATCTCATGGCATGTGCAGTTAAGAGGATCAGAAAGGGAAGGCTGAGGCCAAGGACACATTTATCTGCTCACTCCACTAAGGGCAAGGCCTGGTTATCAGATACAGAAGGGTGAATCTAGTTTTGCAACAGGCAAATACTTTGTTTCCTAAGCCCTACAGTTCTGTAAGCACCTCCCTACCAGGACCAACCTCTCCCCAGACTCTCCAGCCTTGTCCAGATTCCTTGTTCCAATCTCCAAACCTCTCCAAAACTACAAGCCAGAGGGGTTAGGGGATAGGGAGAGAAAAGGAGGTGACAGTACATAGAAGGGACGCTAACTGAGACCATGCAGGTGAAGTGCTTAGCAGAGGGTCTGGCGCCCAGTACGTGCTCAGTAAACGGTGATGATGATATAGATGATGAAGACGATGATAATGTAAATCATGGACAAGCTTCCTCCAGTAGCAGCTGCTTGAACCATGGCTCAGCTCCTATCTATTGTAGCTGCTAACTTCCTTATTCTGACCTGGAACCTGTCCCCCTCCAGCTCCCACCCACGGATCTTAGTTCTACCTCTTGAGCCACACCAAATCTGACTACCCTTCCAGGTATACACACCACCTACCAGTGGGTTGAAGAGAGTGATGATGGTTCTTTCTGGCATCTCCTCTTCTCCAGTTGGAACGTGCCATCATTCTGCACACATCCTTCATAAAACTCGGTTTCTAGAGCCTCATCAAGTGTTTTGACAGATTGGAAGAACGGAGGCAAGGAGAGAGTGGTTCCTGTCCCGTGAAACATAGAGATGGAACACAGCTGAGGAACAGGTAGAGCTTGATGGACACAAAGGCTGAGGGAACAGGATGAAAAGTGAGGGACTCCCTGGGTCAGAGGCTCAAAGAAATGGTTCCTGACGTCTCACTCCAGAGTGGAGACCCATGAGGGTACCAACGCTGGACTCTTGGCTGGTCAGCCCTGGACCAGGGCTTGATAGTGTTCCACGATCGAATCCCCAGAGATTCTGTTATTTAAGTGTGCTACTTCTGAGGTTCACCTCATGTGAGCCCATCTAAGGTGGGATATTAGCAAGCCACCCTCTCTATCTTTAGGTGGAGAATTAAGCTGGGGTATGATAACTTTGAATTTCACGTTCCAGGGGCCAAGTCCCACTTTGACCAGAAGAGACCTCTCTCTCCTGTGATAACCTGTTTGCAGGACGGGACAGAGTATTGGAACAAAGTGCCACAGAGCAGGGAGGAGACACTGAGTACAGCTTTCCTCCTTCCCCTGGAAACCCCTGCAGCCTCCACGACCTGTGGGCACATCACAGCACCAGCATTAAGATCTACCAATCAACAGTGGTTAACAGGTTGGCAGATCCCTGGCGCTGAACTCCAATTAGATTATATGTCTACACACATTTTTTTTTTTTGTCCCATGTGATTCTGTAGCTCAAATTATCCAAGTATGTGTTCACTACTGCAACTCAGCAGCTTAATTTCCTAAACCTTCATTCATTCCTTCCCATGGAGAAAACCTCCTCCATCCATTATCCTCCCTCCTCACATCACTCATCTAAAAACCTCCCTAGAGCAAATGCCCACAAACACTCCCTTCTCTATTAAGCCCAGCAACAATTTCAAGAATGAAGGCAGAAGTGCTCTTTGACACACAGAACACAGCACCAAGAAAGTTCATGGCCACTGGTGTCTCCTCTAAGGGTGTCACCGAACACCTGTGAGCAGAATAGCCATCAGCGGCTCCCTGCTTCTCCCAGTTCACTAACCACAGGGTCGTGCAGCCAGTTGCAAGACACCTGGTCGGTGTGAACAGTCCCCATGACATCACCAGCTGGGTTACTTGTGCATGCCGGGACAGATCCAGGTGGCTCGGCACTGGGGCCTGGAGGATTCTCCTACACAGTGGATGGACGTGGAGGTCAAGTTCAGGTTCCGTGGCCCCGGGTGGAGGATAGGCGTTGCTGCACAGAGCCAGCCTTGCCCTCCCCAGGCTGTGACCGTAAGTGCTTCCCAGCAATGTACCACCTTTATTGATTCTGCCTAATTTTTCTCCCCATCCACCTTCTCTTTTCTGTTTTGGATGGTAGTGACTGCCTGAGTTAGCCCTTATGAGTCAACTCCACCTACTTTTGGTCAAACTCCACTCCTGGCTTGGTGATCTTCCAAGACAAATGCAGAAGCCACAGGAGGCTGGAGAGGTGCCCTGGCAGAGAGTTGCCTAACAGAACTTCAATTAATTTCTCAAGTTGCCATCAGGATCTCCAACATGGGAGCAGAGCTCAGCGTCCAAGCCTGGCGGGTCACCTGGCTGGCGCACTAGGTAGACATTTAGGATATCGGGGCCTCTTTACCTCTGCCTTTCAATACTAGAACCAATTCCTGATTCCAACACTCATACACACACGAGAGGGAAAAAGCTTTTGAATTCCACATACTTCCTAAGTCAAGAGGCAGAATGAAAGGAAGGCGAGAGAGGCAGTGAGGAAAGCAGACACAGAAACAGAGAGAACATCACTTCCAGTTTGGCTCCGGTCTCTCTCTCACACTTAGACCCTTAACTGTGCTCACTCCACACTTCAGACTTACAGCCCTCCTGTTCCCCAGCACCCACGGTGGCTCTAGAATTTTTATATAAGAAGTTGAGAATCTGGTTGGAAGAGGAACTAGGGAACTGTTTTGAGGCCACAGTGGCTTAGTAAGCACAGTCCCTTGACGTTGAATAAACACTTCTTGGGGGTGACTCAGGCATGATCAGGGTACTCCCACTGCCCAGCAGTCGCCACTCCAGTTGCTTGAGTCCTTCTCTTTCCTCTCAACTCATGATGTCCATGCCATGGACTTAGCTTTTCTCCTCTCCCTTCCTTCCCCTTACCCAGAAGAACACTGCACAGACCTTCCCATGCTCAGCTTCTCAGTGAGACCCAATTAAACACATTCAATGAATATTGCTTATTTACTCGGCAGCTGGGTATGGTACCTGGATGGATGCCAGGCACTGCCTAACAAGCCCTGAATCTATTCAAGACTTTACAGTTTGCAAAGCTTCCACATTCAGCATCTTCTTCAACTCTCACAACTATTTAGAAGAGAAACGGTCCTTATCCCACCTTAAAGATGAGGACAAAAACAAGCATGCCAACACAAATTTTAGACACAGAGACCTGAACTGAAATTTCACCTCTAATAGCTACTGCTCTGTGTGAGCGGGGACAGGTGTGAGTCTCAGTTTTCCCATCTATAAAATGGGACTGTAACTACCCCCCTTGTAAGATTATTGTTAGATCTAGAGATAGCATATTTAAGGTGCCACACAAAGTATGTGGAATGGAGTATAAGCTCTTAAATGGTAACAACTTTAATTTTTTTTTTTTTTTTTCGGTACGCGGGCCTCTCACCGCTGTGGCCTCCCCCGTTGTGGAGCACAGGCTCCGGACGCGCAGGCTCAGCAGCCATGGCTCACGGGCCTAGCCGCTCCGCAGCGTGTGGGATCTTCCCGGACCGGGGCACGAACCCGTGTCCCCTGCATCGGCAGGCGGACTCTCAACCACTGCGCCACCAGGGAAGCCCTTTTTTTTTTTTAAATGGTAACAACTTTGATGACAATGAAGATGATGGTGGTGGTGGTACTGGTGATGATGATGAGTACACTAACCAAGATGTTGGTAGTGGTTTTGTTGTTTATCTATATTTTCTAATTTTTCTACAGACTACTATCATCTAAGAAAAAAAAAATGATTCAGGTCCTTTCAAATCCTCCTGATGAGAGCCTGATTCTTCTACTCTAGGGCATCACGTTAATTCTGAGAAAACCCACTAGGAAGCTGGCAGCTTTGGGAAGATGCCATCTTAATGCCTGGCCAAGGCCTCATTCCCCTTGCTTGGTCTCACTCACCACATATTCAAGTCCAGGTAATTGTGCCCAGCAGTCACGGGCCCTATGTAATTGCCCCTAAATTGCTCCAGTAGCCTTTCTAGGCGAGAGTTCTTCACAATTAGTCCTCGCATCACGATGTTGAAAGACAAGTGATTATTTGGGGGAATTACTTGTCAGCAAGAAGACTAGGCTCTGATAGGACATAATAGAGGCTGGGCGTTCATTACAATCTGCGAGATGCTATCACATCCTTTCCTAATCCTCAGCTCATTACGCATTCCAGCCTCAGCCCCCTGTCGTTACTGTGAGCTTGTTACACATGCAAAGAAAAGCATCTCAAGTGAGGACAGTTTCAGGACTGTGAGGGCGCATCCATATGCAGGCGGTCAGCAAGCATCTTCTTAATGAGCCTAATTTTGCCTTGGATCCAGAGAACCGCACGTATATCTTTGAGGGCAAGCACGCCCACACGTACACAGAGGCAGGCGCTCTTAGAACATCTTGTGAAAAATATCTAAACGCTTCCTGATTACATTCCTTCTATTCCGCCTTCTTTGGGTTTGTTTGTTTTTTTTAAGCAACTAGGAATGACTTCTTGAGATAGGAAACCAAAATTCTCAATCAAGTATTCAGTGTACCAAGTATTCTCAATCAAGCGTTCAAAATTCTCAATCAAGTGCCAAGCCTGACGTAGGCACAGGGGGATAACAGAGAAGGAGAACACATGTCCTCATGGAGTTTGTAATTGAGTTAGAGAGAAATGCTCAGTGCCCACAGAACAAGGAGCAAAAAGAGTGGCAGCAGCAGGAGAGCAGGAGGGTAAAATCATATTCCAAATGTTGCTGGCGTTCTGAGAACAGAAGGGAGAGTGCATTGGGGGAGACCTAGGGGAGAAGTAGACATTGGGTTTAGCCTAGAGGAATGGGTCAGGCAGGGGGTAGAAGCAGGGAGGATGGTCTTCTGTGAGCAGAGGGAAAGAGAAGGGATGAGAGAGAGAGAGGACGCGTGTGTAAATCTTGATGAGAAACGCGACAGGTCTCCATGGCGCTACTCTGGTGTCCTCGTTCTCTGGGGTAGATTAAAGAGTTGGGGGTAAAACGGACAGGGGTTAGGAAGCTAATGAGGCCCTTGCCCTCAGGAAAGCTTAAGGGGAACTGGCTCCTGCAATCCTGTTTTATAGCTTAGAACCCCATCTTCCAATTTGGCAGGACTCTTCTGTATCAGTTTCATCCTTGACGGGATGTTCTTCATGCTTGCTGAGGGCGTCCATAGTTGGGGATCACTTGTTCCGTACAGCTTAAGGAGAGCCAAATCCCTAAGGGCAGTAGCCTCAGATTTCATCCCTCTTTGTTCATCCCATAAGTGTGAGCCTCCACTTTCATTCTGCCCCACCTCCCAAGCCAAGTCATTTTAGGATCTAGCCGCAGGGGGCCAGTGCTGGGTCAGCTCTCAGCTATGGGCAGGAGGCTTACAGGGATTAAGGCGAGGCGGGGGGGACACCAGATTTGGTTTCAAAGCAATCTTCACCAGGATATTGGATGGCGTTTAGGGAGCCACTAATGGAGACGGGGGCAGGAGGTGGCCAGCCCTTTGGAAAATAATAACGCCTGAAGATTTTCCATCCTGATAGTGAAATCGAGTCGCCCAAAGGCGGGCCACCACTCGGGATCGCTGCTCTACTTTGCGCGGTTAGAGGGGAGTCAATGACACCAGGAGGCCTTGTACCAGGCCAGGGAAGGAAAAAGTCACCAGCAGCACCGTCTCCAAGTCAGCACCGGGGCAGGACAAAGGCCTCATGGGATCCGAAGCCAGTCTGGGCCCAGGAAGGGGATGAAAAAGTAGCTAATTAACCATTTTGCCAAGGTCGGCATTCAGGGAACGTGGCCTTCAGGATTGCTGACTCAGAAATCACCCTCTAACACAGAGCCTGGGCTTAATCCCTCTCAGCTCTCCTTTCCTGCCAGACCAAACTGTTTACCCATCCTGCTCAGAGCCTGCTGCAGCCTCCTTTCTGCCTTTCCCCAGGGCCACGCATGCTCCTCCAGTTCGCCTTCCGGACAAACCTCTCTGATTCCGTCCCCTGGTGGGACCCAGCGCTGCCACCGTGGGTTTCTCTGTCTGCATTAGCGAACTCAGCAAGGTGCCACGAAAGAGCACGGGCGCTGCAGACCCAGGGCTGGAATTCCAGCTCTGACACTGGTGTGCGGGGGGAACTTGTAACCCTCACTCCCTGAGACTCTGTTCACGGACATCCTTACAGCTCACTCCTGATTTGCGGCGAGGACTAAGTGAAATGTGAGGGAGGTGAGGTGGCCCGCCTCTGGCCGGGCACATAGTAGGCACTACGTTATTTCTCTCTCTTCAGAACATGGGCCCCTGAGAGTAAGAACTGGGTGCACTTCCTCTCTCCTCTGTGCCATCCCAGCGGGGCTAGAACAGGACTGTGTGTGCAGGGTGGGCTGGTGGCCAGCGCCCAGAGGTCTGCATTACCCTCCATAGAACCACCAACCCAAGGGGCCAACGTAGCATCGCTCTCCGGGCTCCAAGACATGGCAGCTCATCTGGGTAATGAGTTGAGAACTGCCCAGGCTGCCACCCCTCTCACCCACCAGCCTCACCACCCCCAGCCCTACCCCACATTCCCAGATACCCACACAAACCTACCCTTTGCTGGCAGGGGCAAAATCAGCAGCAACTTCTGGGGGGGGCACAACTTCCCTCACTCACTCCCTTCTTCCCCCTGTGCTGACAGCTTTTTTAAAAGTCATGTTTCATTATCAAGACGGAAGATCTCCAGAGCTGCTTCCCAAGGGACGGTCAACTAAGCAGCAGAACAGCTCAATGGAAAGAACCAGAAGGCTATGACAGGATCCTGCTCTGCCATGTATTGGCTGAGCAAACTTGAGCCAGTCGCTTAACTTCTCTGAGCCTCCTTTTCCATATCTGCAAAAAAGAGAATTAAGAAGGAAAAATTGGCAGGGTTTTCAGTGAGAGGATAAAGCAAGATAACGTATATGAAAGGGCTTTGTTACCAGAAAGGGCTGTAAAAAACGGGAGGGGTGGTTGTTTGGAAGGACATTTTTTACAGGAGACAGCCTAAGGCTATCTGCCTTCCAAGTACAGATTATGTGCTTCCTATGTGACAGGCAGGGCACTAGGCTGGAGGAAAACAAAGGACCTGTTTCTGCCCTGGAAGAGCCTCCATTCTCTTGGAGGAGAGACACAGTGAATATGTCCTATGCCAAGCGAGCAGGGCTATGAGGGGTGGAGCAGGTGGGGCTTAGGGAGCTGAGGAGGGTGGGGTTACTGGTATGTAGGGCGTGGTCAGGGAGGGCCTTTGCAGCAGAACTGCCTGTCCGCAGACGCCTCCCACTGCCAACTCCCTTCCCCTGAGAGAGTCTGATGGCAGCCAAGGAAGGACGAAAGACCCCCTCCTATTGGTTGGCAGATTCTTGCCACCAACATCATTGTTGAACATCGTCCCAGAAGTACAAGCCAGTGCACTTACATAAGGAGAAAAATAAGAGGCACATATATGAGAAAGGAGGAAGCAGATATAATATGATATGCAGATGATATGATTATATATCCAATTAAACTGAAAAACTTTAGAAAGAAAAAGAGAATTGAGGGCATCCCTGGTGGCGCAGTGGTTAAGAATCCGCCTGCCAATGCAGGGGACACGGGTTCGAGCCCTGATCCAGGAAGATCCCATATGCCACGGAGCAACTAAGCCCATGCACCACAACTACTGAGCTTGCGCTCTAGAGCCCGCGAGCCACAACTACTGAAGCCTGCGTGCCTAGAACCTGTGCTCCGCAACAAGACAAGCCACTGCAATGAGAAGTCCACGCACCGCAACAAAGAGTAGCCCCTGCTTGCTGCAACTAGAGAAAGCCCACGCACAGCAACGAAAACCCAATGCAGCCAAAAACAAAATTAATTTTTAAAAAAAAACAGCAGTTACCTCTGGGGTTGGGGGTGGAGTAACTGGGATGGGACACGAGGGAACGTTCTGGAGTGATAAGATTCAATGTATGCAAGTTTTAACTCAAAAGAATAATAACTGTAAACAAATATTAAACTCGGAAGCAGTGCTGTCCAACAGAACATTCTCAGCGAAGGAAATTGTTCTGCGTCTGTGCTGTCGTCAGTCACCGTGGCTGCAGAGCTCCTGACATCGGGTGACTGAATCAGGCTCTGTGACACATAGGCTCTCCCAGATCCTCCCAGCCCTGTGGCCGGCAGGGCAGGGCGACCTTCACATCAGAGACAAAGGTGGTTTTGGACAGAATGGGTAAGGGACTCACCCAAGGTCACACATCACAGAGGGAGAGAAAAGCCTTAGAGCTGGGGGTAAGAACAGACCTGGAAGATGGAAAAGCTCCGGGAGTCTCCGCAAGATGCCAGAGACGCTGAAGGCCCAACTTAGAGAGGACAAACTTCTTTCTGAAGGGGACGAACTCTGGTCTAACAATGACAATATTCTAGTCCATTCTGACACTTTAAACATGTAAACGCGGTTTCACACAGAGAGTCTTTCATTCCATCCTGGCAACTCGCAGGCTCCTTAGTTGTGGCATGCGAACTCTTAGTTGAGGCATGCATGTGGGATCTAGTTCCCTGACCAGGGATCGAACCCGGGCCCCCTGCATTGAGAGCTCGGAGTCTTACCCACTGCGCCACCAGGGAAGTCCCTGTGACACAGCTCTGTAAATGACAAGGCTAGAAACTGGAGCCAGAAGCCCAGAGGACAGCAGAGTCCTGACGAATCAGAGCCGAGCTAGAGCTGTCCAGACCCCACAGGAGTGGGAGGATGGAGTCATGAGCAGGCCCTTCTTTCTCACAGCAAGCACCTGAGCTGCGTTCTGCATTTGCCTCTGAGGTGTTTGCCCTTAGAGAGGGATTACCTTTAGCCCATGAATCTCCCACGTTCCTGACATCACTAGGATCATCACCACCATACATAATGAGCCATCTCCTTTCGCCCAGCAAGCAGCATGCCGACCCCTTCTTTCTGGAGGCTGCGGTCAAGAGGGGAGCTTTACAGGATCGAATTAACATAGGGAAAAGGGACTTCTGGGCTCTCCTATATCCCACCAGCCTGTCAGGATGGAAGATGGAAAATTCATCGCTAGTAAACCGTGTGCACACGTGCGCGCGTGAGAGACAGACAGAGAGAGACAGAGAGACAGAGAGAGACAGAGAGAGACAGAGAGAGACAGAGAGAGAGAAACAGAGAGAGACAGAGAGAGAAACAGAGACAGAGAGAAACAGAGAGAGAAACAGAGAGAGACAGAGAGAGAGAAACAGAGAGAGACAGAGAGAAACAGAGACAGAGAGAAACAGAGACAGAGAGAGAAACAGAGAGAGACAGAGAGAGACAGAGAGAAACAGAGACAGAGACAGAGAGAGAAACAGAGAGAGACAGAGAGAGAGAGAGACAGAGAGAGAGAGAGAGAGAGAGAGAAACAAAGAGAGACAGAGAGAGAAACAGAGACAGAGAGAGAGAGAGAGAGAGACAGAGAGAGAGAGAGAGAGAGACAGAGAGACAGAGAGAGAGAGACAGAGAGAAACAGAGAGAGAGAGAGAGAGAGAGAGAGAACCAGAGAGAGACAGAGAGAGAGAGAGACAGAGAGAGAGAGAGTCTTTACAAAACCTTAAAGGGGCGGGTATTTTTTATTCTTATTTTTTTGAGATGAGAATTGAGTCAGAAGGGACTGAATGACCTACCCATGTCAGCTGTATTAAGTCTTCCTGTGTGCTATTCGCATGCCATCAATTATGGGACGTGCCTGGTAAGTTCCCTGAAAGCACCACTTTTAATCAGCAAAGGGCACTGCTGAAGTCACAGCCAGGTGTCTGTCTGACAGGGTCCTCCTTGGCTTCATTTTCCTTGGCCCCAGACTCAGGCATTGTCACTGTGCTGGTCCTCTGGAACACCTCCCCCAGTTGATGGATGGCATACTCAGCTCTAGAGAGCAGGCATTATGGAGACGCCCACTGTGCTAAGCACTGGGCCTGGGGCAGGATGGGAGGGGGTGGAGACTGGGGGATATAAAGACACACAGCAGCAGGGGCTGGGTTCTAGAAGGTAATAGGCATCTAGGAGCTTAGACACCAGGGCTCCAGACTGAGCTATCAGTCACGTCCACAACCGGAGAGAACAAGTTGTTGATATTTGGCCTGCAAAGATAATACCTTATGAGTTTAAGTGAGACTCTGCGTCTTAAACATGGTCATAGCGATCGTTATGGAGCAGCTCCCGTTTGCCAGCCCCTGTGCTGAGTGCATTATACAGCACAGCCTCAATTAAGCCTCGTCTGAATTGAAGAGGCTTGTGAAACAGACGCGCTATCATCACCATCTTACACATGAGGAGGCTGATGCCTGCCAGAAAGCCACCCAGCTTGGCTCGTAGGTGGTGGAGCCAGGATTTGAACCCAGGCAGTGCGATTCCAGAGCCTCATGCTGAACTGTCAGTGTAGGTCTCACCCTATCAAAGACTTTTTCCTGAGCCTCTGTGCATCTAACACACATATGGAAATTCAAGGAACACCTCATTTAAAACCTATATGATTACCTTTAGCCACGAAGGTGCACAGTCCCTCTTCATCAGTTTACTAATCCCCTGCCCACGCCCAAATGAATGCTTTGGCCACATTTTTGTCCATAGGGGTGACATAAAACAAACAAAACAAATCCTTGTCTATCTGAGCATACAGGGGTCCCAGGCTACCCTCTGGGTCCTGAACTTCTTTGTCTCATTTGGTGGTCAGTTCAGAGGACCCCTAGGCTGGACATTACCTCATACCTGGAACATAGTACCTAGTGTAGGGGGCACTGGGGCTTGAAAAGGGCTCTGTCCTTTAGCAGCCTGTGTCCTGGGGTAACCTGTCCAATAAGCTCTAGAGCCCTGCCCTGCCCTCAGTACAGCGGAGATGACACTGCTGATAGCAGTGATCTGATAACAGATGACTCTGTCACTGACTGATCACCTGCTCAGTGCCAGGCACTTCCTGCCTTATCTAATTTGGTCCACACAGCCACCCTGGAAGGGAGGTACTATAACAAACTGCATTTTACAGATGGGGAAGCTGAGGCCCAGAGGGATAAATGATTTGTGCAGAGTCAGATAACTAGTAAGTGCCATGCCCATGTTCATTCTATGCAAGGCCTTGCTCTTGAACCACTGGCAGGTCTGTGGGCACCCTGCAGAGCTCTGCAGAAGATAAGGGCCCAGCAGGTGAATGGAAACACATCCCACCTCCCAGCACCTGGTCTTACTGGGCAGCCTGGGCTCCTGCCTAATTCCGTCCTCTTGGTCTTAGGCTGACTCATTCAGAGGTATAGAAGAATCCATCTCTTCCTGCCTTTTTTTTTTTTTTAATTTCCTTTTTATTTTTGGTTGTGTTGGGTCTTCGTTGCTGCACGCGGGCTTTCTCTAGTTGCGGCGAGCGGGGGCTACTCTTCGTCACGGTGCGTGGGCTTTTCATTGCAGTGGCTTCTCTTGTTGCGGAGCACAGGCTCTAGGTGCACGGGCTTCAGTAGTTGTGGCACGTGGGCTCAGTAGTTGTAGCTCATGGGCTCAGTAGTTGTGGCTCATGGGCTCAATAGTTGTGGCGCGCAGCTCTAGAGCCCAGGCTTAGTAGTTGTGGCGCACGGGCTTAGTTGCTCTGCGGCATGTGGGATCTTCCCGGACCAGGGATTGAACCCTGCATTGCCAGGCAGATTCTTAACCACTGTGCCACCAGGGAAGTCCCTCTTCCAGCTTTAAGAGACCACTTCTGCCGGATGGTACCCATCTCTAGAAACGACACATACTCCTTGATTGGGCAGCCAGCTTAGTGCAGCTCTCAACACAGGATAGGCATCTGATGAATGTTGATACAGGAACCCATTCATGTTCCACTCCTCTGGAGGTGGAATCCTGCCTCTGGTGGTGCGTGGCAGCCCCATCAGACGCTGCTTCTTCAGGCGCCGGGGCAGACTGTTTCGGCATTTCCCCAGCTGGCCCTTGCAGGTCTGTGCAACCACCTGAAACCAAGCAAGTCCTGAAACACATCAGACAGATCAATTGTGGAGCTGCCACCGGTAGGAGCTCATTAAGGATTTGCTTCCTCTGGGACCCAGAGAGTCCCTAGTCCCCAGCCCTCAGCCCATTCTCATCCTCCTTTCACCATCCTCCCGCCAAACATCCTTCTAAGTGCACATATGTAGTGCCAGGCCCTGTTCTAAATGCTTGACATGTATTAACTCATTCAGTCTCACAATCACCATTAGGCTAGGTTTGCTAGGAAAAGCCCTGGTTTATGTTATTGTATTATATTATCACATAGTGTCACATCATATCCCATCATATTATTCAATTTCATGGTGAAAAATACAAAAGAGATAAAAGGATATGTCAGCCCATATCCAGGAGGGGCTACCCTGCAACAGCTTTTAAATGGGGACCAGAATGGGCCCCTGCTTTCTCCCTGCAGCCCAGCCAGCTCTGCACTGAGTCCTGGCTGTGACCCAGACCAGAGCCAGAGACTTGTAGCCCTTGGGACAGGATGGTGGAGCCTGGGCTAAGCTGGTGTTTTCCAAACTTGGATCTTCCCAGGACTTCTGTCTCAATTTTTGCCCTATTCAACTAGTACTTTTTAACTCTTTACTTAAGAATTAATATTTAAATTGGTTCACTTTAACTTGAAGAGTTTTTAAAGGGAACAGCATCACTGTCCCAAAGGAGATGGTATGGAGTAGCTGCTAAGAACATGGGTTCTGGATTGAATTCAAGCTCGGCCCTTTCCTCCCTGTGACTCTCTGGGTATTTACTAAAATTCCCCGAACTGCAGTTTCTGTAACTGAAAAATGGGGGCCTAGAACCTCTCTCATAGGGTTGTTGGTGAGGATCAATTCACAACAATGCTTGTAAGTTGGTGTTAGCTGCTACTTAGGAGATAACTGGAAAAACAAGCACAAAGAAAATCAAACAATTTATTAAATATTATTAACCAGACACTGCCTGCCTGAAGCCCAGTTTTCTCTTTGCCAGAGACAGAGATGAACAAAGGTTAGAGCAGTTTTGAAAACTTATAAACACCAAATGAGACTTTCTTCTTACTGTGTTCAGAAGTACTGAGGAGAGTGGAAAGGGGAATAACTGTCTCGCGCTGTGAGACGCTATTATCAGGGCCATGCCTGTGTCCCATCTAGAACCATCTTGTGTACTACCTGTGTCACTCAGTCCACACTCTGGGAAAGGCTGCGTCGAGCAGTGATTTCCCAGGGGTGGGGCGGGGGTGGAGGGAGGTCCCCGTCTCTAGCAGAGAGATCCGCTGATCCTCCCCGGTCCTCTTCCTCCCCCACCCCTGCTGGGCTGTGCCTGTCTTCCCCAGGTGAGAATTACTATGTCTGAGGAGAGTTGTCATTTGCGGGGGAGTGTCACTCACGTGAAGGGTCTAGAGGCAAGAAAAGGGGCTGAGACCAGCATGTGAAGGGTAACCTTAGCCAATTTAGGCAACTGGTATTAAGATGGAGCCTTAGGGGTCGTTTGCACCCACTGTAGCCCCTTCTTACTTAGTTCAACAACCAAGTGAAAAGTTCAGGCAGATGATGATAAAACCAAGACAAACCACAATTAGCTTAAATTGGACAAGGTAGTAGATGACAATAAGGAACTAGTGTTAGTATAGCTGGGTATGATGATTTCACAGCTATGCTTTTCTTTAAAAGTCCATATCTATTAGAGAAATACAGTAATGTCTTTGTCATTTTTTCCCTTTTTGTCAATTTTTAACTTATTTATCTGAGGCTATGTTATTAAGTGCAAATAAATTTGAACTGCTTAGTTTTCTGGTTCATTTGCCTTCCACGTAGAGTTTAACTAACGATTTAAAAAGAAATAATGCTGGGGAATTCCCTGGTGGTCCAGTGGTTACGACTCCGCGCTTTCACTGCCGAGGGCCCAGGTTCCATCCCTGATCAGGGAACTAAGATCCCACAAGCTGGGCTTCCCTGGTGGCGCAGTGGTTGGGAGTCCGCCTGCCGATGCAGGGAACACGGGTTCGTGCCCCGGTCTGGGAAGATCCCACATGCCACGGAGCGGCTGGGCCCGTGAGCCATGGCCACTGAGCCTGCGCGTCCGGAGCCTGTGCTCCGCAACGGGAGAGGCCACAACAGTGAGAGGCCCGCGTACCACAAAAAAAAAAAAAAAAAAAAAAAGATCCCACAAGCTGCATGGCATGGCCAATAAATAAATAAATAAACAACAACAAAATAAAAATTTTTTAAAAGAAAGAAATAACACTGATCTTTACACATTTTTCCAGATATTAGAAAAAAAGAAACATAATCTAACTCATATTATGAGGCCTATAAAATATTGATATCAAAACTGACCAAAAAACAGTATGACAAAGGAAAACTACAGGCCAAATCTTGTTCTTGAGATTGAATATTATATTAATGCAACATTCATTAATAAAATATTAGCAAGTTAATTTCAACAGTATATAAAAAGGATAATATACCATGACCACATTGAGTTTATTCTGAGAATACGAAGATGATTTAATATTGTGCCATATACTACATTAAGAAAAAAAAGGATAAAAATCTTGTTATCATCTCAATAGATTCACAAGAAGCATTTGAGAAGATCCAACATTGATTCACACATTATAAAAAAAAACCTCAACCAAAAAGAAATAGAAGGAAACTCCCTTATCTGATAAAGGCAACCTACATAACAATGTACAGTAAACTTCAATTGCTCTGGACACCCAGCAGAAAGCAAACAGCACCCTTGGATGGGGTGACTTGAAGAGTTGGTGTTTTTTTTTTTTTTTTTTTTGGTCACACCTCTAGGCATGCAGGATCTCAGTTCCCCGACCAGGGACTGAACCCATGTACCCTGCAGCAGAAACACAGAATCTTAACCACTGGACCGTCAGGGAAGTCCTGAAGAGTGTTTTATACAGTAACTGTTTACATAGGTGGCATAGAATTTAAACAAACTAACAATGGATAATGTATCATCCCGGGCTAGTAAATGGGTGAAAGGACCTGAAGAGGGAAGAGAACAGAGCAATTACTATAAAATGGAAAAAGTGGGGGCTTCCCTGGTGGCACAGTGGTTGAGAGTCCGCCTGCCGATTCAGGGGACATGGGTTCGTGCCCCGGTCCGGAAAGATCCCACATGCCGCGGAGCGGCTGGGCCCGTGAGCCATGGCCGCTGAGCCTGCGCGTCTGGAGCCTGTGCTCCGCAACGGGAGAGGCCACAACAGTGAGAGGCCCACGTATCACAAAAATAAATAAATAAATAAAATGGAAAAAGTGGCTGTAGGGAGAAGGCTACATGATATAAGCTGTGGCCTTTGGTAGGACACACCTAATCTACATGACATGGAAGTGAGGTAGTATGGGGTATAAATACCACAATTCAGTTCTCCTCCCTCCCTACCCTATCTCACATCAGTGTCTTTAGATTGGCCACAACCAATCTAAAGCAAAAGGGCAATGGAGACCATTGATTCTCTGTAAGTTGCCTCCCAGGGCACAATGCAGAGGGAAAAGTGTGGAGAATGAATCTGGGGAAGTAAACAAAAAGTATACAACATAATGTAATTTACTAGTAAAATGTGGAAAGTTGGCCTTTTGAGATTCAGAACAAGACAAATATGTCCATTTCTATTCAACACTGTACAGGAAGTAGCCAGTGCAATAAGGCAAGAAGAAGAAATAAGAGGCATAATGATTAAAAGAGAAGAGATAAAAAAAAACAGGAACAGATTATTTGATTGTATACAGAGAAAATCCAAAATAATGTGCAAATAAATGGTCAGAATTAATAATGAGTTGTTAGCAAAGTTGCTCAATAAAAGATCAATATACAAGAATCAATTGCATTTGTATATACTAGCAACAAATAGGGGAAAAAATCAAATATCTAGGAATTAATCTAACAAACTAAAAGACCTTGCAGAACACGATGAAACACTATGAAGATAAATATAAGAAGATGCAAATCAACAAAGCTGTATACCAGGTTCATGAATTGGGAGACCTATATTTGAAAGATAATTCTTCCCAAACTGATCCACAGATTTAATGTAATCTTGATCAAATCTTAATAGGGAAACTTATAGGAGCTGTTTTCTAAACCCGTCTGGAGAAGTAGATCTGCCCACCACAAGGGTAGACTGTATTAGTCATGACTGTATCTTAGAGACCTCCAACTATAGGGAGAGTAATTGACCAAAGGCCCCAGCTACTGTTTGGAGATTCATCACCAAGTTTGTGCTGAGGCCACACCTCTCGTGGGCTTGTCCCAGCCAATCAGTGAATGCATTCAGGGATACCAAAGCAGACCTATTCTTGGGAGACACAGGACCCTTCTGAGGCACACCTTTGGCTCTCGGAATCCCCAATAATCTGGTCAAGACTTTCTTTGACTGCACCGTAGCCTAGAAAGATTCCTCCCAATCTTCTCTTCACTTTACTTGGAATCAGACTTGTGTCATAGTCTGACAGTTCTCCCAGCCTTAGCAAGCTCCCTCCCTATTTTCTCTCATATAAACATTTCCCTTAATAAAAGTTATTTATTAATTTTTAATACCTTCTTGGAGAACCTAAATTAACACAATAGTCAAGATGTTCAAGAAGAAGTTGGGGGAACACACTCTACTTAACATCAAGATTTGTTATAAAAGCACAGTAATTAAAACAGTGTTTTGACACAGGTTTGAACAAATAGATCCAAAGAATAGAACAGAGAATCCATATACCTTGCAATGTGCACACACACACACACATACACACAGAGACACGCACACACAATTTAACAAATGTGGCTCTATAAAAGAGTGGGAAAGGGACAATATTTTGATAAATAAAACTGGAATATTGGATATCTGTACAGGAGGGGGGTGTTAAACAACACTTACTTCACACTTCATACAAAAATCAACTCCAGATGTATTCTATACCTGAATGTAAAAGAAAACAATAAAGCTTCTAGAAGATAATATGGGAGACTGTCTTCATGGATCCAGTGTAGGAGAAAATTTCCTTATCGGGACACGAAAAGCAGTAACAAATAAGGGAAAAATCGCTATTCAGACTCCGTTAAATTAAGAACATTTTCACCAAAAACAACCATTTAAAAGTTGGAAAGGGGCTTCCCTAGTGGCGCAATGATTGAGAGTCCGCCTGCCGATGCAGGGGACACAGGTTCGTGCCCCGGTCCGGGAAGATCCCACGTGCCGCGGAGCGGCTGGGCCCGTGAGCCATGGCCGCTGAGCCTGCGCGTCCGGAGCCTGTGCTCCGCAATGGAAGAGGCCACAACAGTGAGAGGGCCGCTTACCGCCAAAAAAAAAAAGTTGGAAAGGCAAACCACCGAGAGGGAGAAGATCTTTGCAACACATACAACTGATGATGGGATCATATCCAAAATACAAAAAGAACTCCTACAAAACGGCAAGAAACAAACATTCCAGTAGAAAAATGGCAAGAGTCTTGAACAAGAAATTCACAGGAGGAGCTCAGCCCCATTCAATATCAGAGAGATGCAAGTTAAAATCACTGTGCGACATCACTATATACCCAACAGAATGTACAAGAAGTGCAAAAGTACGAAGAATGACAAATATACAAGAGATACAAAAATGTACAAATGTGTACAGCTTGAACTGATGAATCCAAGTGTGGGTGAGGATGTGAAGCAACAGGAACTCTCATAATGAGAGTAGGGGTATAATTCTGGTGCGACCACTTTGGAAAACAGGTTGGCACTACATACTGTAATTGAAGATAGGCATACGCTAGAACTCAGCAATTCTATTCCTAGGTGGAACAAAATGCCTATTCATAGAAACATGATTCTTGTAATCCCCAAATGGAAATTACTCAAATGTTCATTAACAGCAGAATGGATAAATATATTGTGATAACTTCGTACAATGGACAACTATACCAAAATGAAAATGTAGCAGACCACCATTGCATATAAATATATGCATGAATTTCTCAAACATAATGTTAAGACACACATTTTTAAAAAACATACAGTAAGGTTCTATTTATAAAAAATCAGAATTAAGCAATACTGTATTGTTCAAGGATGAGTATGTACATGGAAAAATTATAAAAAAGAAAAGCATGGTTACCATAAAGTCGGATAGTGGAATCCACCAGGACAAAGGGAGGGCAGTGTGAGTCGGAAGAAGCATGAGGGGGGCTTCCAGGATGATGGCAAAGAGCAATAATTACGTGTGTTTGCTTGTTTGTTGTTTATTGACCCATAAAGTTTTATGTAGTGAACTTCTCTGAATGTGTGTCATATTTCAAAATAAGTAAACTTGACTTGGTTAATTGGTTTGGCAATGAGAACTAGCTTTGCCACCTAGGATATCTGATGAACCTTTTCCAAGGTTTAGATGAAAATATGTTTAAAGCTTTCACTGAGACAAAAGCATTTCATCAAAAATATTATGATGATAAAGGTAAACTGAAACTTATGTTTGGATATTTCCCAGCTCTTTTTGTGAATATCAGTTTAAACAAATGTCCCTCTGTAAAGGAATGAGACGGTAATTTATAGTCATTTGATAGGTCTTGGTACATAGCCTTTTTGATATAATTCCCAGGAATTGAGAACATGAATTACTCTAATGATTGGGTTGCAAATCCTTTGCAAATCAATGATTCCTAATTCTTCGCTTTCAACAAAACTTGAGGACTTAGTCAAACTATTAGCTGATGTAATGTTAAAAATGGTTTTTGATGATATATCAAGTGATTTTTAAGCATGTAACTCATAAAAAGTTCAAAGAATTATATATATGACAACTTTATAATAAAATATGTCCATTCCTATTTACTTGCTTATGTGAGCAAAGCTTCCTAGTGCTTACCTCTTTTTTTTAAGATTTACTTATTATTTATTTATTTAACTTATTTATTTTTGGCTGCATCAGGTCTTACTTGCGGCACGTGGGATCTTTGTTGAGGCATGCGGGATCTTTCTTGCAACGCGTGGGCTTCTCTCTAGTTGTGGTGTGCGGGTTTTCTCTCTCTGGTTGTGGCGTGCAGGCTTCAGGGCGCATGGGCTCTGTAGTTTGTGGCACACAGGCTCTCTAGTTGAGGCACGCAAGTTCAGTAGTGCGGCGCGCGGGCTCAGTTGCTCCACAGCATGTGGGAGCTTCCCAGACCAGGGATCAAACCCGTGTCCCTTGCGTCGGCAGGCGGATTCTTAACCACTGCGCCACCAGGGAAGTCCCACTAATATTGTTTTGCTCAATTGTATATTCATTAAAATTGTAATAACAACTACTGAAGCCCGCGTGCCTAGAGTCCGTGCTCTGCAACAAGAGAAGCCACCGCAATGAGAAGCCCACGCACCGCAATGATGAGTAGCCCCCCGCTCGCCGCAGCTAGAGAAAGCCCGCGTGCAGCAATGAAGACCCAATGCATCCATAAATTAATTAATTTTAAAATTTATAATATGGCTCAATCCAGGTCACATATTCAATCTTTGGAGATATATGATCACAAGAAATAAAAAATATTTTAATTCGTGTGTGTGTTTAATTTTATTGCAGAGACACAAGATGTAATCTATAAGACTTTCAAGCATAAAAAATGTTAGAAGGAAATTCTGTAAGATACATAGAGTTTGTTCATGTATTTTTAAATAGATGATGATATCAGATTACTATGAAATTTAATGTCTTTAAATACATTTTAAAGTGATGTGACAGTTTTAGAATGTTAACAGTTTCAATAAGTCAGAATTACATCCTTTGCAACTATTTAAACGTATCAAAAATTCTGGATGTCAACTTAAAAATGTGCCCAGGGGTACGTAGTTTTTTAAGCCCAGTGGCTTAAATAGACTAATGTTTTATTCTTCTACATAAAAGAAGTCAGAGACAGACAGCTCAAGCTGGTGTGGCAGTTCCTTGAAATGATCAGAGGCTCAGGCTCCTTCAGTCCTTCTGTTCTGCCATCCTTGGAAGGTGGCTTCTACCCTCAAGGCCACAATATGGCTACTGGAGCTTCAGCCATGACCTGGGAATCCCAGGGAAGGGCACAGCAGCTTTCCGGAAGCAGGTCCGCTATGCTCTTACACTAGGTTATAGCCTCCAAGAATACAGGACTAAAGGTAGCATTTTACTCTTTTGGTTTTTTTGTTTGTTCTTTTTTTTTTAAGAAGGATGATTTATTTTATTTATTTATTTGTTTATTTATTTATGGCTGTGTTGGGACTTCATTGTTGCGCGCGGGCTTTCTCTAGTTATGTCGAGCAGGGGCTACTCTTCATTGCAGTGCTCGGGTTTCTCATTGCATTGGCTTCTCATTACAGAGCAGGGCTCTAGGCATGTGGGCTTCAGTAGTTGTGGCACATATGCTCAATAGTTGTGGCTCACGGGCTCTAGAGCGCAGGCTCAGTAGTTGTGGCGCATGGGCTTAGCTGCTCCGCAGCATGTGGGATCTTCCTGGACCAGGGCTTGAACCCGTGTCCCCTGCATTGGCAGGTGGATTCTTAACCACTGTGCCACCAGGGAAGTCCCACTCTTTTGTTTTATATATCAAAATTTGAATGACTCAGATGGAGATAAGGAGTGCTACTTGCTGGGGGGCCTCCCCAGAGACCATTACAGGCACATGACCCCATTCAGACCTGGGATCTACAAGGGCAGGTGGTGGATGACTTGGGGAAACTTCTCCCTCCTCAAGGATCTCTTTATCTGTGGCTGTAGTGAGAACAAGGCTTCCTGTAGCCACCTCAGTCCGAGCCTCAGGATGAAGCCAGCACCAGGGGGAGGACAGAGCTGAAAGAAGCACAGAGAAGCCATGGTGCCAACACCCGCCCAGTCTTTAGACTTCCCAATTATAGGAGCCAATATATCTCCTTTATTATGTAAGCCAGTTTGAATTTTGCTTTCTTTTACTTGGTCAGTGAAAGCATCCTAGCCAACATAAGCCCTATTCCGTTTGAAAGTACTTTTACTTTTATTATCTCATTTGATTGTCTCAAAGTGGGTCAAGAGCAGAAATTGAGAGCCCAAAATGTAAAAGAACTTGCTCAAGGTCACATGATAGAAAGATGGTGGACAGGGATGAGACTCAAACCCAGGTTTCCTTACTCTGAGTTCAGTGCTCTTTCCACTGGAGCACACTGCCTGTGTGGATTGCCAAGCAGAAGGTGTTCTGATGACCTGGAGGTGTGGTCCATACTACAGACAACATACTAGGGATGAAACCAAGGCTTTGGGGCTGACATCAGAAAAGGGCAGTGGTCGTAGTCTCCCCAAGTCACACCCCTCTGTCCCTGTTGGGCCTGGGATCTCGGACTGGGTGGCCCCCAGAACCAAGCCCCCAACAATGGAGATTTGGATGGGGATCTTACTCGCTAATGGAGACACCCGTGGAGGAGCCAGGGAGGGGTTTCCAGAGCACAGGGATACCAGAAGTCAGTGATCAAGGAGACTGGGAGAGAGTCTGGTGAGAATCCATTGAGTATGGGCCCGAAGGTAGGCATTTGTAAATTAAACCTAAAAGCTAAATAAACATACACACACACACACACACACACACACACACACACACACACACACACACACACACACACACACACACACACACACACACACACATTTTTTTTTTTTTTTTTTTGCGGTACACGGGCCTCTCACTGTTGGGGCCTCTCCCGTTGCGGAGCACAGGTTCCGGACGCGCAGGCTCAGCGGCCATGGCTCACGGGCCCAGCCGCTCTGCGGCATGTGGGACCTTCCCGGACCGGGGCACGAACCCGCGTCCCCTGCATCGGCAGGCGGACTCTCAACCACTGCGCCACCAGGGAAGCCCTAAATAAACATATTTTGAGAACATCAGCAGCAAGAGCGTTCAGCCGCAGGATAACCCTCCCCCAAGCCACTCACTGACACTTGATATTCCACCCATGGAGGCCATTCCCTTAACTTTAGAGTTGTAATGCAACTCCCCCTTGCCCCTCCGCACCCTGGGGAGCAGCGAGCTGTTAGGTATTGACTACCACTTGTTCTGTGTCGTGAATGGGTTATCACTCCCTTCCTAAAAGACAGGGAGAGCGAGTCTTGATCAAGATAGGAAGGATCCCCAAAAGGAAGGTAAGGACTCCATGGCCCCAGGAACACCTGCTCCCTGGGTGTCGCTGGGCTTCTCTCTTGTCTGACAGGTACAGGGCCGTCATTATGGGCCTGGAGAAGACACAGACAAGCTCGCTGAGCTAGTCTGACGCTCGGAGGACACACTCCTTCCCCTCCTACCTTTCCTCCTCAGTCCTCCCCACACCCAGGGAACGATGCCAACAGGAAGAAACACGTCCATTTCCACCCACTGTTCTCAGTCTTCTTCATCCCAACGTCTGAGTCCTGCTGTGCCTGGGAGGGGCTGGCCCTGAGCCAAAGGTGGAGGCTACAAGCAGTTGACTTGCCTGTGGTTCTCTTGGGGATGTTTGGGCTCCCCCAGCTTTATCAGGCAGAAGGGCAAGTGCAAGAGGAACAAAATGTGGACCGTCCAGTCTCCTGGGGAAGACGTCACCACCAACCTTAAGTCAGAAGCAGAACACTAGCCATGTCAGATCAACACAAGGGACAGTAAAAACCAAAAGAAATCTCTCCAGTAGAGTCTCACAGCCCTGGCTTTGCATCTGGGCTCTGCCACTCCTTAAGTGTGACCTCAGACCAGCTACTTAAACTTCCTGTGTCTCAGATTACTGGGATGATGATGACACAGCCTCACAGAGCCCTTCAATGAGACGATGCGCACTTAACACAGTGCCTGGCGCACAGTGGGTGCTCGTTAAATGAAGGCTCTTATTTTTACTTGCCTTGGGTCGGGGAGAAGGGTAGGAGATGGGAAATATTGCAAAGGGAAGGAAGATGAAATTGTGGGTGGGGAGGATTACGGGGCATTTTGTGAATATTAATAACATTGCAAACAGTGAACAATGGTCACCAGACCTAGGTTTGGGCAGGCAAGGTGTTCAGTAAGGTTTTCGATTAGATTTAAGGGCCCTTCCAGGATTTCACAGAGCCTGGGGCTGGAGTCCACCTTTATTGTTTGTGATACCTGCGGCTGACCCCCCAAGAAGGAGCATCCCTACCATTGAGTGGCGGAGAGTGTGCTCGTTTGCAAAAGGCCCTCAGTGATTTTGAGTCACTGCCACTAAGGACCACACTCTCCTTGGGGCTGAGAATCATTGCTGAAGAGGATTAGTGGGATTTGGGTCCCTTAGGGAGTCAGATCTTGGACCAGGTCCCCATCTTCCCCCGTCATCACTAACCTTGCTCTCCTCCTTTTTTTCTCTGCCCTCTGCATCTCTGCAGACTGTTTCGCTGGATGGACCCTTAGGGGTGGTCTGGCCCAGCCTCCTCACTGACAAACACTGAGGACCAGAGAGGACATGAACTCAGTCCAGGTTTGCACAGGAGGCCTGAGGTTGCTTTGGGGCTCAGCTAGGTCTGGGGAGTCCATGACAGCGTTCGTCCCCTCCCCTCAGTAGCCACGTGCTCTTCCATATGTAGATGGCTCACAAAGGCTCACACATATAACCCACGTGCGTGGTTCATGTATGGAAAGTCCAAGCTGGCATGGCAAGCGTTGATAAGCGGTAGCTATCGTTATTACTGGTAGCTATTGTTATTACTGGTAGCTATTACTATCTCCTACCTTCATAGCGTGTGTACCGCGGACCCCTGCAGTGTGCGCCGAGTTGGGGGTGGACTCATAGGGATATATTTTTCCTGTGGAGAGGGCCGACAGCTTTTATAAGATTCTTGACCCTTCTGCACAAGACACTGCAGTGACATGGACAGATGGAAACAGACTTCCTGCCGTCCCAGGTCATGGGTCCCTGCAATGAGAGTGGCCAAGAAGGGAGGAGAAAGAGGCAGGCCTTGCCCCAGCTAAACAAGGAGGCTCTGAAGTCCTGTGTCCAACTCCACCCCTCACTTCTCAAGCCTGGCTAATTTCCCCTCACCTTAGGTGCCTCTTCCTCCAGGAAGCTCTCCTTGATATTCCATGTGTACTTCCCCCATTGGAGCACTTCTCATACCGTGTGGCGATTGCCTTCTCAATTGTCTGTTTCCACCAGTAAACCTCAGATCCCACTGAAGCAGTATCTGTCGGGTTCAGCCCCTGACAGGGGGCCTGGCACATGGCAGTGACCAGTCATTCCCGAATGAGTGAACGGATGAATAGAAGTCCTAACTTAGGTGACTCTCAGAAGCCCCACATCTCTGAGAAGCGTTCTGCATTTTATTTTTTAAGGAAATAGAGATACAGGGGACCTTGGAGTTACATAGTTCCCTCCTGCCATGTGAGGGAAGACCAATCGGGCAAGGGCCCAGGGCCTCAAGTTTGCCTGTGCAGAACGAAGGCGGGGGAGGGGACACTGAGCGCCCTGGGCTTTGAGAGGCGGGTGGAGGCCCAGGCCTCTTCCATTCTGAGGCCTCTGGCATGCACAAACATGAAGACATGTGATAACTGCCTTACAAAAATGATGGTCCATCGTAAGTGTTCATATTTAACAACTGGACTTGTTTTGGCCTGTCATGTACCCTGTCAGGGGAGCTCCCTCATCGCACACATGCTCTGATTTGGACGTTATGTCTCAAGCCTAATCTGTGGCCCTTTATGATTGGGGGCCTGGGTCCAAGGGTCCTCCCCCCATCCCACCCTCTGCACATCCCCAGCCCCGGGCTGGGATATGCCTCAGTTATTATTTCTTACTATCTGCGTTCAGGGTGCAGGCTGTGCTCAGAGCATCTCAGGCTTAGAAAGGTCCTGACGCCCAGGCCAGAGTGGCCCAGCTCCCCGAGTACGGCAGGGCTGGGGCTGCACAGCCATCCTGGCTGTCCCCAGGAAAGCAGGAGCCCTGAGCCCTCGCTGCACTTCAGGGCGGGGCTCACGAAGGGTCGCACTCCATGCTACTGTCTTGCTGCTCCCCTGGGTCTCTCTCCTTGCCGCTCATTCCACGGAAAATGCCAATAACTGGTGCTTCGCCAGATGGGGGCCCTGAGGAGGCTTGGGGCTGTGCTGCCTGCTCCAAGCCGGGGACAGCGGCTCCGGGACCAGGCCTGGCCTGCAGACTGGCGCCATCGCCTGGAGGGGAGCGGGACTGACACGCTCCTTTTCATCTGCCTCCTCCACCCAAGTCTCCAGAGTCAGGGGGCTTTTTCAGAGCCCTTGCCATGCCCCCTGACCTCTGGGAGGGATGTGAGGGGGATGGAGATTGAAGGCACAACGTACGGCACGCAACGTCTATCATCTAGTTGGGGAAAGCTGTCAGGCCAAAGGAGGGCAAAGGTGAACAAGACGAAGCCCTAGCCAGCAGAGGATCAGCTTATGTGCAAACAAGGACTGCGACTCAGAGTAGAGAGGAGAGACAGGCAGATGGGAGGGCTTGGCTCAGCCTCCAGCAGAAGGTGCGTCTAAGACAGGAGCTGAGCATACGCATGGGCTTTGGAGCTGGACAAGGAGGTTTGAATCTCAGCTTCTCCGTTAAGCCAGACGTGTGACCCCTAGCAAGTTACTGTTCTTCTCTGAGGTGCATTTTCTGAATCTGTAAGAGGGTTAAGAACACCTGCCTTGCTGTGTTGTTGTGACAATTAAATTAAATAATGGATGTGGAGCACTTGACACAGTGCTCAGAATCCATCCTTAAAAGCAATCCGTTAATAATAGGGAGGGCTTCCCTGGTGGCGCAGTGGTTGAGAGTCCGCCTGCTGATGCAGGGGACACGGGTTCGTGCCCCGGTCCGGGAAGAGCCCACATACTGCGGAGCAGCTGGGCCCGTGAGCCATGGCCGCTGAGCCTGCGCGTCCAGAGCCTGTGCTCCGTAACAGGAGAGGCCACAACAGTGAGAGGCCCGCGTACCGCAAAAAAATAAATAAATAAATAAAAATAATAGGGAACCAAGGCTCAAGAATGATTACTTTTAAAATGTAAATTAGAAGAGATTCAAATTTATTCCTGTAAGAACATCTTGGTTCTTACTCATGTTCTTGAGTAGCAGAGAAAGGAGTAGAGTGGCAACCAGCGGAGGAGAGGATGGCTCACCAGTCACCGTCTATTCCACTTAAGCAGCAGCCATGGAGAGACCCTGCAAAAATGTCATCAGGAGCTAGGGAGGGAGGCAGCAAGGAACAGATGGCAGCACTGACGGCTTGGGAGATGCACTCGTTACTCTACATTCTTTAGGTGCACGAACTCATTTAATCCTCAAACGTCCCCATGAGTAAGTGCTATTATTGTCCCTATTTAGAGATGAGGAAGCTAGGGCACCCAGAGGTTGAGGGACCAGCCCAAGGTCACACTGCTTCTAAGTAGGAAAACTAGGATTGGAGCAGGGCAGTCTGGCCCCAGAGCCTCTCTACTCCCAACTACTAGGCGATAACTGCCTCTGATCTGGGAACTGTGTTCATCCCCATTCCTCAGATAAGAAAACTGCTGTTCAGAGAGGCAAAGTAAATTTTGCAAGGTCACACAGCGGTCACTGGCAGAGCTAGGACAGTCATGATTTTAAGCTATGATTTTTAGTCAGCTGAGTTTCCTATTTAATTCGACTTGGGATCCAGAAAGTAAAAGTTGCCCCTCTCCAGTAGTGGGACCTGCAAAAGAGGAGCCAAGGGCCCTGCTGGCAGCCATATCTCCCATGCACAACGTGGCAGAAGCTAGTCAGTGCCGAGAGACAGTGAAACCATCACACAGAGAAAAGCAACGATGAGACTGCCAGCAGATTCAAGCCCTGGTTCCAGCCATTCCTGAAGTCTAGCTGCATCCTCCCCTTTGGAAAATTTGGTTGTTCAAATTTAGGACTTGATTCCAAGAGCCAATAAAGCCTCTCTGGGTCCCCAAGTTGTTATGATTGGGTGTCAGTCATTCGCAACCAAAATGGGTTCTTGCAGAGAAGGCAGCACGCAGAAACAAGAAGCTGAAACCGGAAGGCTGGGAGGCCAGGAAGAATGACAGAGAGGCAAAGAGAAGGTGAGAGAGGCGGACGGAGCACCAAAGGGCACAAAAGATAGGAGAGCTGTTAGCCCATCCTTCCAAACCCCAGTGCTGTCAGGTTCCTGACTTTGGTTGGTTCTCCAGCCCCCAGACGGCCCCCAAACAGCCATGAAAACATCGTGAACTGGCGCTTTTGAACACTTCCCGTTCCAAATGTCTGTGAGTTTCGCAACCCTTCTGAATTCCATGTGTAGACACTCGTTTATCCAATTTCTCCTTAGAAAAGTCTCACTTCCAATAAATTTTCACACCAGCTACAAAAACTCCCCATCCTTCAGAACCCCTGTGTGCTCTCCCTAAATATCTATTCCTCCTGCCTACACTCCACCGCACCACCCCAGCAGGGCGCTTCTGGGAAGGCAGATGGTACTGGCTCAGAGCTGACCCCAGCCCAGCCCTCGGGAAGGTAGGGCTGTTCATGAGTCAGCAGGGTCTGCACTGAAGCATCTGGCCCTGGTTACCAAGATGGAGGCTGCTTCGTCAAATCGCTCACAGCCCAACAGGCAGCATCCACGTGGGCCTCCCCAAGGCTGCTCTTAGTCACACAGGCATTTTAATTTAGCTACAGAAGAGGGATGAGCAAAGAGCACAGAATAATCCTCTCCTTCAGAGAGAGAAAAATGGGACCTAGGGAGGTTACACGACTTTCCTAAGGTCACTGGCCAGTCAACAAACAAGCTCTCGCTGGGGCAGGTTTCCCAGTGCTTTTTCGAAAATCCTGGTCTAGGCAAGACACTTCTGATTCTGGCTGGAATCTGTACCGAGTCACACTCTTCACCTTCTTTTTTTTTTTTTTTTCCCCTGCCCTAATTTTACTTTCTCTTGGAGCTCAGACTAGAGGAGATCTGGTTCAATTCCATCAATCCGTCATTTATTGACTCATTCATTCAGCATGTGCCAGGCTGGAAGGGACCCATGAGTCATCTGACCAAATCTTTCCCATCCAGTGTCAGTGGGCTCTTTGATTCTAAGAAACAGAAATTGACTCTAGCTAACTAGAAGCACATTTTTGTTAAAAAAGAAAGAAATTAAAGAACTTATTTGGTGATGGGGAAGCTCATAGAATTGAAGAAAATCTGAAGACTTGGGTCCCTGACAGGACAGGTTCCAGAGATCTTAGGAGCAAAAACCCCTGGGCAGTGTCTTTTTTTAAATTTATCTTTTATACAGCAGGTTCTTATTAGTCATCCATTTTATCCACATCAGTGTATGTATGTCAATCCCAATCTCCCAGTTCATCCCACCACCACCATCCCCCGCCGCTTTCCCCTCTTGGCGTCCATACGTTTGTCCTCCACATCTGGGTCTCTATTTCTGCCTTTGGGCAGTGTCTTGAGGGTCACACACCCCCAAGCCCCTACACCCCGCTCCCCACCGGTGGAAAACGTGGTGCCAACTGATTTCAGCGTTTGGGTGGAATCAAGAGTCAACCCTCAGATAACAATAAGACCCACTTTAACATCAGAACGCCCTGCAGGGCTTGCTAAAACACAGGTTGCTGGGCTCTACACCCAAAGTGTCTGATTCTGAGATACGACTCCAGAATTTTGCATGTCTAATAAGCTCCTAAGCAGGGCTGGTGCTGCTGGTCCGGAATCCATGCTGTGAGAGCCACCACTCTGGAAAAACCTAGCCCGAGTTGTGTGTCACTCTGAGACGGGGAGCCCAGGGCTCCTTGAGAAATGGTCCCACCAAGGCTGTACTCAATGGAATCAACTAGTCCCACAGGGTTGTCCTCAATGGGATTCCCCAAATAAAGTCAGGATACTGTGACTAAAAGGGGGAATGGATGTTAGCTAGGCAGGAGAAAACACAGATGTGCATTATTCGGATATTTGGGGAAGATTCTCAGGGTTTGCTGTGTAGGTGGGTTAGATATCCACGAATTACTTCTGCTGCTCTTCATGAGGCCGGCAACTCTCCTTGCAATCTTGAAGGAGAACAAGATCTCCCCCTGTCCGGCAGGCAACAGATTTATTGCAAGCCTGGTATCTGACAGGTGCAATGTTCTTATTGGCAATACAGTAGCAAAAAAGGCAAGCACCAGCTCTCATGCAGCCTTAGTGGGTAATCAAAACGAAACTTAGTTCGACAGATAAGGTCTCTACAGCATGCAACAGTGAGGTTATCACCTCTCCCATTCTACTTAACATGTTTCTATTAATGTGGCCTGAGAGGACACTAGGTTTCTCAGCAGCCACATCCTACCTCTGGCTTATTACCATTACTCAAAAATATTTAGTGAACATTTACAGTGCACCCAGCCCTGTGCTATACATCTGAGGAGCGCACGTCAAGCAAGAGGCCAGTCTCAGTCCCGTACGGGCTGCCATCAGTCACCAGTTAAGCAACATTAGTCTTGCTGAAATGTTGCTTAGCTGGCAACTGGACGAGATCCCCCAGTCCCACACTGGACAGCCGAGGAGTGATCATCACCTAACGCATTAGGAACCCTTGGATCCTCTGCACCAGCAGAACCCACACTGGGAGGCAGGACGCACAGGCTGAGCATCTGGGATCACATCTCTACGGTGTGATGTGGAGCCTGGCACTCTTGAGGCTCCCTCGGCCGCAGCAGATGGGGGGGTCCCCCTGCCGCTCTCTTTAAGGGGTTGATGAATGGTCAGCTCTGAGGCAGCAGTGGAGGGAAGAGCTGAAGCATCAAAGAATCCCAAGCTGGAAATCCTTAGCAATCACCTGAGTCCAACCATCTCATTTAGCAGAAGACCCTGGGCCCCAAGAGACGAAAGAACTGCTCAAGTTCACACAGTTGATCGGCGACAACCAGGGTCCCCTCCTGTCTTAAAACCCAAAGCACTCTCAGCTACACCACGAGAAGCAAAGGTGGTGAGGCAAGGGACAGACCGAGAAAAGGGGGCACATTTACTCATGAACTAGTCCATCAGGGGACAGGTCTGATCTTACGATACCCAGTTTTCAGAAAAACAGCACTGAGCTTCCCGGGCTGGCAGTAATAAGAGCTAACATGTGTGTAGCGCTTACTACTTGCCAGACATTGTTCTGAGAACTTTGTAGATGTTAACACCTCACAGTAACACTAAGAGGGGTGCTATTATCATCCCCATTTTATAGCTAAGTAAATTGTCGCAGAGAGGCTGAGGACGTTGTCCAAAGTCACACAGCTGGTGCAACTAAGCTTGGATTGAAGCCAGGTAGTCTGGTTAGCAGACTTGCTGGGTTGCTACGGGCACCCCAGCATGCCCAGAGAAACCCTCAGGGTACCCCAGGGTTCTGGCTTCTCACTGCCATTTGGGACCTGCCTAAGCTTTCCAACTTGAACTGTTGCTGATATCACCACCAAGTACCTCAGTAAATTCTGGCAATGATAGATTTTTTGTTTGTTTTGCTTGTTGACTAGAGAGCTCTTATATAGACCAAACTGCAATGTTTTAGGTTTCTTAAAATATACAGAATTGGCACATCAATATAATATATAAGGGTCACTTATTTTCTTCCCATCCCTTTCATACTACTCATGATGCACTGAAGAGCTGCGTTTGACCCTAAACTCAAGGAGTGGCCACCTCTGTATCCTAAATGAGCCCAAGGGTGACGTGTCCCGTTCATCAACACTTCCTAACCTGGTGCCGTGCCCGCCACTGAGGGACACCAGCAGATAACATATGATCTCTGCCATCAATGAATTCACAGTCTCCTGGAACCACTGAGCGCAAACAACAGTGAAAATATAACACAGTGAGTGGTACTGTAGAAGGGTCCAAATGCTTTGGTTACAGAAAGAAAGAGAACCTGCTCTTGCGACAGTAGCAGGAAAAGAAGCTGAGGAGACTGGGGTTTGATTGCACACAGTTCAACAGTCTGGACAGTCTCAGAGGAGGTGTGCAGACACTGGAAGCCTCGAGAGGGGGGTACAGTTTAGAAAGACCACCCTTCTAGATGTGTGGAGGGGAGAAGGGCCAGGAGGAGGAAAACCAGTTAGGAGATGACTACAGCGTCCAGGTGAGAGATGAGGGTTACACTAAGGCAGAAGCACTGAAGATGGAATAGAAACAATGGATCAAGGGGAAAAAAATCAGAGGTGATATAAATGGGGCTTTTTTTCTTCTGTGTGGTTCACTTCAGCTTCAGGTTCATTTGCCATTAAAATAGCTTTGGATCTGACTCCAATCATGCCTGAAGAATCGCAGAGACCTGGTGTTTCGGGTAGGTAATTTCAAGCTTTCAGGAAACACAGGTCAGATCAGAGGACCAGAGTTCAAATCATGTCCATCAAATCATGCGACAGCCTCTTCAACAAGTAAGTCACTTTCGTTCTCTGAACGTCAGCTGCATCATCTGTGAAGTGAGAATCAAGGCTTCTGCCTCTGAGCTTGTTATGGCGTCAGCTCACCTGGGCACCAGTTTCATCTCATCTCTTTGTATCTCTCCTAACAACAATATCATCAGCCTGCACAATTTCCTGAGCACTCACTATGTGCCAGGCACTATTCTAGCATTAGTTAAATGCATTAACTCATTGAACCCTCACAGCAACCTCAGGAGATAGGTACTATTATCATCCTCGTTCTGCAGATAAACAAACTGGCAGAAAGAGATGCAGTAACTGGCCAACTCCTCACAGAGGCAGAACTAGGATGTGGACCCAGTATACCACCTGCCATAACTGCCTAAGCACCCGCCTACCCTTCTCTACCGGAAGCCCAGGCTCTCCCTCTGGAGCCCTCCCTCCTCGCCTGAACTAAGAATCCTACTCCTTGGGTGCTGCTTCCTGGCACTAGGTGGACAAGGAAAAAAGCTCAGCTCTCTGCTGCCATTGCTAGAGGCCGCCACAAGGTGTCGCTATTGAAAGTCAATCCTACAAGGTTGGGTCTGCTGGTGCTCTTACTGGCTCTGGGACTTCACTTCTGTAGTTCTCATCCACGCACTTAGATATCATTCATCAAATCACTCTGGGGGTGGGGGCCTCTGAATCCAACAGGGCTTCCAGACTCCCCTTTCCTTTCTGGCTGGTCTCTTTTTGGATCCCTTGGGGTTCCTCCCTACCAGAATGCCGTGGCCAGGGCCGTGTCATTTGACCTCACCAGGTCCCCCTAACTTCAAGTTTCAGGGAGCCACTGAACTTAAGGTCTAAATACGCTACACACAGGAGCCCCACCACCCCCCGCCTACCCCGGGGCAGCTCGTACAATTTGGTCTACCCCCTCTGCGATTTACTACTAGAGGGAAAAGAAGCATTTTCTAAACACACACACACACACTCAAAAACAAAGCAAAACAAACAACATGCCCTGTTGTACCCTTTTCCTGGGGTAATGGGCATCAGCTCCCCTTACCTACTCCTAGCTAACGGGTTCCGGGGACTGCTGTCTGAACAAAAGCCTACTCCATAGCACATGTTCTGTTCACTGGCAGGCAGAAGTGCTAGAAGATTCTTCCTCTATGTCTAAAGAGGGGATTGCATACCTAATGGCCATTAGGAACCCTCTCCTCCACCAAGTAAAAGCTTCCCACACAGACATTAGGCCAAGCCAAGGGGCCGCCAAGGCCTCATGGAGTGTGTGGAAAGTTTCTCTGTGGACTGATTTCAGAAGGCTGATGAATGTAGTTTTCTGTCCTGGGCAGAGAGAATCTGAAGCTGAAACTTATTATAAACACAAACCTCTTCAGAAAACAGAGAGTCCCAACACCAGCCCTCGATAAGAGCAGGGGAATGCCACAGAAAATCAGGTTTTATCCTGAAGTATAACTATGATAAGCACAGCCAGATTTAGCAAATAAAAATACAAAATATCCAGTTAAATTTGCATTTCAGATAAACAACCAGTAATTTTTAGGATAAGCATGTCACCTGCAATACACGGGACTTACTTTCTCTAAAAAATGATTGGCTGTTTATCTGAAATTCAAATTGAACTGAGCATCTTATATTTTATCCGTCAACCTTAGTTTTGAAGTATAACCATGATCAGAAGTAAATCCAAGTCCTAAGAAAGCAAAGATCAAAGGTACTTAACAGGTCAACAGTTAAAATTCATTTGGCTACTAGACACTGACCAAACATTTTAAAATTTTAAAACAGTGGTCCTTTAAGCCTGGCTACACATTGGAATTAGCTGACAATTTTTTTTTTTTTTTTTTTTTTTTTTTGTGGTACGCGGGCCTCTCACTGTTGTGGCCTCTCCCGTTGTGGAGCGCAGGCTCCGGACACGCAGGCTCAGCGGCCATAGCTCACGGGCCCAGCTGCTCTGCAGCATGTGGGATCTTCCCGGACCAGGGCACGAACCCGCGTCCCCTGCATCGGCAGGCGGACTCTCAACCACTGCGCCACCAGGGAAGCCCAGCTGAGAATTTTTTAAAATATAGATATATAGATGCCCATGACTGTCCCTGAGGATTCATATTAAACTGAACTCATATTAATTCACATTAAAACATTCATGTATTAAGAATTAATAATACTCCTATGAAATAGGAGATGGTAATGTGCAAAGGGAGTTGAGGACCATTGTCTTAAAGTGTTGTCTGTACCTGCCTACTCAGTTGAAGACTCTTCTGAAGTGGTAAAGGAAATAAGACTGATACACTTTATTTGCAATTATAAGCTTCCTTAAACTTATAACTCACAGTGAGTTCAGACTGACATTAGCCCTGACTGTACTGAGGAAAAATTGGCAAAGAGATAGATCAGCTTACTAGTAGTTCCTGTTGTTGTAACATAACATTTCTAATCATATTCTTTGTCCTTAGTAATTCCACTTTAGAGTATAAATCCTAGGAAAATATTCAGCAGTCCAGACAAATAAGTATATGCAAAGATGCCAATCATACTATAATAATGAGGAAAAATTGTGCTTCCTGTAAAAATCATTTCCCTTTAGCCTGAGAACTTCATGATTTCTTGTAATAAAAGTCTACTACAGCCAAGTTCTCTCAGCTTTTTTATGTGGGAAAATGTCTTTAACTGTTTTTACATTTTTTTTTTTTTTGTGCGGTACGCGGTCCTCTCACTGCTGTGGCCTCTCCCGTTGCGGAGCACAGGCTCCGGGCGCGCAGGCTCAGTGGCCATGGCTCACGGGCCCAGCCGCTCCGCGGCATGTGGGATCTTCCCGGACCGGGGCACGAAACCGTGTCCCCTGCATCGGCAGGCGGACTCTCAACCACTGCGCCACCAGGGAAGCCCTGTTTTTTCATTTCTGAAGTATGTGTTTTGAATGATTTTTTTCTTTCAGCATTTTAAAGCTATTCCAATGTCTTCTGGATTCTACTGCTTTTTTTATTAGATGTCAGCCATGATTATTATTGTATTCTTAAATGTATGTGTCCTATTTCTCTGTGCTTAAGATATTCTCTTGGGCTTCCCTGGTGGCGCAGTGGTTGAGAGTCCGCCTGCCGATGCAGGGGACACGGGTTCGTGCCCCGGTCCGGGAAGATCCCACATGCCACGGAGCGGCTGGGCCCGCGAGCCATGGCTGCTGGGCCTGCATGTCCAGAGCCTGTGCTCCGCAACGGGAGAGACCACAACAGTGAGAGGCCCACGTAACGCAAAAAAAAAAAAAAAAAAAAAAAAAGATATTCTCTTTAATTTTGGTCTTCAGCAGTTTGACTATGATGAGCCTTGGTGTGGTTTTCCTTATACTTATTATTTTTTTAATTAATTAATTAATTAATTAATTATATTTTTGGCTGCGTTGGGTCTTTGTTGCTGCGCGTGGGCTTTCTCTAGTTTCGGCTGAGCGGGGGCTACTCTTCGTTGCCATGCACGGGCTTCTCCTTGCGGTGGCTTCTCTTGCTGTGAAGCACAGGCTATAGGCGTGTGTACTCAGTAGCTGTGGCTCGTGGGCTCTAGTGCGCAGGCTCAGTAGTTGTGTTGCACAGGCTTAGTTGCTCCGCGGCATGTGGGATCTTCCTGGACCAGGGCTCGAACCTGTGTCCCCTGCATTGGCAGGCAGATTCTTAACCACTGAGCCACCGAGGAAGTCCTTCCATATATTTATTCTACTTAGGTTTTCATGGGCTTCTAAAATCTGCAAATTAATATATTAGTATTTCTCATTAATTTTTAAAAATTCTCAAGCACAATCCCTTCAGATATTCCCTCTGCCCCGTTTTCTCTCTTCTCTCTTTGAAGGACTCCAAATATGTATATACTATCGTGTTTTATGTTGTCCTACTGTTCTCTGAAACTCTGCTATAATTTAAAATTTAATTTAAATTCAATTTACTTTTTCTCTCCTTATGCATTAGTTTGGATAAATTTTATAAACCTGTCTTCAAGTTTCTGATCTTTTCTTCTGCTGTATCTAGTCTGCTGGTAAGACCTTCAATTAAAATTTTCATTTCAGTTCTAGAATTTCCATTTCATTCTTTTATAGGGCTTCAGATTCTCTGTGGAATCTTCCCATTTTTTCATTCATTTTGCCCATCTTTTCCAGTAAATACTTCAACACAGTTACAATACTTAAAGATTTTGTCTGCTGATTCCAACATCTGGGTCATTCCTGGTTCTGTTGCAATTGGCTATTCTTTCCTCTTGATTATGGGTCACATCTTCCTGCTTTTTCACATGTCTTCTACCTTCGACTGTGTGCTCACTGGTAAAGAATTGGTGGGCATGTGTGCCTTGAGGGGTTCTCCCCCTATCTTCCTTCCTGTCCCTGCTGTTTTGTACTCAGTGAAGACTTAGAAGGAGACAATAGGTGAGTGCTCCAAAAGAAATCTCTGTCCACCCTCATTTCCTGTCCTTCACCTTCACCAGGCCACGGTCATGCAGTTAGTGAAGCCCTACAGATAAGGATTGGCAGATAGATGCCATTTAGCATCTAAGTTTGGGGGTGGGATTTTAATACATCATGCCAGCTCATGGAAATTTTAGCTTGTTCAGCTAGTTTCTCAATGCACATTCAAAAATCCCCTGTCTATGGTGGGTCTGCTCTTCTATCCGTCATACCGCTTTGATGTAAGCAGCCTCATGTCTCACTCTCCCAGCAAGGGCTCTTTCCACTCTGGAGTTTAGTTCATTTTAAATTCTGGTGGATTTTTAACAACTAAGATTTTGCAGTTCATCCAGATTACTTGCATTGTCACAAAGACAGTAATGATCTCTTGCAAATTTCTATATCTTGGAAATGGAAGCCCAAACGTTTTTCAAAAAGACTTATAAACTGGAAATACAGAGAGAAAGGGTGAGAAGGAAGGAAGCCTCTGACATCTGTAGACTATAAGATTATCCATCTCCTCTCCATATTTAATTGCTAAATTGACTCAGGGGAAACACCCCCAGGTCACTTGGCGAGGTTTGTATCCCGGCTGAGAAAGTCCAGGAAGGCTAATGTGTCAAATGCCCATTGCCACAAAAACATCTGTCTTTAAAAGGCCACCTGTTTTAAAATGGGATGTGGGGGAAATGGAGAAGAAACTAATTTGCCCTTATTTCACCAAATAGGATTTCTGATATCATTTTAAATGCCCTTTATCCTCATTTCAATATATTTCCACTTCTTAATCCTTCTGAATTGGAAGCAAATCCAGAAGCCCACTTCTCTAACAAAACTGATGAGTATGAAGAGATAGTTTCCTTAAGGCACACCAAAAAAACCTGGGTACAGCTAGAGTTTATGCTATTTCACATGAAGAAAACTAGAAGAGAAAAAGGAGGCTGACATGAGAGGCCCTTTTTAGCAACAACTTTTCTGATGCAGGAGAGAGAAGACAAAATCTGAAACACAAACCTTCTTCCTCCAGAACACTGTCAACTGTTCTAGGTCTTATTATGGAGAAGGATACAATTGGTAGATTCAGTAAGAAATTACCTAAAAATCCACACTTAATTGGTTTTAAATAGTCCAAAACTTTATGGTCACAAAACCCTTTTAAACATCTGATGAAGGGACGCAATGGAGAGGGCTACAGCTGCTCAGGTTGTGAAATTCCTCAGTGCCCTCCCAGGGACAGGCACAAGGACTGTAAAAGAAAAAGAAATTGTAGAATAGGGGAAGCAGTGCTTAGAAGGAAGAAGGTCTAAAAGCAACCATCTAGGCTTCCATAGTAAGTGAGTAGAAAGAAAAGAGCAGCTTAAGCCCAAAATAAATAAAGTAGAAAATGAAGGCAAGAATAAGAATAATGAAATAGAAAATTCACAATCAGTAGCATAAACCAATTAAACCCAAAGCGGTCTTTAAAAAATGTGATAGGGCTTCCCTGGTGGCGCAGTGGTTGAGAGTCCGCCTGTCGATGCAGGGGACACGGGTTTCTGCCCCGGTCCGGGAGGATCCCACGTGCCGCGGAGCGGCTGGGCCCGTGAGCCATGGCCGCCGAGCCTGCACGTCCGGAGCCTGCGCTCTGCAGCGGGAGAGGCCACAGCGGTGAGAGGCCCGCGTACCGCAAAAAAAAAAAAAAAAAAGTGATAAAATTCATAAACCTCTAGACTTACCAAGGAAAAACCCAAAATCAGAAGTTAAAGAGGAGTCAAAACTACAGGTCCTACAAACATTAGCATGATAAAAATGAATAATATAAACAAATTTATGCCCCCCAAATTCATCAACATAATGAAATTACCTATTCCTTCAAAGGGGCAAATTATAAAAACTGACTTAAGAAAGAGCATCTAAATGATACTATGTCTACGAAAAAATTGAATTCTTTTGAAAAAGGAAAAAAAAAAATAGCCCAGATGGCTTCCCTGGTGAAATCTATCAAACATTTAAGGAAATAACACCAATCTTACACTATCACTTTCATAAAAGAGGTGAAGGGTGTACTTCCCACATCCATTTTATGATGCCAACATTATCCTGATAAGAAAAAAAGTTATTATAAGAAAAGTAAACTCCAGGCTAATATCTCTCATGACCATAAATCCTTAACAAAACATTAGCAAATTGAATCCAGCAAAATATAACAAGGATACTACACGTGACCTAGTGGGGTTTATCCCAGGAATCCAGAGTTGACTTAACATTTGAAAAAAAATCAGTGTAATTAACAGAATAAAACAGAATAACAGAATAAAGGAGAAAAACAGAATGAAAGAGAAAAATTAACAGAATTTAACAAGAGAAATTAACAGAATAAAAGACAAAAATCATGATTACCAACAGAGACACGAACAAAACTTAACAAAATTAAACAACTGTTTATGATTTAAAAAAACACTCTCAGCAAAATATTGGAATAGAAGGAAACTTTCTCAATCTATTAAAAAAAGAACAAAACCCTATAGCTCCTGCATGTCAACAGAAAAATAAGCTGAGGGAGGAGAAAGAGTTGCCTAAAAAAGAATAGAACATTCCCCCAAAAAGTATTTCTATTCCCACAGGAGACAAAAAAAAATTCATGATCACAGGCTTCCCTGGTGGTGCAGTGGTTGAGAGTCCGCCTGCCGATGCAGGGGACACGGGTTCGTGCCCCGGTCCAGGAAGATCCCACATGCCGTGGAGCGGCTGGGCCCGTGAGCCATGGCCGCTGAGCCTGCGCGTCCGGAGCCTGTGCTCCGCAACAGGAGAGGCCACAGCAGTGAGAGGCCCGTGTACCGCAAACAAAAAAAAATAAATAAAAATTAAAAAATTTATGATCACAAGCCACTTATGACACTAAATGCTCAAGTGAAGAGACAAAATCTGTAGATAAAAATCCTTATAAGGATCATGAGAAGCACATCTTAGAAGCAAGGAACGACAAAGAATCAAGTAGCAATACATTACATAATACATATTCTTAACCCACCAGACACAGATTGAAAATGTGCAGATTAATGGGCAAATTGGCAGGCATGCTATCCAGCCTAAACCCCAGCTAAGCCACTCCTCTTGACCTTCCTCCGACTTAACTAGAGAAACTGATGAAGCTACTATTGAACCAGACTATATTGAAGGTGATGGTGAAAGTAACATATCTGTAAGAGAAGAGGAACTTGTCTAAGGAACCGAACAATAAAGTGATGGAGGAAGCAAAAGAGCCTGGACACAGCGGCAGTCGGCCAGGGGCCAGAGTCAAAGCAGACCCAGCATCAGTCCAAGTAGAAGTCATAGCCCTTCTGGAAGACCAGCCCGAAGCCACAGTAGCATCACAAACCATACAATAATTAGGAATGAATTTAACAGAATGGGTGCACAAGACCTTGTATACCAAAAAACTGCAATACATTGCTAAGAGAAAGTAAAGATGACAAATAAATAGAGGGCTATGCCCTGTGCATGGGTTGGAAGACTCAGTATTGTTAAGATGTCGGTTCGCTCAAAATTCACCTACAGATTCAACATAATCCCATTCAAATCCCAGCAGGGTTTTTTTTTTGGTAGAAATTGACAAGTTTATTTTAAAAGTTATAAGAAAATGCAAAGAATCTAGAATAGCCAGAAAACTATTTAAGGGAAGAACAAAGTAGGACGACTTACACTACCTGATTTTCAAGTCTTCCTAGATTTTCAAGTCTTCCTATAAAGCTACGGTAATCAAGACGATGCGTAGACCAGTGACTTCCATGAACGTGAGCTCAGTGCTGTACTTCATTGGCTGTAAAATGAGTTCCTCGGTCACAAGTAATGCAAGGTGGAATAACATCTTGGTGAATAAGGTATTTTGTCAGTGCATGGATACCAGTTTGGGAAAAAAATATTGCAGGCAGGAAAAGCAAATCTATATCAAAAGTAGGTGTCGGGGGCTTCCCTGGTAGTGCAGTGGTTCGGAGTCCGCCAGCCGATGCGGGGGACGCGGGTTCGTGCCCCGGTCCGCGAGGATCCCACATGCCGCGGAGCGTCTGGGCCCGTGAGCCACGGCCGCTGGGCCTGCGCGTCCGGAGCCTGTGCTCCGCAACGGGAGAGGCCACAACAGTGAGAGGCCCGCGTACCGCAAAAAAAAAAAAAAAAGTAGGTGTCTGTGTCAATGAGATTAAAATACCACCCCTTACATGGAGGAGGTTGCTCACTGATTCACCCGAAGAATGGTGCTATGTTGGGGGCTCAGTGTTGGTCTTTGCTGTTGGCGGGTTGGCCTCTCAGCAGTGACTGTAGACAGAGACTTTAGGAGGTGGACAGTCGTCTCCATCACTGCTGCCTTGGCCACTTTGATCATGAGGCCTTTGTAAGGACAGAGGTTGCTGGGGAAAGAAACTAACTAACATCCAGAGAACAGATGATTTTATCCACCTGATTATCAAAGCATTTCTCTTGTATAATTACTCTTAGGCGACTATGGGGACACAGACCTTCACATTCTGTGGTCATTCAAAGATATCTATTCACACACCTCTTCCCCAGAACCTCCCCACTGTGATCATTTAACTGTGTCCTTTCCAAGTCCCTGACCAGCCAGCCGAACCATTAGCCACTGCCCATGAATCAGAGTAGATCCATACCTCTGGTCACCTCTCATTTCAGGCAAATAGTAGCCAGTTGCACTGGGTGAAGTTCTACCCAGTGGGAGTATTTTCCTCCACTGCTGTCCTGTAGGACCACATCAGAATGGCTTCTTATTCAGATCTCAGTACAAATAAACCAACTGCAAAAAGACATTCATGAGAGATTGTAAATGGAATGTGCATTGATACTAGATTTTATTAAGACAATATTATTAATTCACTAGATGTGGTAATGAAATGGTAGCATGTCCTGTTTTGAAAAAATCCTTTATCTGTTGGAAATATATTCTGAAGTATTTGAAGGTAAGAAGATAAGACGTATGGGGGATTTTACTTAAAATTTTTCATGGGAAAAAAGGAGAAGGAGAGCTCAATGGAAGAAGGATAATTGTCGAAGCCAGGTGATGAGTACGTACGTGGGGGTTCATTAAGCTGTTTTCTCTGCTTTTATATGTGTTTAAAATGTCACATAATAAAAAGCCTAAAAAATATTCTAATGAGAAGTATAGACAGCCTCCCCTTATAAATGTACCTAAGAATGTAATCTGAATGTCACCTAGCCTCCCCAGCCTGTGCCCTCAGAATAAGGTTAAATTTCCACTTGGACCCAATTTATGAGGACCGAAGCCCACTCACCCATCCCTGTGCACCAGGAGCATATTCTCACCCTCTCCAGAACAACTCCACTATTCCAAGGAGTCCTCAAAAGGGTTCCACATATTAGGCCACAAACTAGGCTGAAGCTGACAGCCATCCCTCAGGCTCTGCTATTCTAGCTCCCACTTGCCTCCATCTAGACAATTTCTCAGCATTCCTGAGAAGCTGCTTAAAGAGGCTTAATCACTGCTGCTGTTGACAAAAAAGAATGGCATAGGAAGCCCTCCAAATTAAAGGAAACTAAAATATACATTAAAGGACATTAAATGCAACGTATGCTCCTGAGTTGAGTCTTAGACTCGGGAAAAAATGGCTATTAAGTCATTATTGAGACAGCTGAAATTACCAAAATATGGACTGTGGATTGGATGATAGTATATTCATGCTAAATTTCCAGATTTTTATCATTGCATGGTGGTTACGTAAGAGAAGGTCTCACACTTAGCAAATACACACTGAAGTATTTAGGGTGTAAAAATAAAGCAGATACTTTGAAAATTCTCCCCCTCAACCCAGCCTCTCAGCCACACAAGTTCCCCCTGCCCCAACAGGCAATAAATGTTTCCTCATTCTTGTATGCATCCACGCAGAGGTATTTCATGCTTTTGCAAGCTAACACGTGTTCTAACACCTCCTTTACACCAAAAATGGGAGCATTCTCTATACTCTGTTCTGTGCCTGGCTCTTTCTTAATATATCTTGGAGATCATTCCGTATCAGAACATGAACCATCCCCTCACTATTTTCTACAAATATGTAGTATTCCACTGGGAGATGTACCATAATTTATTTAGGCTCCATAAAACTGGTTTCCAACCTTTTGCTGTGCTTTCTTAAGATCTGCAGAACAGCAACCTTCAAGGGACCCAGGAAGATTTGGGAACACAAGCATATTACAAAAGTATGAAATTAATATGGTGATAATTGTGTCAGGGATTATATTTTAAATGGTTACTAATGAATGCAATGTTTTATGTTATTAACCAGGGAAATAGACCTCAGAATGAATGATTAGTGAGTACAAAAAAACAAGAATGTGTGTGGGGAAGTCAATGTTAACAGCCCTCCATCTTAGCCATTAAACCTGTCTGAAAGAGCATTTTAACAACATGGAATTTTTTTTTCAGAACTCTTAACAGACACTGAACGCAATAAGTGACGATCAAGAATAGTAGTAGAGCCACTGATGATGTTGTTGTTATTGTGTCATTAATGAAAGTACTGATAGAAAAAGAGTAGTACTTTGGGTTCATTAATAAAAGACCTGAAAAAATGCAATGAGTCACAACAACAAATAAAGTTGCCTTTCACTTCACTCTACCAAATAAGGCTGTCCGGAAGGGGAGGAAGTTAACGATGAACTTAGAGAGCAGGGTGAAGTGCGTACATCCATATCTATACATACACTGAGTTTGGGGTTGTAGGGACTTTCTGTTGTTGTTAATAAATATAATTCCTGTGCCCATTTTTATCTTCAATATTTTTCCTTAGGTTCTTAAATTACAGAAGATAGTGACTTAATTTGACACAGATTTAGACAATATCCCAGAAACCCAAGAGCACATATGTCACTCATTCTGACCTAAAAGCTTCTCTCTTTGCAGGAATCAGAGTCCAGCATCTCTCTTCTCTCACAGACTCACCACCTCCTCTTCTGTTACAGTGGCCTTTTATGAGTTCTCACTCCTCCAACTGGACAGTTAGCCCTTTGAGGGCAGAACTACCACATCATAATCATCTAGGCTGTGCAGACTCCACTACTCGAGCAGGTGGGGGGCAGCCCCCGCTCTCCAGACGCGGCCCAGCAGAGGCTCCATCCACAGTGTCCACTGGTTGGTGTCCCAGTGACGGTCATGTAAGTCAGTGTATCTACGCCGGCAGCGGTAGCATTGATATCTCCACGGCAGCAGCTCTGGAATATGATTTAGGGCATTGTGTCTGAGTATGAAGGCCCCAAGCCTAGTCTTCTAGCTTTATTGGTCAGAATAGGCTAGGTCATTCCAGAAAACAAACCCTGACCTCTCAGCAGCTCACGCAATGAGTTTATTTCCCAATCACACGCAGGTCCGTGCAGGCTGGGCAGCTCACGGGGCAGCACTTGACCCAGCGGTGACTCAGGGCCCAGCTGCTTCTACAGTGTGGCTCCCTGTCCCAGACTCCCTCTCACAGGAGAGTGAAAGCCGAAGATCTGGCGAGAACTTTTAGGACCAGGCCTGGAAGTGCTGTACATCATTTCCCGCCATCTTCCACTGGCCTAACTGAAAGGTAGGCTGAGAAACATTGTCTTCCCGAGCGCTTAGGGGCAGAAATGGGATCAGATCCAGCCAGAGTCCACCCTCTCAGAGATTTCACGAGCCCCCCTTAGCCTTCAGAAATCCATTTGATGATTATCCCAGCCAGGCTTGGTTTCTCTATCTGCACCTAGTCTCCCCGACTGACATACAAATTGGAGGCACAGTAGAAGGTGGGGGTCAGGAGCACAGGCCTGAGCTCCACTCCAGGCTCCTGCCCTACTGCGTGCTTTGGTAGGCAGGCAGCGCTCCTCCGAAAATTCCAGATTAAGTGGAGTGTCTGCCTCAGGATGTTGTCGTGAGGGTTGAGTTAATGCAAGGTAGGCACCTAGAACGGTGTCGCCTGCACTCAGCACTCAGCAGCGTCGTTTATTATTTATTCCCCCCGAAGTCTTCAGCCCTCAGAGACTTCCAGGAGGAGGTAGTCAGGAAGACTCGAATGAGTGAAACAATGGATTGTAGAGGATTGAACAAAGGAAGAGACCTTAAAGGAAAATGAGTTTCTCCAGGCAGGACGCTGTGTTCTCTTTGAATTAATGTAACTGCTGAGGACTTCCCTGGTGGCACAGTGGTTGGGAGTCTGCCTGCCAATGCAGGGGACACGGGTTCGAGCCCTGCTCCAGGAAGATCCCACATGCCGCAGAGCAACGAAGCCCCTGCACCACAACTACTGAGCCTGCGCTCTAGAGCCCGTGAGCCACAACTACTGAGCCCACATGCCACAACTACTGAAGCCCGTGCACCTAGAGCCCGTGCTCTGCAGCAAGAGAAGCCACCGCAAGGAGAAGCCCTCGCACCGCAAGGAAGAGTAGCCCCCACTCGCCACTAGAGAAAGACCGCACGCAGCAATGAAGACCCAATGCAGCCAAAAATAAAAATTAAATTAAAAAAAATATATATATATATATAAAACTGCTGAGCCCCAAAGAAAGGGCCCCCCAGGACCTGAGTATGTCTGTCATGTGCTCCAGGGAGCCTCCTTGCCTGAGTCCAGACAAGCTTCTCCTTTTATTTTTTTTGGCCACGCCACGCAGCTTGTGGGATCTTAGTTCCCCAACAGGGGACTGAATCCAGGGCCATGGCAGTGAAAGTGCCGAGTCCTAACCACTGGACCATCAGGGAACTCCCCAAGCTTCTCCTTTTAAAGTCCTACCTTTGGGAGCTGGACTTACGGCCAGCAGGGCCGGTTATCTTGCCCAGGCTGTCCTCTGGCTCCGGGGTTGGGGTGGAGGTGGGCAAGCCTATGGGAGCCATGCCTGCATGGAAAGAGCAAGGCCGCTGCCCCCTCACCAGGCAGGTCCAGGCCTGGGCTTAGGGCGTCCAGAGGGAAAATGGTCATTCTGAAACCCCAGGCGCAAGCTGAAGACCTTCTTCTAAGTGTAAGGCATTCGGGCTCACTGTGGGGACAGGTACAGGGTGTTTGCTGCAGAGCAGAGGTGATCAGGCCTGCCTTCACTCCCGTGTTGGCCAAATTGCTTGCTGACGCTGTGAAAACCCCATCCCTAGTTTTTCCACCAACATCTCCTCTGTTAGTGCAGAGGCCACACCATGAAAGAGGCAGTTTCCTGTGCCAGAGCCCAACAGGCCCAGCCCCCCACCCTCAGTAGGCTCCCATGGAGGACTGGTGACAGTGGGGAAGGGCTCTCCTCGGGGCAGCTGTAAAACATCCCTGGGGCATAAGGCTTCCCCTGGAATGTGGCCTTCCTCTAGCCAAGAACAGTTCCCGGTAATGAGCACGCTTCAGGCTGAATCCTCTTTCTCTGGAGAAAAATTTTCCAAACATGAAAGGATCGAGGTTCCTACTTGGAGAATCTCTTCCGAGAGGGTGACAGCCCAAATTCTCTGTAAAATAATAGTAGCAGAGAACAGAGCAGGGGAAGCGCGGAGGAAGTAGAGGTATGGATACGGGGGACTCGATGACACCGCCAGGGAAATGGGCAAAAACTCTCAGCATCAGGCATTCATTCAACAGGCTGGGCCAAGGGTACTCGGGTGCCCGTCCCCTGCTGGGTGTCAGGGTGCTGGCGCAGCAAGTGGCCGACACTGGACTCTACATCTGTCATTTACCAGTCGTGAGCCTTGGACAATGTCAACTGTCGGAGCCTTAGTTTCTTCATTTGTCAACTAGAGATAAAAGTCCTTGCCCAGACTGCTTCATAAGGTTCTCCTGATGAACTAAAAAGAAAAAGGCCACAAGAACACTTTATAAACCAGAAAGGGTTGTCTTAAAACAAAGCATTGTTATCATTGCAGTTGCTAGGACAAATCTTAGCTCTCCAGGGACCTACAATCTAGTTGCAGGAATAAATTAAGATACCTGGAACAGTAAAGTGCTAAATCATGGCAGTATGCACTGAGCATAAAATAATCTTAGGAAAAGTATATGCAGTAAGTTTTCTGAAAGAGAGTCAGGTGTAGAATGAATCAGACAGAACAAATTTCATGAAAGTCGTGGTAAGAATTGAAATGAGTCCTGGAAAAAGAGAAAGTTGTAGAGAAATTGGAAGAAGTAAGGCATTAACTGTGTGTGTGTGTGTGTGTGCGTGTGTGTGTGTAGTAGTAGTAGTAGTAGTAAAAAAGCGCAGCCAGGACATGTAGCATTCTAGGCTATAGACATACTCAGGAAGTGAACGGTGGGAAACGGGTCTAAAGCAGAGGCTGGCAAACTATAGCTCCACAAGCCAGTTTTTGTATAGTGTGCAAGCTAAGAATTGTTTTACAGTTTTAAAACGTTATACACTTATTAGAATGGCCAAAATCAAGAACACTGACAACACCAAACATTGGTGAGGATGTGGAGCAACAGGAACTCTCATTCACTGCTGCTGGGAACGTAGAATGATGAGACAGACACCTTGGAAGACAGTTTGGCAGTTCCTAACAAAACTAATTATACTTTACCACATGATCCAGCAATTATGTTCCTACTGAAAGGAACTGAATACTTGTGTCCACACAAAAACCTGCACACAGATGTTTATAGAAACGTTATTCATAATTGCTAAAACCTGGAAGCAACCAAGTTGCCCCTGAGTACCTGGACAAATAAACTGCCTGGTATATCTGAAAACTGAATGTCACTCAGCCAAAAAGAAATGGACTATCAAGCTGCGAAAAGACAAGGACGTATCTTAAACATATATTAATTACCAAGTGAAAGAAGCCAATCTGAAAAGGCTACGTACTATATGATTCTAACTGTATGACATTCTGGAAGAAGCAATGCTATGGAGACAATAAAAGTATTCATGGTTGCCAGGGTTGAGGGGAGGGAGCGAAGAGTAGGTAGAGCACAGGGGATTTTTAGGGCAGTGAAACTACTCTGTTTAATAGTATAATACACGTCGTTATACATTTGTCCAAGCCCATAGAATATACAAAGCCAAGACTGAACCCTCCTGTAAACTATGAACTCTGGATGATAATGATGTGTCAGTGTAGGCCCACCAATTGTAGCAAATGTACCACTCTGGTCAGGGATGTTGATAATGTGGGGGCAGGAGGTATATGGGAAATCTCTGTACCCTTCTCTCAACTTTGCTGTGAGCCTAAAACTGCTCTAAAAAATAAGTTTATGTTTTTTAAATGTTATAAGGAAAAGAAAAAGACGAGTAGGAGTGACATAGATCATAGTCCCACAAACCCTAAGGTATTTACTATCTGTCCCTGTACTGAGGTTTACTGACCCTTGGCCCAAAGGATGAACACTAGACTGAATGACAGTGGAAATACAGTATAACCCAAATTTGTGTGATGCAGCTAAACTGGTGCTGATAGAAAAATTTACAGCACTAAATAAAATGTCTACATTTAGGAAAAGCCTCAAATCAATAGTTTAATGTCCCATAATAAGAAACTAAAAATAGAAGAGCAAAGTAAACCAAATGCAAGCAGAAGGAAGAAAATAATAATAATAATAGCAGAAATAAATGAAATTGAAAACAAAAAACATAGAAAATCAATGACACAAAACCTGGCTCTTTGAAAAGCTCAATAAAATCAACAAACTTCTAGCAATACTGACAAGGAAAAAAAGAGAGAAGACATATATTATCCATATCAGGAATGAAACAGACGATATCACTACTGACTCAGCAGACATCAAAAAATAATAAGGAAATACTACAAACAACTCTACACACATGAATTTGACAACTTAGATGAAATGGACCAATTCCTTGAAAAGCACAAACTACCACAAGTCACCCAATACAGTACAGATAATTTGAATAGCCCTGTAACTATTAAGGAAATCAAACTCATAATTTTAAAACTCCCAAAAACAAATTTCCAGGCACAGATGGCTTCACCACTGAATTCCGCCAAACACTTAAGAATTAACACCAGTTCTACGCAATCTCTTCCAGAAAAGAGAAGATGAGGAAACTTGCCAATTCATTTTTTCCAGCTTTACTAAGGTATAATTGACAAATAAAAATTGTATATATTCAAAGTGTACAACATGATAATTTGATACATGCATACACAGTGAAATGATTACCACAACCAATTTAATTAACACACCCATCACCTTACATAGTTACCTTTGGTGTGTGTGTGGGTAAGAACACTTAAGGTCTACTCTTTTAGCATATTTCAAGTATACAATAGAGTATTGTTAACTATGGTCACCGTGCTGAACATTAGATCCTCAGAACTTATTTCATCTCATAACTGAAAGTTTGTATCCTCTGACCAACATCTCCCCATTTCCTTAAGCCCCCAGTCCCTGACAACTATCATTCTACGTTCTGCTTCTATTAGTTCTACTTTCTTAAAATCCACATATAAATGAGATGATGCAATATTTGTCTTTTTGTGTCTGGATGATTTCATTTAGCATAACATCCTCCAGGCTGATCCACGTTGTTGCAAATGGCAGGATTTCTTTTTTATAGCTGAATAATATTCCATTGTATATATAAATATAATTTTTTTATCTATTCATCCAACAATGGACATTTAGTTTGTTTCCATATCTTGGCTATTGTAAATAATACTACAATGAATAGAGGGGTGCATATAGCGCTTCAAGATCCAACTTCATTTTATCAAGTTAGTATTATTCTGATGCCAAAACAAAACAAACACATTGCCAAAAAAAAGATCAATATCCTTCAAAAATCCTTAACAAAATATGAACAAAGGGAATTCAATAATATGTTAAAAAAATTATACACCATGACCAAGTAGGGTTTATTCCGGGGATGCAAAGCTGGCTCAATATTTGAAAGTCAATGCAATCTACCATACTGACAGGCTAAAGAAGAAAAACTATATGATCAGATCTACTGGTGCAGAAAAAGCATTTGACAAAATTCAATACTCATTCATGATAAAAACTCTCAGAATACTAAGAATAGAAGGGAACATTTTTTTTTTTTTTTTTTTTTTGCAGTACGCGGGCCTCTCACTGTTGTGGCCTCTCCCGTTGCGGAGCACAGGCTCTGGACACGCAGGCTCAGCGGCCATGGGTCACGGACCTAGCTACTCCGTGGCATGTGGGATCTTCCTGGACCGGGGCACGAACCCGCGTCCCCTGCATCGGCAGGCAGACTCTCAACTGCGCCAGAACTTCGTTTTTTAAAAAATAGTAACAGCTAACATTTATTGAGCCCTTTCTTTTTTTTCTGGCCATGCCCTGCAGCATGTAGGATCTTAGTTTCCCAACCAGGGATCGAACCCGTGCCCCCTGCACGGGAGTCTTAACCACTGGAGCGCCAGGGAAGTCCAAGGGGAACTTCTTAATAAAGAACTGGGGTGCTGCTTTTTTTTTGGAAATGATAAAATTAACAAACCTTTAGCTAGACTAAGAAAAAAGAGAGAAAAGATGCACATAAATAAAATCAGAAATGAAACAGGAGACATTACAACTGGTACCATGGAAATACTAATGATCCTAAGACTACTATGAACAATTATATACCAATGAATTGGAAAACCTAGAAAGGTGGAATACTTTCCAGAAATATGCAACCTTCTAAGGGTGAATAATGAAGAAACAGAATATATGAACAGACCAATAATGAGTTAGAAGATCTAATCAGTAATCACAAACCTCCCAACAAAGAAAAGCCCAGGACCAGATGGTTTCACTGGCAAATTCTACCAAACATCTGAAGAAAAATTAATGCCAATGCTTCTCAAACTCTTCCAAGAAAACTGAATAGAAGGGAACACTCCCAAACTCATTTTATGAAGCCAGAATGAAATCTGATACCAAGCCATATAAGGATACTGCAAGGAAAAAAAAAAACTAGAGACCAACATCCCTGATAAATATAGGTACAAAAGTTCTCAACAAAATATTGACAAATCAAATTCAATAGCACATTAAAAGGATCATATGCCATGATCAAGCTGGATTTATCCCTGGGATGCAAGGATGGCTCAACACATGCAAATCAATAAATGTGATACACCAACTAATAAAATACGTAAAATCATATGATCATCTCAATAGATGCAGAAAAAGCATCGGACAATATTCAATATCCTTCCATTATAAAAACCCTCAACAAATTGGGTATGGAAGGAACATACCTCAACATAATAAAGGCCATATATCACAAGTCCACAGCTAACATCACACTCAATGGCAAAAAGTTGAAAGATTTTCCTCCGAGATCAGGAACAAGACAAGGATGCCCACAATCACCACTTCACGTCAACATAGTACTGGAAGTCCTAGTCAGAACAATTAGGCAAGAAAAAGAAATAAAATGTATCCAAATCAGAAAGAAGGGGGTAAAATTGTCTCTGTTTGCAGGTGATATGATCTTATTTATAAAAAACCCTAAAGACCCCACCAAAAAAGACAAAGAATACACGAATCCAGTAAAGCTGCAGGATACAAAATCAACATACAGAAATCAGTTTCATTTCTGTACACTAACAATGAAATATCTGAGAAAGAAATAAAGAAAGCAATCCCATTCATAGTCATATCAAAAGCAATAAGATAGGAATAAATTCAACCAAGGAGGTAAAAGATCTGTACACTGAAAACAACAAGACTTTGGTGAAAGAAATTGAAGACACAAACAAATGGAAAGATATCCCATGTTCATTAATCAGAAGAATTAATATTGTTAAAATTTCCCTACTACCTAAAGCCATCTATAGATTTATGTAACCCCTAACAAAATTTCAATGGCATTTTTCACAGAAATGGAAAAAAAATCCAAAAATTTGTGTGGAATCACAAAAGACCACAAATAACCAAAATATCTTGAGGAAAAAGAACAACACACTTTCTAATTTCAAACTATATTACAAAGCTATGGTAATCAAAACAGTGTGGCACTGGCATCACAATAGATACAAAGACAAATGGAACAAAATCAAGAGCTCAGAAATAAACCCTTACATATATGGTCAACTAATATTTGACAAGAGAGCCAAGAATACTCAATGGGGAAAGGAGAAGCTCTTCAATAAATGACATTGGGAAAACTGGATAACCACATGCTGAAGAATAAAATTGGACCCCTACCTTACATTACTCACAAGAATTAATTCAAAATGGATTAAAGATTTAAACATAATACTGAAACCACAAAACTCCTAGAAGAAAACATAAGGACAAAACTCCTTGACAATGGTCTTGGCAATGATATTTTGGATGTCACACCAAAAGCATGAGCAATAAATGCAAAAATAAACAGGTAGGACTACATCAAGCTAAAATGCTTCTTCACCGCAAAGGAATCCATCAATACAATGAAAAGGCAACCTACTGAATGGGAGAAAATATTTGCAAATCATATATCTGATACGAAGCTAATATCTAAAATATATAAAGAACTCATACAATTCAGTCGTAAAAAGCAAACAATCTGATTTTAAAATGGGCAGAAGATCTGAATAGACTTTCTTCCAAAAAAGACACAGATGGCCAACAAATACATGAAAAGATGCTCAACAACATTAATCATGAGGGAAATCAAAACCACAATGAGATAACACCTCACCCCTGTCACAATGGTTATCATCAAAAAGACATGACATAAGTGTTGGTGAGGATGTGGAGAAAAGGGAACCTTGAGTATTGTTGGTGGGAAGGTAAACTGCTGCAGCCACTATGAAACACAGTATGGAGTTTTCTCAAAAAATTTAAAATAGAATTACTACCATATAATCCAGCAATTCCACTTCTGGGTATTTATCCAAAGAGAAAAAAATACTAACTTGAAAAGATGTATGTGTCCCATGTTCTTTGCAGCATTATTTACAATAGCCAAGACATGCAAACAACCTAAGTGTCCATCGATGGATAAGTGAATAAAGAAATTGTGGTATAACATATACAACGGAAAATTACTCATCCATAAAAAAGGAATGAAATATTGCCATTTGTGGCAACATGGATGAACCTCAATGGCACTATGCTAAGTGAAATAAGTAAGACAGAGAAAGACAAATACCATATGATTTCTCTTATACATGAAAACTTTAAAAAAAAGTTGCACTCATAAAAACAGAGTAGAATAGTGGTTACCAGGGGCAGATGGAAAGATGCTGGTCAAAGGATACAAGCCTGCCATTATACGATAAATAAACTCTAGGGATCTGAGCATGGTACAGCATGGTGAATACATTTAACAACACTACACTGTGTACTTAAAATCTGCTAAGAGAGTAAACTTTTAGCATTCTCACAACAGCAACAAAGGTAACCATATGAGGTAATGGCTGTGTTGACTTGATTGTGGTAACCATTTCACAAAGTATAAGTATGTCAAATCATCACATCATGCACTTTAAATATATACAATTTTAATTTGAGATTATACTGTAATAAAGCTGAAAAACAGAACATCTGCAGATGACATAATAATCTACATAGAAAACCTAGGCAATATACCAAAGCAAAACCAACAAAAATCAACACCCATCTCCTAGAGCTAATAGTAAGATTGTAAGATACAAGTTCAACTTATAAAAATCAATTGTAGGGCTTCCCTGGTGGCGCAGTGGTTGAGAGTCCGCCTGCCGATGCAGGGGACACGGGTTCGTGCCCTGGTCCGGGAAAATCCCACATGTCGCGGAGCGGCTGGGCCTGTGAGCCATGGCCACTGAGCCTGCGCGTCCGGAGCCTGTGCTCCGCAACGGGAGAGGCCACAACAGAGAGAGGCCCGCGTACCGCAAAAAAAAAAAAAAAAAAAAAAAAATTAAATGCTTGAGTGTAAATGTAACGAACATACAGGACTGAATATAAAACAGAAAATGCTGATGAAAAAAATTAAGAATGTTCTAAATAAATAGACATAGCATGTTCATGGATCAGTACACTCAACACAGTGTTGAGATAGATAGATAGATAGAGAGAGAGAAATTCCTATCCAGATCTCAGGAAGATTTTTTTCAGATATAGACAAGTTATTCTAAAATGTATATGGAAAGGCCAAGGAATTAGAATGGCTAAAACAGTTTTGGAAATGATGAATGAAGTGGGAGAAATAACTCTGCCCAATTTCAAGACTGATTACATAGCTCAGTAATCAAGACTGTGTGATATTGTTGGAGTAATAGACACAAAGATCAATGGAACAGAATAGAGCTCCCAGAAATAACTCCATACAAGTACAGCCAAATGCTTTTTTTCAATGTCAAAGCAATCTAATGCAGGAAGGATGGTCTTTTCAACAAATGGTGCTGGAGCAACTAAAAGACACCCATAGGAAAAAAAAAAAATGAACCTTGACCTAAACCTCACATCTTATGTGCAAAGTAACTCAAAATGGGTCATAGATTTAAATGTAAGACTATAAGACTTCTAGAAGAAAACAGAAGAAAATCTTCAGCACTTGGAGCTTGGTGAAGACTTCTTAGACATAACACCAAAAAAGAGTCCTTAGACATGACAATTCACAAAAGAAAAAAATTCATAACCAGGACTTAACAAAATGAAAAACTTTTGATAAAGGGATGAAAAGATAAGCTATAGACTGGGAGAAACTTTTGTAAATCACATATCTGACAAAGGACTCATCTCTAAATAGATAAAGAATGCTCAAAGTTCAACAATAAAAAAGCCAAATAATCCCATTAGAAAATTGGCAAAAGACATGAAGAAATGTTGCAGCAAAGAACATATAAAGATGACAAATAAGCACATAAAAAGATGTTGAACATCATTAGCCATCAAAGAAATGCAAATGAAGACCATAATGAGCTTTTACTACATGGAGAGGCTGAAGCAGTTAGAATTTGCAAGGCAGAGTCCTGGAGAGGAGAGAGCTTTGCAGAGAAAGAGCTCCAAAAATCTGCAGAGGAGTCTAAATCTTTGGCTGAGTACAAATCTGAGCATGCATAGGGTAAAACTCAATGAGGTTGGTAGAAAACAACTAACAAGGAAAGACAATTTTCCAGGGAGCTCTAAGCCATACAATTCTCAGACCTCACACAAGGCTGGGAATCATTTTAACTCCTACAATAGGTGGAGGAACTTTGTTGAATACATAGGGGATTTAGTAGAAATCACATAAGTGTCATGTCCTAATAGTGTGGCTAAAATAACCCTACAGTACAGGAAAATCTAGACCTGCCCTTTAAAACTTAAAGAATAAGCTTGAAAAGGATTGATATGAACCATCTTAACTGCCTGCTACAACAAAACCAAACACTCTTTAAAGTAATGCAACAAAATAAAGCACTACTAAACACAAGATTTAAAATGTCATACACAATAAAAAATTAGGCATATGAAGAAGAAAGAAAGTGCTACCCATAACCAGGGGGAAAATCAGTTAGTGAAAAGAAAAATCCAAATCACATATATGATGGGAGCATGTCAAGTTGTCAGGAGGCAAATTAAAGGAGCACCCAAAGGTCAGGTCAGGGATATTTTAAATAACAAAATATAATAGTAATAATGGATTATAACCCATAGAATGAAATAAATATCCATGAGTCCACACTGTTATAATGAATACATGAAGGAGAAGGGCTAGCTCTTCCTTTCAGTAAAATTCCAATTTATACATGTAGAAGAAATGAAAATAGAAAATCATTTGGGAAATACCATGGTAATAATTATTGCTGGCAAAACCTTTCAATGGATGCTAAAAGTATGAAAAAAAGGAGATATTTCATTGGTCTCAAAATATCACAAAGCTACTGGAATTAATAAGGGTTTAGCAAGGTCGCAGGATACAAGGTCAATAAACAAAAATCAATAGTATTTCCATATACTAATACCAGCAACAAACAACTGGAAAATGATATAAGAACAGCCAAAACTATATACGCAAGATTTGCACATTGAAAACCTACAAAGCAATCCTAAAATTTAAAAAGATTTGAATAAATAGATATACCATATTTATGGATTAAAAGACTTGATATTACCAAATGTCAATTTTCCCCAAATTGATCTACAGATTCAATGTAATCCCTATCAACATCTCAGCAGCCTTTCTGTAGAAACTGATAAACTGACTCTAAAATTTACATGGAAATGCAAAAAATCTAAAATAGAATTTGAAGGACTCACAGTACCTGATTTTAAGTTTTATTATAAAGCTACATAATCAACAATGTGGGGGTGGGGGTGGGGGGTGGACTTCCCTGGTGGCGCAGTGGTTAAGAATCCGCCTGCCAATGCAGGGAACACAGGTTCAAGCCCTGGTCCGGGAAGATCCCACGTGCTGCGGAGCAACTGAGCCCACGTGCCACAACTACTGAGCCAGCGCGTGCGCCTAGAGCCCGTGCTCCGCAACAAGAGAAACCACCGTCATGAGAAGCCCGCGCACCACAACGAAGAGCTGCCCCCGCTCGCCGCAACTAGAGAAAGCACGCGCGCAGCAACCAAGACCCAACGCAGCCAAAAATAAGTAAATTATTTAAAAAAATACAAAACAATGTGGGGGATTGGCTTAAGGGTAAGTCATGTGATTGACGGAACATAAAGTTCAGAAATGGACTCCATTCAAATATGGTCAATTGACTTTCAATGGGGGAAAGGAGAGTGTTTTCAATAAATGGTGCAGGAACAACTATACACCTTTACTAGTTGAGGGGGAAAAAAGGGAAACTCAATCCTTTCCTCATACCATATACAAAAATTGACTTTGGATGGACTGCAGAATGGTTATAACAACTTTATTCATAATAGCCAATATTTGGAAACAACCCAAACCAAATCAAGTGAATGTATAAACAGAGTCTTGTATATCCAAACAATGGACTATCACTCAGCCATAAAAAGGAACAAACTATTGCCAAATTCAACAACAAGAATGAATCTCAAAAACATCATGCTAAGCAAAGAAGTTAGACACGGGCTTCCCTGGTGGCGCAGTGGTTGAGAGTCTGCCTGCCGATGCAGGGGACGCGGGTTCGTGCCCTGGTCTGGGAAGATCCCACATGCCGCGGAGCGGCTGGGCACGTGAGCCATGGCTGCTGAGCCTGCGCGTCCGGAGCCTGTGCTCCGCAATGGGAGGGGCCACGGCAGTGAGAGGCCCGCGTACCGCCAAAAAAAAAAAAGAAGTCAGACACAAAAGAGGACACACTGCATAATTCTACTTATAGGAAGCTCTAGAAAGGGTAAAGCTAATTCGTTGGACCGGAGAGCAGATCAGTGGTTCTAGGGCTGGGGGTGAATGGTGGGGAATGACTGAACGAGGGAAAAGTCCTCTACCTGGATTGTGATGCTGGTTACAAAAGTGGAAACATCTGTCAAAGCCCTTCAAACTGTACATTTTAAATAGTCATATTTTATTGTATGTAAATCAGATCTCAATAAAATTGATCTTTAAAAAGTAACTGTAAATATTATAATCTTCTGCTCATCCCTGCATATCTATATATGCAGATATATCATCCCCCAAATCTGTGGTCCTCAAAACAGCAGTCACCTGGGAGGATTGTTTAAAAACTCATCTTCCCAGGCCCATCCCCAGGAGTAGGTAGGGGGCCTGGGACTTGACATTTGAAACAAGCATTCTAGATAATTCTGACTCAGGCAACCTCAAGTCCACACTTTGGAAGACTTGTCCTAAGTGGACTGTGGCATTAGATTTTTCTCCTGGACCAGAATAAGGCCATGTTTGGCCATCTGGTAAGTGCAAATCTGAGATTTACTCAGGCCTGGCATTTCCAATTTACAGCAGGAGGTGATACTGGAGCTATCATGGCAGATAGTGTGATACACTCTCTTCATTTTAATCCCAGCTTGAATGACTCTGATCAAGCCATGCCCCTCATCTGTGAAATGCAGTTAGAGTTGCTGCCCTGGCAACCTTTCTAACCGGTGCGGACCAACTGAAAGTTTTTGAATAACTCTCAACCATTGGTAGGCTTTAGCCCCACCCAGGTTGCCAGGGTAACCAGGCCTGCTGAGACCGGCCCCGCCTCCCAGGCCCAAGTCACCAGTAGAGACAGGAAGGCAAGGAAGAAGGGCTTACAAAGAAGCCCTCACGGTGCTCTTCTCCCCCTCAAGGCAGGAAAGAGGCTGGGAGATGGGGAGAAAGGGAAACAGGCAGTCCTTTCAAGGGTTTAGGGAGCCAGGGCCTAACATGGGTCCTACAAACGCAAAAGCCTCCTAAAGCTGTTTTACAGAAGCTGGGTCGGAAGAAGGCCTCAGAGCTGCTGTCAGGCATGGAAGGAGCCACCACGAGAAGCCACTGCCGAGGAGAAAACCCTCCTCAGTCCTGAAGGGAAGAAAGCTATGCCACCATGGGTCCCCAGCTGGGGGTGGGCCCAGGTTTCTCATAAAGGGAGTATATGAAAAGGCATGGGGAATGGTGAAATAAGGATTCAGCAAAAGCTTCAAACTGACCTATATAAACCTATTAAAATATAACAGAACCAAAGCCTGTTAACACAAAATGGGGGGGGGGGCAGTGCCGGGGGAGCCAGGTGGTAGAGAGGGAGTAGAGAAGTAAAATCCCAAAGAATTAGCCTCAGGGGACTGGAGTTAACTGCGCACAAAATGCAGCTCCGAGCTTCTTGGCAGTGCAAGCAGAGAAAGGAGCTGATGGGTGACATCAGACTTCCACTTCCCTAGTAGAAGGCAGCATAAGCACCAATTTTTCAGGAAAGGAAACTGATTTCCTGACTCCCAAGCAAGACAGCAAGCCACAGCTTCTCCTTATATTTCTTTCCACTTGAAATGGGGATTCAGCATCTGTAGCAAAGGGAACTCTTCAAAGAGATGATAGTGAGGGGTTTCAAATCAAGGAAAAAGAGGAACAGTTTAGCTCAGGAGGAAGAACGAGGTTGACTAGAGGCTACAGCCTTGAAGCTAATGAAGCTTAACTTCAAAACCCCACACACATAGGGCCTCTCCCCAAGTTCTCTCCCCTTTTTCTGTCTGTCCAACGAAAACTGTAGAGATTTGGTGTTTTGGTTTCACTGATTTTACAAACCCAAATCGATGCATGGGCACAGAACGGGATTGAGAAACAAAAGCAAAAGCAGTAAGTGCTCTCCTAAAAGCCCGGCACGTTGGCAAGTTAGCCTGGGAAACACTTTGACCTCGACCACGAGTTGCTGGGGAAGCCAGGAAGGAGCTGGCTGGCAAGGCCAGGGACACAGGACCTCATGAGCTACTGTGGAGGGGTCCAGGGTTGGAGGGTGGTGGGCCCAGCACCAGGAAGTAGCTCAGCCTCCCCCGACTACCTTACTGTCAGTCTTGAGGCCTGGCTGCTGATCTGCCCCCTCCCAGCATATCCAGGATGCCCTGCTGGGGTGTGAGGATACTGCGGGTACAACACCAGGCCCGGGAGTGCACTATGTGTAGTTCTCTTATGGTACTTACCTTCCCTCCTCCTTTCATAATCATGTGTACTTAATCTTCCCAACAATATGTCCCTTGTTGCCAAGGGCAAAATCGTCCATGTCTCTGCTCCATCCAGGAGCTCTTAAATTTTGCACAAAATATATGTCAACACACTCTTGGGGCTTTGATCCAAAGGGAAGTAAAAGAAATAGGAGACTGTGAGCTCTGAGCTTCCAGAAGTTCCAGTCCTATTGTAATAAGACACTTGTAAGCAAACTCAGCCCCACAGTTCCTCATTTGCTGTGATCAGTTACACAGCAAATGAGTTTCCCATGGTCAGGAGCAGAGATGGGTGTGGGTTTGGTGGAGGCTGGAAGTTTATAAAATTGGGAGATCTTCTCTAAGAAAACGTAAGATTACAAATATAAAATAAGGCCCAGAGCTTGGGAGTGTGGGGTCCTGAAGGTTAAGCTTCAAAAACTTCAAGGGTAAATAGCCTGTGGTCTTTGCAAGTGGCTGGCGCTAAAGGGGTTAAAGAGATGGGACCTGAACTTGCTGAGCCTTGACCGGGCAGCCTTTGGAAAGACCCAACAAAAAGGGCGGTGTGGCAGGATGAGATGTAAGAAAGAGATGTAAGAATGCCAGAGACCTGCTGGGGGAGCCAGTGAGCAAACCAGTGCAGCCAGACAGGAACTTTTGCAAAGTAAAGGTAGAGAGAGAGACGCTAGGAACCAGCTAGTCAGACTGGGGAGGCCTCGAGTGCAGGCTTAGGCATCTGAATGGCATTTCGCTGGTTATGGGAGCCGTCAATGTTTTTATTTTTTAAATGTGGTTGAGTGACTTGCATAAAGAAATGTTTTAGGAAGACCAGCCCAGTTGAATTGTACAAGGCAATGAAACAGAAACCTTTTTACAAGAGTCCGGGCTTGGGTGATAAGAGCCTGAACCTAGGCTGTGGCTGTATGGAAGCAAAAGAAAATAATCAACTCGATGCGCTTTGGTGATTTAGGTACCAAGAGAGGAAGGATTCCAAAATGATTGAGGGTTCTTCTGGGAAAGTCAGGAAGGAGGGCAGATTCGAAGGAGAAAAACAGAAGAGGAGAATTTGAGACATCCTGGATTTGAGGTGATTAAAAAAAAAACTATGGATGTTGAGATGGTCACCTGATGCCTGGGAATTGAGGAATACAGGTCTTCATTGGTACACAGAGCTCTCATTCATTCATTCATTCATTCAGGATGCATTTGCTGGTAACCTCTGGCACACCCAACCCTGTGTTAGATGTCAAAGGAATGTAAAAGATGAAAGTGTTCCCTCCCTCTGAAGAATTAAATTTAGGATCTCAAGAGAGAAGAGACAGAGGTGAAACTAGTTGAGTAAGGCAGGGTCTGTTGTGTCTACAAATGAGCAACCCGGAGGTGCGGGTGGGGGGCTGGCTGTGACATTTGTCACTGTGTTGTTCTCTAGAAAGTATTCTGCTCGAGTGACTCGCTGTCATGTGGATATCCCCTTACTTCTCCTCCACTCCACTCATGTTCCTCCCCGAATGGCAGACTTGTCTGAAGAGAACAGTGTTCCCAGAGGCCACAACTGTCCTCCGGTCAAGGGTCCCTTGAGTAAAATGAGTGGTGCAGACAATAAAAGCGATGCCACTTCTCAGAACGGTGAAATCCCTATGAGAGGAGGCACAGCTGGGGGCAATGCTCCTGGACCCTGGAGAAGGTCGGACTGGATCTGAGTCCTAAGTGATTGAGGGGCTGGCTTCAGTGGAATGGAAGGAGGGGGAGGGCAGACCTGGCCCTACGAGATAAGTGCCAATTGCCATCTGCTAGAAAGCAACCTGATATTTGGGAAATCGTCTTCAACCCCAAAACCTCAGCCACTAGGAGGAGGAAACAGTCTTCCCAATGGCAGCTGTGTTAAAACACAGAAGACGTCCCCTAGGAAGGTGATGTGAGACCACGGAGAAGCTCTCCTGACTTTCCACATGCTGCTCCCTCTGTCTGGAAAGGCTTCACCAAGAAGAAAACAGGGGAAACGAGGACCAGAGGTGGGCAGACAGGAGCAACAAGGTCCCGGGAGAAATGGGCAACAATTCCAAGATATTTAAGTGAATTGAAACTCCCAAATTCAACCTTGAAGACGTTTTCTTAGCAGTGAGCTCACCAGAGCTGTTTTTGCAGTCATTTAAAATGAATAGAGATGATCTCCTGCATGGTTTTTTTTTTAACTTCTATCACTTAAGTATGTGTTTCAATTTCCCTTGTTCATGATACCCTTTCCTGAACTTTTTATGGGAATGTGTATAACACATGCATTTAAAAGCAGCCACTTTAGAGGGCAATCTGAAATCAACAGGGCTTGATTTTCCTCTTAATTGCTAGTCAAGCAGTGTGTCCTCACAGTTTTAAGAAAAAAGATGATTCACTGCAGACCTCCCAAACATACCTGAGAGATGGTAGTATTCCCAGAGATGCCACATCTAACTATCCTGACTCTGTGTCTCCTTGGATGCCTTTAGTCTCTTTAGGAGTTTTATTTACCTGCCCTGAATAAAGTGAAGACAGGAGGGATCAGAAGAAGGAAGGAAGTAGCAATCAAATTAATTTTGCCACTTATTCCCACCTGGCCACCAGGGTACACTCTGATGCTGAAGCTGCGAGTAGGATGAGGGTTTGCCGTCATTTCCCCAAATGGTCACACCCCATATTGATGGAGAGATGGCCCATATGACAAGAAGAGCTGGTTACTTCTTGGACAGTTGAATGTATACTCGGTGATGCGTGCTGAATCAGCTCCCACGCCTTCAGCCAGAGATAAGGGGCTAAGGTCCCGGTGACTTTGCCTGTAACTTCTATTGCCCTGTATCCACAAAGCCAAGCTTCTTGTCCTGAGCCTTGAAACACTGCTCACACCAAAGAATCCTACCGTTCCTGCTGCAGGGGGAAGCTTGCTCACAGACTTAAAGCTCTTCCTAATTGGAAACAGAAAGGGGCCTTCGATAGGATCCCTTTGTTTACTGAGTAGGAAATGTTTTAACAAACTGAAAAATACTGAGTATGAATGCCCACACACCCCTACCTAACTCTAGCAGACCCAACTATTTTACTTTTATGGTTCAGATCTTTTTTTTTTTTTAAAGTAAGATGCCGGTGCCCATGAGGCTTCTATTCTGGCGTGAGGGCAAACACGATAACCAGAAGAGCTTTCTGTAACAAAACACCTAGAAAATGTTGGGTGTAATTTAGAAAACTTAATTTTAATGCATAGCTGAGCTTGCAAGAAGGTAAGGGAAACACCCCCAGGGGCTGGAGCACCAAGGGAACAGAATTCCAGAGCGCTGACCATGAGCAGCTGCTGTATGTAGCTGCCTAAGGTGGGAGAATGTGGTAGGAAGGGCTGTTTTAGGAAGCTTGACCTTCAGTGCCCATGCAGGGAGAGGAGACAGAGCCTCTGGCCTTGCCAGGGCGTGCTGGGACCAAGACCCTCCTCACACAGACACAGAAAATTGGGACTCTCTAAAAGCAATACTTACTATCAGATAAAGGGGAAATTAGAAAAGTTCACACGGGAAGACAGTCCCCAGAGAATTCTTAACCAAGGTCTAGGACTCAGACTTTGGAGTTGAAATACACACTCCCCTCATATTTGGGGAACTCAAAAAATTGACACTGAGCCGATGATGTCCCTAGGTTACCCGGCAGAAGCAAATGAAATCTCTCTGTACAGGACCCACCCACAAGCTAGGCCTCACAAGGATCCCACAGATAAAGCCCTGTTAAAGATGAGCTCAAGCCCAGGCGGTGATACACTGAAAGGAACAATCTACCCCTTGGCTTATACCTTCCCCCACTTTTTTCAGCTACAAGATGCCCCTGCTGTGGGGTACCAACTGCTCCTGTTATGCAGCAGAATTAAGAATTGTGTGCCCCTCCCCTAGTCTATTCCCTCCCTCCCTGAGAGTAACCACTAAATCCCTGCTAATTCCCATGCATCATTTTAAACTACACTGAGTGATTCCATAAATAACATTTGTCTGCAATCTCAAGCTTACAGAAGATGACAGTGATGCTCTGGAAAAGGCCTGTTTTTGCTGGGAGCTCATCTCTAAATGAAGTGCACATTCCGGTCTCGACAGAGGCTGAGCGCTCCCCATGACTCTCTGTGTGAGGGTGATGAACCCTCCCAGCACCGGGATCATCAGGGAGCTGTCAGCAACTCAAGGGCAGGCTCGTGTCTGATTCATGGGCCCTTGTATCTTCAGTTCTTAGGAAAGACCCTGGCACACTGTCAGTGCTCCATCAGAAAGCCAACTGGAGGATGTATGACCTGGGCGACAACACAGCAGGGTCCGTCCAGAGGCAATGGAGTGACAGCCGCTCCCCCGGCCCAGCATAACCTACAAATCCCCGACTCTGCAAGTCCACGTTCAAGGCAGCCATGTGGGAGGAGGAGAAGAGAGAGCCCTGAGATGGGGCAGGCTCTGAACCCTCTACCCACAGCCACCGAGACCCCGAAATGGGCATGGCACTGATGGCAGCACCCCTTCTCAGGGCTCACAGGTCCCCACCCCTTGGCTTATGTTTTCTCCCCACACTTGTCAGCTACAAGTTACCCTATGATACCAACAGTTTTTCCCATGCAGCCTTTTCCCACCCTGATCCACTGTGGTTTTCATGAAGGTTTTTGCCATGACTGAGCTGATGATGCTATGTGCTTGGAGAGCTAAGCCCAGAGCACAGGGCCTCTAGAAAGTGACAGCCTGAAGGAGTTGAAATGCAGCTAGGCGGTATCAGCTCGGGTTCAAGGCCTCTTCCCACTCCAAATGCTAATGGCAGAGTGCCTGCCCCGGCTGCCACCCCAACCTTGAAGGGGCACCACAGACCCCGTCTCTTCTGTTATTATCATACCTTGTCTCCTGTGGAGTCTCTGAAGTGATGTTCCTCCTGCCGCTGGACTTGGCCCCTTGAGCCCAAACAGCACACTGTGCGTAGCCTTTCAAAACAATGTTTACAGATATGGAGGCCAGGAAGAGAAGGGAGGAAGCAGGGAGTTCCAGGAAGGAGCATTTTGAGTTCTGAAATAGACAAACATTAGCTCTAACCTGGCATGAGCTTTTCTGAAACACAAATGTGATTGTATAAGTCCCCTCACTCATCGCCGTGAAATTCTTCGCCTCCTAGGGAAAATGCCACATTTCTGTCTGTCACCATTAATTATCCCACTTTCTCCCTTCTACATGCTTTTGTCCCACCATCCTTAAAGCTGGGCTCCTTCCTGACCCCATCAACGCCCTGGCCCTCCTGGCCTTTCTACCTGCACTGCCCTCCCCTCACTACCCCTCCCGCCCAGCCTCACTGTTGGTGCAGCAAACCCTTCTCACTTGTCTCATTTGTCATCCAGGAAGTTTTAGCTTCCCTGTGAAAACTTCTAAAACTGGCTCAGTCAGATGGAAGTAATTTTCTGTCATCACAGTCAGTGTCCCCTTTTGATGGTCCTTGTCCTTTGGGGTCCCAAAAGTGACTTTTAAAAAGAGAAGAAAAGACACAAACCAATAAGGCCGGTGAGCCCTTGGGAGACACCCCCCACCCCCCGCACCGACTAGGGCATCACAGCAGAATTACCTGTCTCAAAGGGGTGCCTTTGACCAAAATTCACTCAACTCACAGGAATCCCTTTCCCCAGACAAGCAATTCACCACCTTGCCCCATTTCTACCTTCTTTCAACTACCATGGCCCCCACCAGCTCAAATAATGCTGGCAAGGAGGGACTCTCTCTACAGAGATGGGCTACAACACTTGCCCACTGCCTATCTCCTGGTTGTCACTCATCTTGTGACAGAACCTCTGCCCAGAAGCACTCAGGGATCCTGCCTGTAGGAGCCATCGTGGCCCTAGGGCCCGCCCTTGTCCCATATCCAGCATAAACAGGACAGCTGGAAAATCCCTGAATGGGAACAATCCTCAACAGAGCTCTACCACGGCACTCAGGCATCCACGCATAGCTGCGTGGCAGGCCTCTCTCCCCACAAGGCTGCGAGCTCCTCGGGACAGGGACCATGTCTTATTCACCTTTGTTCCCCTGTGCCCAGCACATGCAGGTGTTCAATGAATAAGAGCAATGACTGGCACTTGGAAGGGCCAGTTAGGAACCAGGGAGGGTGGGACATGACAAGGAAGGATTCTCTAATCCAAATCTGCACTATCAACCAGGGCTGAGTGGGTCTCTGGATGGAAAAGGCAATGCGGATTTAGGCGATAAATGACAACCCGGTCCACCCAGCCCAGCGTGAAGACTGGCTGTCTAAGAGATGGAACAGTCTAGAGAGCTGGGCTTCTGACAGTCACCACCAGACACTTCTTCTCATTTCCTGTCGTTTTACTAGATGCTATGCCCACAGGTCAAGGCCTATTTCAAACATACTTTAGCTGGGAAGTCTACCTGACCTCTTCCAACCACCACTTCCTATCTCCCAGGAAGGAGTTTGCCTTTGTCTGACCTCCTGGAGCCCGGGGCCCAGAGGGCCCACTCAGGTGTGAAGGCAGGATAGACATCAGCAACTGAAACAAACAAAAACGCCAGTTAGGTAACCAAGGAATTCGGGCACACATCTGCTTGTTGCTACTTGCATGTACTCTCTCTTGAAGAATTCCCTGGAAACATAAGCAGTTCTCATTGAGACATGGCGGCCTCTGGGGAAGGGGACAGGACTGGGGGCTGAGTCCCAAGAGTGAGCAAGGGAGGCATATCTGAACTGGATGTTCTTCAGAATGTTTGGGTTTTGACCATATGCACGCAATACTGTTAAAAAGGACTCAAGAACTAAATATCAGACCACAGAAAATCGCAAATTCCAAAATGCAACAATCTTTTGAGGCTATAATTACAGACCTAGTCATAAATAAATGAAGTCTCAACAACACTAAAACAAGATACATGACAAGAAAACAGAAGTCTAAAAGTCTCTTCTCAAGCAGCAAACAAAATCAAGACTATAATGAGCAACTACTCTGAGAGTAGAATCACTATATATTTAAATGGGTTGAAAGCAGGATTTCTCAGAGGAAAATTCTTTGGTTTTTTTGGGTTTCTTTCCCCCCTTTTTTTTCTTTTTTCCTTTCCTTTGCGGTACTCAGGCCTCTCACCACCGTGGCCTCTCCCACCGCAGAACACAGGCTCCGGACGCACAGGCCCAGCGGCCACGGCCCACGGGGCCAGCCGCCCCGTGGCACGCAGGATCCCCCCGGACCGGGGCACGAACCCGTGCCCCCCGCCTTGGCAGGCGGACCCCCAACCACTGCGCCACCAGGGAAGCCCGAAAATCTTTGTTCTTAATGCTTATGTATCAGGAAAAACTAAGAGAAAATAAGGGAAGAAAAAAGGTCAGAAAGGAAGAACTGCCAGGAAACCACAGGGAAGGAAGAAAAAGTTTGCCAGCCACCCCGAATCCATAAGATATTGCATTTCTAAATAGATTCATCACCGAGGTGTCATCATTAGGAACACTCAATTTATTCTTGTCTTACCAGTAGCTTCCTAACTGGTTCCTCCCTCTGACCCAGCGTCACTCATCTCTAATCCATTGGGAAGACACCCCCCCCAAAAAAAAATCTAATCCTGCCATGCTCATTTTAAAACTGCAATAGTTTTCCAAATGATAGCCTATGGAATGCACTTCCAAATCTTGTCCCTATGTCTACCCCTCTCTTCCCCTCTCTCCTGGGCCCTTGGTTCCAGCTCTCTAGACATAATTCTTCAAGGCACCTTGCTCCTCCATGAGAACAGATCTGTGTACCAGCTGTTCCACTGGCCCATCCCCACTCTGCCTGGCCAATTTGACTGTGTTTAAGTTTGAGCTTAAATATGAGGCTTTGCTAGGCTTTCTCTGCAAGTTTCTCTCTCACAGGGCTCGAGTATAGCCATTTTTCCATGTTTTGTAATGCCTGCCTCACCAATGGGCTCGGGCAGAGACTACGCCTTGTTCATCTTTGTATCCTAGCTCCTTCCACCCGAGCACAAAGCCAGTTGCCTCGACTCCCCTCAGTGAAGGTTCATTGAGTGCCTCAAGTGACTTTCTTGTACAAAGCAAAAGAAAGCTAAAAGCCCCCTCTGCCCGAAGACGTCCCATCTACCCATCTTAAATTCTCCTTCCCCTCTCCATGGATTTCAGTCTCACAGACGTTGCTGTTCATGATGGTACCCAGACCTCTGCTGGCTGATGCTATTCCACTCACTCTTTAGGGTGCAGGGGCATTGCCAGGGATATCTGAACTCCACTCTCAAAAGA